>NW_019154088.1:46516219-46690848 GCF_002288905.1 Enhydra lutris kenyoni
AGGTGGAGGAGGGAGAGTAAAGTACTCACCAGACTGAGAGGGCACTTTGGGACTGAAAAAAGAAGGAAGCACCTTTATACTGTTCAACACAGAGTTTTATTCAGAGTAACTTACTGATAGGGGTTAGGGTGGGGTGATTGGGTGGGCAATGACCCACAGCAACTATGTGGCTATTCCCCACCCTACTCTCTGCCAAGTCTGGACCTTAACAAACAGCTGCTATAGAGTGAGGGGCATGGTGATGAGATCCCAAGGCAGTTCTCTATACTGTGGCCTCCTTGGTATGCATCATCTCTACTAGTTATCTAAAGTGGAGCTTCTGTGTACCACTGTAGGGAAGATCAGAACAAGCCTTCCACACCAGACCCAACAGTTGGAATGACTGTGAACTTCAGTGTAAGTGGTAGCCCATGACAGGGAAATGTTCCCTTATGCAACAGGAAGGAACATTACAATGTGAAGCTAGGGGAAAGCAAGACAAATGTTTTACAGCCGATTGATAAAACAAACCTTCATTTAGTTAACAACCCAGTAGTCCCTGTGAGCCAAATCCCACTCCTGGCTTAGGTATTTTCTCTGGGACATGTTACCATATATTATGTCCCTTAATACCATAGGAGGGTGTATCTATATTATATATAGGCATTTTGCTTGGTACCCTTAATAATTACTTCATTAATTAGAGCATCGGAGGTTCAGAAGCAGTTATTTGCATGTATATTGGGCCCTAACCAAGTAGAGCAAGGTGTTAAAAACAAGGTTAAAAAACAAAACAAGGTTAAAAACAAAAATTGAATGTGAAACCTTGGCCCCAAAGGATTAGGACACCAAGCTACCTGGAACAGGTGGGAGGCACTCCAAGCTAATTTCCAATGAACTAAAGTCTTATCTTGCGGCAATTGCAAAACTCCTGCCAGATAGCCTTCCAACCTCCTTACAGCACCTGCAATAAGGCTCATCCTCAATATATATTCAAAATTTGACCACTACTCACTCCTCTACTATGCCATATTGATCTAAGCCCTGCCTAGACTATTGAAACGCCTCCTAACTGATGTTCTTGCTTGTACATTTGTCCATCTATAGTCTATTCTCAAATCAGCAACCAGAGGAATCTTATTCAAAGACAGGATGATTTTGTTACTTCTCCATTCAAAACCCCACAATGATATTTCATCTCACTGAGAGAAAAAGCCTCACTATCACAAAAACCTAAAAAATAGGTTATAATTATAACCATAATTGTTTTCCAAAATACTATTATCTGGGATGTTTCGCAATAAGAGATAAGTCAGGGTCCCTATTCCTTCTCTGACCTCTTATCATTTGTCCCTCATTTACTCCTTTCCAATCACACCGGCTTTCTTGCTGTTCCTTGATCCTACCAAGAATACTTTCTCCTTAGGACATTTAAACTTGCTGTTTTCTTTAGCTGACATGATTTCCCCCTGAACGCCACATGATGTATTCTCTTACTTCTTCCTGGCTTATATTCGTATGATCCCTTCTCAGTGAAGTCTTGACTATTCAGCTTTTTTAAAAATTCTAACACCATCCCCCCCAGCACTCTCTATCCTTCTCTCATGCTTTTTCTCTGTAACACATATCACTTATCTAACATACTACACATTTTAATGTTTTCTTTCATTATCTGCCCACACACACACACTAGAATATGCCTTCCATAAGGATAGCTCTAGCCTTAACACCTAGTATGGTGTATGAATGCACAAATAAATAGCATCATCTTTAACAGCAAAAAAATTAAAATCATGCATGGGGAGAGTAAACAAAACCCAAGACAATCTTAACTCTGAGATAGAAGAATGAGATGAGAAAACTAAACAGGGATGTTATTCTATCTGTAATTTTTTCTTAGATATGCATACATACTGCTTGCTATATTTGAAATATTTAAAATAAGAACCATGTCCCTTATTAGTCTAAAGCCATCTCTGCCTGTGTTCCTTCCTGCCAGTGTTTCTGAAAGTATTAGCAAAGTGGAGCTCTTGTATGAAAAGAAGATCTTCAGATGGACCTATAGGATAAAATCCAATCTCTGATGTCACTCAATTCAGAACCTTCATTGATTCTATTTCAACAGGTTGAGTGTTAAACTGCCTTGAAGAAGTCCAGATTTTGCTTGCAGTATGACATTAATCAATCTTTAGCCAACTATCCCAGATCTTTCACAGTTTCATAACCAACTCTTCTTATCCTATCACCCACAGACAGCCTGCTTGTGCTGTAATTTAGCACAAAACTTCCAGACATTCTCACCACACACCCTGCTGAGAGCTTGATGTGTTTTCAACATGCAGCCTTTCAAAGAAATATTAATTTTTTGAAAAATACATGGCTCTATCCCTAAAGCTTATAAACTCAAATTTTAACCTAATTATTAAAAATCCATAAAGCTGGATGTCAGAAATTATTTTTTATCTGCTGTGAAAATCATTAGAAAACACCTTGTTATGCTAGATAAAGTAGAACTGCTGTTCTTTAGGATCTCTAATGGCTCTCTTTTTGATACTAAATTCCATCTAAAAATTAATAGTGGATTTTCTTAAAAATTAAGACAGCTTATCTTGAACTAACCTCTTTAGTTATAAAAGCAGCTCACAGTCTATCTTTATAGGACATCTTTTGTTCCACCTTTTATAAGGGAACACTTTGAAGGTACAAATGAATTAATTCAGTATTTACTAGGAGGCAAACCCTTAAATCCATAAAGACTTAATAGTCTCAGGTATTATTTTGAAAGAAAGCTTTCCCACTTGCCTGGACAGAGGAAACCATCATATCAAATCAATCATCCTCATCCCCACCCACCACCCTTCTTATAGGTTGGTCCTGTGTTTAATTCACCTTTGTAATTTCAGCAATAAGGTCTTGGTTCATTAATCAGAAATTGCTTACCTGAATGGCCCTTACCTGAATGGATGAGAAATAACTGGAGTTTAATTGATATTAAAATGCCTAACTGAAATCAATACTTACAAATTTGTTTTTGAAAATTGACAAGTGGTTTAAAGAACAACCCACCGTATCATCAACACCCAAAATATTAAGTTAATAGCCTCCATGGACCACTATTTGGCCTAAAGAAACCTTGTCCATGGCATTTACATTATAACCTAAAAGTAGAAATTCCATATGTAAATGGGAAATGCTCTAGCATTAATGAATCACCCAACGAGCTTTTCTATTGCCTCTGTCAAATCCTGACACAAGGTTAACAGGTGGCTCATATATCTCTTTGGTTCTGCTCTTCAGCTAGATGCAGGATCTTGACTGTTATTATGCATTTAGAGATATGGATTTTAAAAATTAAAGAATAATTAATAGTTGTGCTTATGATACTGCCCTAGGATAATGATTGGTACAACTTGGTCCATCCTCTTTAAGAGAGAACCTAAAAGAAATAATTCATACTGGCATTTTGGTCATCCTTAAGCAACAAATTTTTAGTAATTTACAATTTTAAAATTGAGTTGAATCATGGTAGAAATAACCTCATTGTAAATACCATTGCCTTGCTTTTGCTCTTTGCCCCCTTCCAAAAATATTGTACATTGGTAGGAAGGTTTTGTTTGGAAGGGATTTTTAGATGAGTTCAGCATGCTTCTGAGGGATTTCCAGAAGCCAACTACAAAGGTCAGGAGATCCCAGTGGTGCTCATTATATAAACATCTGCATTACAGTTGAACAATCATTGAGCATTTACTGTTTATCAGGTATTTTGCTGGCACTGGAGATAATGAAATGAATAAGATGCTGACACTAGCATCAAGAATGTCTCATCCAAAGCTATCTACTAAGATAAGTAGGCAGGCAATTACAATACAAGTAATAAAAAGTATAAAAGAATACTAAAGGAAACAAATTTTACCCAGTTCCAGGAAAGACACTTATTTGAGGTTAAGGCAATCAAGGAAAGCTTTCCAGAAGAATTCATACCATTGTAAGTCAATATAAATAAAAGAGAATTTGTACCCATGTGGGTGAAATGGGTAAAAGCATACCAAATAAAGCAAGTGTTCACATAGAGAAGTTCAGATACATAGACTAACATGGAGGATCCAGGCGGAAGTGGAGGGTGAATGTGGGACTTTATCCTGAAGGTAATGGGATCCTATGAAGCACTTCAAGCAAGGAAGTGAACTGACCATAAATGTGCTTCAGGAAGTTCACTATGGCAGCAGCATGAAAACTGCATCAGAGGAGAGCCATAGGAGAGGCAAGAAGATATTTATGTGACCAGCAATCTACAAAATGTATCAGATGTCCATCATATCAGGAAATGTGTCAGGCTAATTTGGCAGTAAATTGTACTTGGATGACAAGAGGGAAGTATTTCCACGTGTTGCTGGAACATCATTATCACTCTATTTCCTATACAAATAATAATGAAATAATAATTAAATAATAACTCACCACCATTTAGTTTCTTCAATACTCACAACCATACTGCATGGTAGAGTTTACCCCCGTTTAATAGTTTTGAGCCAATAAATTCAGAAAAATTAGGTCAATTACTTTAAGCCACATTTCTATGAAATGGAAGAATCTTAATCCAAACCTGGCTGTGGGGTATCTGGCTGCAGAACCCACACTCTTTGTATGGCACTGATTCCTCTTAGACCCTCCATCTTAGGTATTTAATCACTGAAGTCTCTAAAAGACTACTTATTGTGGTCTCTTGGAAAATATTCCTAAAGAGTTACTATAGAAATCTCTCAATTGGGGGCGCCTGGGTGGCTCAGTGGGTTAAAGCCTCTGCCTTCGGCTTGGGTCATGATCCCAGAGTCCTGGGATCGAGCCCCACATTGGGCTCTCTGCTCAGCGGGGAGCCTGCTTCCCTCTCTCTCTCTGCCTGCTTCTCTGCCTACTTGTGATCTCTCTCTGTCAAATAAATAAATAAAAAATCTTAAAAAAAAAAAAAGAAATCTCTCAATTGTTTTATTATATTAGTCTCCCATGTGTTAAAATTTAAAACATTACTCAGAGAAAATGTACTGGATAGAAAACTGGCCACCATAGTGCTGATCTAAGCCACATGGGGTTATATTCAAAACTAACAACTTCTCAGAAAGAAATACTAACACTTAATTATGCTAAAAGTATTTTTGGCTCTTACTAAATGATGCATATAGAAAGGCTAGTTTAAAACAGTCACAGATTTAAGTGGGGACAGAAATGATACCTCACCACATCACCCTTTCTTAAATCACCTAATTAGTCAGGCAAAATGCAACCTATATGCAATGGATGAGTTAACATGGCTATCACAACCTTCACTTTTCCATTATCTGACTTTTATGAGTTTAAATTTGCAGTCTTAAAGCTTGCACTACTCTAGGATTTTTTCCCACTCGAGGATTTTTGCATTTAATTAAACACAGCAATAGAGAAAAATCACATTTTTCAAAACAAGTGTTCATCATCTTAAATCTAGCAATAAAAAGATGAGTCATCAGTATTCTCAGAGGAAAGCTTTCAACTTTCCTTGTTACTGTACTATTACTTTTCTTTTTATAGCCAATATGAGATCTGCCAAAAACATGTGGATATAACATCTATAAAAGACAATTACTATACTTGTTTTCAAACTTTCCCATATGTTATTCTGTCACACAGTGCAAAATCAAATATCAATTATGGCTTTAATAGATATAACTTTTTTTTTTACTATTATTCTAACATGCCAAAGAAATTTGTCTCTTCAAAATCCCAAGAATACAATATTCTCTACAAGTTAATCTAGATATCCTCAAGTCACATGAAGTACCCCAGACACCAATATCAAAACCCAAAGAAACAAAAGCATGTTTCTTCCTAAAATAGAGCAGGGAAAGGGATCTTTGGGGTATGTTAGAAAGACTAAGAATTACGTAATTCATTATGGCATCTCAGGAAATCATTTAAATCTATGATGTATGCTTTCTGGTGGTCATTAAAGCATCCACTTAAATGGAATGTGGATATTGTAGTCTTAATTTTAAAGAGTCTACATGCAGATAAAAGTTTTAATTTCTGAATAAAGAATCTTCCATTATTCAGTCAATAAATATTTATATAGTATCTTCTAAAGCCAAGCACTAGATGCAGCCCCATCTCCTCAGGACAGTGACTCTAGAGCCCATGAGATGGAAATTTTCACTTTGCACCCACACCTGCTTTTTTTTTTTTTTTTGAAGAATCTCTTCAGCATCATAGTACAGCAGTCCTTGATCATTACATTTTAATCCCTACATGGTCCCTTAAAGCTTCTGCTTTATTTCTATGACTTGACTATTGCAGTTACAGAGAAATGAGTAGAAACATGCTCCTTCCTCATAGTATGTCAGCTGGTCACTGGGTCTCATGGAAAGACGTTATAGCGCAATGGTCTCTGTGTGCCAGCATCTGCTCCCTCCCAGTCAAATTCAAAGAGATTAGCAATCTCAAAGAGGATGAGTCTTGCTTACCAGATGAGAGACTAATAAATAAATTAGAATGCCAATTAATTACATTACAATGGGAACGGCAACAAGCCTGCAAGTCTACTTGAAATTTTTTGACCAATACATTCTATCCCCTTAGGCAAATGTACTTGGGAAGCTAAATTATAATCAGAAACTGGCTTAGTAAACATGAAATTTAGTCAAAGGGAAGTGAATATTACTGAAGATGTGGACTTGAGAAAGAAAGGGTTTCAAGAAGGAACCTCAGAGAGGTGGGAAGAGAGCCAAAGTACAGTGATATCTCTGATGGCTCAGGAAAAGAGATTTTCATGAAGAAAAAGGTCAGCATTGATAAATGCTATGAAAGATGACATTAAGTATAAACAAACAAACCAACCAGAAAAAAAGAGTTTTGAATTTGCCTCTTAGAAGGTAGCTGATCTCTACTTAACAGACTCAGTGGGATAGTAGGGCTGGAAACAGAGATTATAATGGGCTGCAGAGAATGGTTCCTAAAAGATAAGACAGCAATTTGCAGAACATCGTTTTAAAAGCCTGGTAGTGAAGGGAGTAACCAAAAAAAAAAAAAAAAAAGAGGAGGGACAGGGTATATGAGGGTTTCTTAAGCTGGAGTGCTCAGCCATATCTATACTTTGAAGTGTAGTAATAAAGAAGAGAATAAATGATGAAACAAGAACCACCATTGATGAAATAAGGCCACCGATGGAGGCATTATTAATTAGTCTTAGACAGAAGCAACATCTCCTCCAGATTAAAGGGAAACCAGGTGTTAGAAAAGACACAGATAAACTGGTGTGGATAGAGACACAATTCAACAAGGCATACACTTGTCTTGACAGATGTATTTTGGTCTATATGGGGAAGAAAGTTTGCTAAGAGAAAAAACAATAGTGGTGGAGTAGGTATTTTGAAGACGGTGGTTAATGTTTGGAAAAGATGATGTGGAAAAACAGAAGAAGATCTGATTAAGGATAGTACTGGGTTATAAATCATAGAGGTGACCACCCATTTGTTATCAGTTCCTCAACTCTGATTTCATCTAGCATCTTTCAGCACCCAAGAAACAGGTATAGAAAAGGCAGGAGGTTGATCCAAATTAGAGTTAACAGAATAGATCTGGTAGAAATACAGGGAAACTTTGATTCTGAGAATGCTGGAAGAGAATGAATGGAGTGACAAACCACATGCTTCCTAGTAGTTGGAGGAAATGAAGCCATGAGTGGGCAGTGCATGAAGGGGAAAATGGAAAATAGGTAATCTAGAGACCTTAATAAAAACTATCATAGTGTGTGTTTCCTGGAAGCAGAGATTCAGAAAAAGGCTTGTCTGTAGACAGTTTAAGAAACTCCAGAGGGGCACCTGGGTGGCTCACTCGGTTAAGCAGCTGCCTTCTGCTTGGGTCATGATCCTAGGGTCCTGGGTTAGAGCCCTGCATCAGGCTCCCTGCTTAGCAGATAATCTGCTTCTCCCTCCTCCTTCGTCTGCTGCTCTGCCTACTTGTGCTCGCTTGCTTTCTCTCTTTGTCTGTCAAATAAATAAATAAAATCTTTAAAAAAAAAAAAAGAAAGAAAGAAAGAAAGAAAGAAAGAAAGGAAGGAAGGAAGGAAAGAAAAGAAAAGAAAAGAAAAGAAAAGAAAAGAAAAGAAAAGAAAAGAAAAGAGAAACTCCAGAGAACCAAAATGAGGATCAGGGAGAGTTAAACTGGGAAGAAAGGAAAGTCAATACAAAGATGTGTTCCCATGTTAGTTGCTGACACAGATAACAGCGTGCTTGATCCTGATTGACCTTCTGAGAACTATGGAATGTGTCCGTAACTGCTCACCTAGGGAACAAGAATTTAAAGTATTTTCCATGCACTTTCAGATGCCATTGGTCAAGGGTGATCCCATGAGCATTGACTCTGTCACATTTCTAATTTGCTCATGCATGAATGCCAAACAGGTTCCTGAAAACATTCCATACTGCAGCATCAGAGAAGCGCTGGAGCAGGAAGTGAGGGGTATGTGAAGTGGGACATGTGAAGAGATGTTGCTGGGTTGTATTTTCAGAAATTTGGTCAAATCTTCACCAAAATTTCACCATGACAGTGGCTGGAGAAGGAGGTGAGTATACATAAAGTGGTACAAGGCCTAAGGTCAAGTGTAAAGTAAGAAAGTGAGAGAGCTAGAATTATAAAAAGCTAGTGACTCTGGATTCATATATCAACATTTAATATTTTAGAGTTGGAATCATTCCAGGCATGGATAAACATCTGGATGTGGCCTTAAGAATAAATTATTGGAATTGAAGTAATCTGGAAATTTTGAGATGGTATTTGATAGTTTACACTGCAATGACAAATGAACCAAAAATCTCTAATCTGTAACAATAATGTTTATTTCTTATTCAGAACACCTGTCTACCTCAGATCAGAGAAAAACTCTGCTCCATGACATCACACCTCATGCTGAACAAGCAATCCTTATAGGGAACATTACCAGAGTTTTTGGTAGGAGGTAAAGACAGTATGGTAAACTTCAAAACTTCTCCTCAGAAGTGACTCTTATCACTTCTTTTCACACTTTCCTGGCCAAATTTAGTCATATATCCATGCCTCAGCTCCACAAAGCAGGGATATATAATTCTTCCACAGGGAGGATCACCAGTAGAAGTACCAAATGTGAGTGAACAGTAATATATAATCTACCACTAAGGCTATGTTGTTACATGACTCATATGAACACTTGCTGTCAGTAGGATTGAGGGAGAAAAGAATAATGTCTTCCATGAACGAAGGTTGGAAAGTAACAATAAGGAGCTGTGGAAGGTAACCCAGTGAAGAAGAAAGCAGCAATAGTGATCTTGGAGAATATCTTAGAACCGTTGGCATGAGGGATCATAATGACAAAGAGCATAAGCTTAAGGAAAGTGCTGCAGAAGTTCTATATTTGGGGGCAGCTGATTTTTGAAAAAGTGGTTCTGTGACTGAGGATGCAATGGGAGTGACTTATAAGCTTGTTTGTTTTGTTGGGTTTTGTTTTGTTTTGTTTTGTTTATTTGTTTGTTTTTGCTCTTGTTTTCCTAAAGCTCGGTCTTTCTCTGGATTATAGCCTTCACTTCCATCATTTCAACTAGCTCTTATATCCAAATGACTCTCAAATCTTCACTTAAGCCCACTCACCTGACACCAGACCCAGATATTCAGCTGCATGTCATCAAAATGAAAGATGAACAAAACTAAACTCACCATCTACTCCACAAACTCCTCCTTCTATGGTCCCTAGATAAATGGAACCATCAACCAAGGCCACTGAGAACTCTATAGAAATGTGTTTAGGGAAGACAGAAATTATATCAGAAACTTCTCATATACCACTTCTGGCAATAATTAAGATATGGTGGAGTTCCTAGCAAAATAGATTGACACCAGACCAGGTTTACTATATATCTTAACTAGTATAATAAATTAAAAATTGAGAGCTGGCCAGCAGACATCAGCCACCATAAGAGAAAAATGTGGTTCCCTGTGTGGTTCCTAGATCTAAGTCAGTTCCGAGATACCACTGATTGATGTGGAGGCCAGGTTCTCTGAGGAAGGATCTGTCAGTGCTACTAGGAATACATACTGTAAATTTCATCCTGATTCTTCTCCAAAGTGACATGTTGCCATTTTCCAGGGTAACTATGCACTGAGGGATGGAGAATAAGCACATTTTTCAAGACAGTTGGATATGGGGTTTGAGTAATACCTGGGAACCCAAAATGCCATTGTGGTCCTCTGTTTAGAGATAGGAGCTTATGAAACCAACTGATCAGTGAAATTTTACTCCAGTATTTCTGATAGTTTATCTAATGAGTTTTATATCCAGGTGGTAACTAATTCCTATTACCATATTCTATAATGGAACAGACATATCCTGACTTGTGGAATAAGGCATTTGGTAGGAAAAGCTTAATAGAAAACCCTAAAATTCCCCCTCAGCAATCTTATCTCTGAACAAGGAGCATATTATATAGCTGAAGAAGTATAACAGAGAGCAGAACACAACAGAAGCGACTGGTCTGACCATGTATTCCATCACCCAAAAGCAGCTAGCCTAATAGAAGGGAACAGAGGCTTAACCCACTGAATGGAACAGTGGTGGCCTATTAACAGTATAACTAAGGCATCCTCTTAGAGACAACACCCTTCAGACTGAGTTGTTACCACCCAAGATACAATGGTTGATATACGGGGCTGTATTCCCAAAGGCTAGAATACACATCTATGATCCAAGAGGTAAAAACAGAATTCACAATTCCCAGCATTTCTCACAGTGACCAACTTGCAGGATATGTCCTTACTACCCCTGTAACTTTCATCACCGGTTGGTCCAAGATCGTAGTCCTGAAGTGGGGGAAGGGGGGAGGTGGGGAAGGTAAGCTGTGAAGGGAGAAGAAGGTTTGTAGGGAGTTTCTGCCAAGAGCCACATCTATGCTCAGCATCTTTTCTCTTGTCACTTTGGTTTTCTTATTCCAAGGGACTAGGAAGAAAATAAAGGAGTGGTTGTACTGGAAAAGATCATGGATCCTGACTACCAAGATGAGCTAGTGTGTCTGCTAAATAATGGAGCAGGAAACAATGCATTTTTGTTGTTGTTTTGTTTGTTTTGTCTCCAAACTTTTATTTAAATTCCAGCTAGTTAACATGCAGTGTAATATTGGTTTCAGGTGCAGAATTCAGTAATTCATTTCACCATTTACATACAACATCCAAAGCTCATCACAGGTGCCCTCCTTAATACCCACCACCTGTTTAACCCACCCCCGCAACACTACTCACCAACCCCATCCAGCAACCCTCAGTTTGTTCTCTACAGTTAAGAGTCTGTTTTTTGGTTTGACTCTCTTTTTTTCCCCTATGCTCATTTGTTTTGTTTCTTAAATTCTACCTATGAGTGAACAGAATAGAAAACCCTAAAATGAACCCACAATAATGTGGCCAATTAATCTTTGACAAAGTAGGAAAGAAATCCAATGGGGGAAAAAAAAAAAAGACAGTCTCTTCAACAAATGATGTTGGGAAAACCGAACAGCTAGTTGCAGAAGAATGAAACTGGACCACTTTCTCACATCATACACAAAAAAAAATTCAAAATGAATTAAAGAGCTCAATGTGAGACAGGAAACCATTAAAATCCTAGAGGAGAACACAGGCAGTAACATCTTTGATATCAGCTGTAGCAACTTCTTACCAGAAACGTCACCTAAGGCAAGGCAAACAAAAACAGAAATAAACCATTGGGACTTCATCAAAATGAAAAACTTCTGCACAGGGAAGGAAACCATCAACAAAACTAAAAGGCAGCCTACAGAATGAAAGATATTTGCGAATGACGTCTCTGATAAAGGGTTAGTATCCAACATCTATAAAGTTTATAAAACTCAATACCCAAAAAATAAATAATCCAGTTAAAAAATGGGAACCAATGCATGTAGAACTCAGGGACATCCCTACTGCTTCCACATCAGTGACTGTAGCAGTCTTTGATTGTAACCACCATAACCCAATAAGGACAAGGCAGCCAAGTACTCAGGCTCCTTGGGGAAGAAGTCTGGGTCATCCCACCAGACAAGCAACTCAGATCAGCCAAAATCTTAATAAACAGTAAGAGAAATCAAGAACACAAGGTAGAGGAATGGAAGGATACTTATAATAAGGTGCCAGGACCAGCCACCGCAGTTGGAACTATAGCTTGTTTTACTTTCTTGCCTCAGAGAATGTAGTTAGCCAACACTCTGAAAGAAGCTCTCCCCCTGTCCACTCTGAAGGAAGCTCTCCCCTGCATCTTACCCCTAGGGAAGAAGTGAGGGCACCATGCTGTTACAATAGTAGAGGTCCCCTCTTGTGATGGGGGGAGGACAGATAAAAGAAAAGGATGTGAATAGTTCAAGGGGTGGATTGTATCAGATTTCTTTTTTGTACCGTTTCCAGTCTTCCTGGCCTTCTATCCCTTGTTCTCACTGCTGCCACAGTGAGTAATCCCGTAGAGTCTCTCACTGCCTTCACACCGGTGTGACCTACAGGCACATGGCCATGTGCCTGGACTAAATGTTTCTCTTGCCTTGCTTCCCTTTGATGCTTACTCAGGACCAGTGAGACAGGAGGCAGGGGACAAATTATTCCCCTCTGAAATCAGGAATAAGAATCTGAGACAAAATTTTTTGTCCAAATGATTCCCGGAAGAAATGCTCTCAGGAGAAAGGGAGTGAGGAAAACAGGTCAAAGCAGATCAAGCAGCTAAGCAACTATTTGACCACAGCCAAATAGCTTCAATCTGATCCCATGCGGGCAATTCAGGGAACATGAATTAGGTCAAGGGTCAGTCCTTTGAATCTCCTGTGAGTCAGCCATTGGCTACAAGCTGTCCCTGGGGCTGCAGTCATAACTGCCCTAGTCCACTGACTTCCCAGCAACACTCCAGAGAAGAGAGCAGTGTGATAAGTTATTGGCAATCAACACAGCAGCAGGGGAATGGGAGGACAGGCCCATTAGAGTCTGGTGGGGGCAACTACAGTGTTCTTTCAGTCCTCTGATGGGAAGTTTGGGGAAGCTATTGACCTGGCTACTTGGGGGACAGCTCTCAGGATGAGATAATCATTTGAATTTAGTAACAACCAGCTCCACAGTACACCCTTGTTTGGGGTCTTTTTCCTCTCCAGTCACACTGCCCTTGTCCCCCATTCCTGCTTCCTGGGATTGTAACCCATAAAAAAGTAGTAACATAAACCCACTGCTTCAGTCTCTGGTTTCTGGGGAACCTAAACTAAGACCATTAGAAAAGGGAGAAATAAGGGATATGGGACTGAGAGGATAGTCAATAGTTCAATATGTTACAGCAGGTGGGGAAGGAAGGAGAAGGAATAAAAAGACCTAAATTTTAAGCACATTTTCCATGTAGGTAGCATGCTAGCTGGATGTCTTTTGACATAACTATTACACATTTGGCATGAATAGCACATAGGTTGAGAACGTGCTTAAGAATCCACTACCATGGGGGGTGGAGGTGCCTGGGTGGCTCAGCAGGTTATGCACCTGCCTTCAGCTCAGGTCATGATCTCAAGGTCCTGAGATCCAGGCCCATATAGGGCTCCTTGCTCAGCTGGCAGTCTGCTTCTCCCTCTCCTCTGTCCCTCCCCTGCTTGTTCTCTTTCTCTCTCTCTCTCAAATAAATAAAATCTTCAAAAGAATAAAAGCTTCCACTATGATGGAAAGCATTTTATTCTTCAGAAAAAAAATTTTTTCTCTTCTTCCTGCTATTTGGTAGTTCTGAACATTAAATATTTTTCCCCATGGGGTCAAAAGTTACCTAAGTATATGATTGCAAGAGGAAAAATAGGGGACAGAAATCAGGTTTTGGCAGTTTTTCCATTTTAATTTGTACGTAAAATTTTAATCTACATACAAGGACCGAAAGCATTCATGCAAGTCAAAATGTTTCAGTGAACACATTTCAGCAGTTTGACTTTATAACAACAATAAACCTGTTACATTTTTCCAGACAATGCCAGCATTTGGATTTTTTTAAACAAATAAATTTCTTATTGACAGCAGCTAAATGGTGTTTGTAGCATTTGTATCAGACAATAGATCCCATCCATTCACTACACTTTAACTAAGTTGTCCTATGTGCAAGTACATGTTTTTAATGTTTGTCTTCTGTGCTGTTCCTGTCAGCTTGCTATTAAAATTTAAAAATATATATATAAACATATCTTTAAAAAAAGACCTGATTTGGCTGAGGCCTGTACAGAATAAGGCATGTTGGGTGTGGCCCTGGGAGCCTGATGAAGGCTGTAGTCTCGCTCAACACTTACATCATATTTTGTCAAGAAGATAATCTACAGAATCCCCACCTAACACAACCCAAAGCAAGCAAACCTCAACTACTCAAAGTTTTGGAAGATGGACATCTCTCAAAGTACAAGATAGCTTATGATTTCTCTACATAGTTCATAAAGATTAATTACTTTATAATTATAAGTCAAGGATGCCTAAAAAATGATAGGTGATGGGGAAAGGGGTGATTACTTGACTTCCTGAATGTTCCTCTCACAGATCTCATGAGACTTCCCCATTAGGAGAGAAAAGACTTCCAGCTACCTGGGGAAGTTATCAGTTCAAATCACAGTTCTTAGGAATAGTGTAAACTCCTATATGTTTACTACATGGGCCTTAGAAATATTCCTAGCTTTTGAAGTGTGAACAGACTTTCATATAGTACAGAGAAACAAACATTTTCATAAAGCCACATTTGAATTGCTTCTTTACTAAAAGGTTACATAGATTATTATGCCTAAGCAATTGATTTACTTCACATCTATAGCACATTTAATAAACACTCCATTATAAAAAGGCTCCTTAATCCTCTTCAATATGAAAAGCAAAAATTCACTTACCAGCAGAGGAAATAAGATTACTGTGCCTAGCAACACTATTATCACTAATTTTATTTGTTAACTTCCCCCCAACCCCCGTTCAGCATGTTTCCCAAATGTTAGTTAGCTCATCAAATGAAACAATGTCTTTTCAAATTGGCTGATGAAAAAGTACTCTGATTGTCATGAAAGGATAAAAATGATGAGCCTAAAGCCATACAGTAAAGATGGCAGAGACTGAAAGTTGAAATGCTCTGTCATTTTCAATAAACAACCATCAGACCATGTTCTGTGTGTACACATAAGAACCATCTCTGAACCTATGTTTGGACCCCTTAGTTATAAGCAAATAGCTATACAAACAAATATCAGACTTCCTATATAACTCAGGTGTTTAGGGATTTTGAAAGTTTTTTTAAAATATGACAGAAGGTAGGCATAATAAACAAAGATAAACCACCACAAATGAAGAGGAAAAATGCTGAAAATATGAGAAATTTTGGAAAGATCATAACTTAACAAAAAGTTATACATACCTTTTAATAAATGCCTGCAGGTAGATATTTTAAAGCTTAATTCCTTTGTTATTTAAAGTTCAAGGAACCCACACACCTTAGGTGTCTGCACATTGTCAAAAAATGCCTAGAAAAGGGGCTGCTATGTGAACGGGGCACACATTTTTCTCATCATTATAAGGATGTGAACAGGTATGTCCAGTGACAAATCTAGAAGGAACTATTAAACAGTTTTACGGTGAATTTCCCTGTCAAATTAGTGACCAGATTTTAGTTTTTCTTAGTGCACACAAGTGAACACTTGGAATATAGAGCGTCAGTAGAAATGCTGCATATTTCTGAAACTTCTATTTTAACACCTAACACCTATTTTAAATTTTAGCTTAGCATCCAGTGACATCCTAGTACTGCTCCTTCATTCAGCACTGGTCGTTGAGAGACTACTCTGCACCATGCACTGGGCTGGGGATAGGATCTACAAGGGGAAGTAAAAATACTTTGCATTATAATGTATTATGTCTCTCAGGATTGTAAGAGTGTAAGATCCTTAAGGAAGGGAACCATGTTTTATATCTCCCATGAAATGTTCTAGGCAAATATTAGGTACTCAAAACACTGGTTCTTTTTCCCTATGATAACAGCCTCTGATTTATTAATTCCCCAACAACGGTTGGTCAGATAACTCAGGGCAATCTCTTGTGTCTTCATGTGATTATTTTTTTGGCTTTTTAAATTTCTATTTTGATTCAAGTTAGATAACATAATGTGATGTTAGTTTCAGGTGTATAATACAGTGATTCACCACTTCATACAACACCTAGTGCCCATCATGACAGGTGTACTCTTTAATCCCCATCACCTACTTCATCCAACTTTCTCCCCCTTCCCCACTGGTAACCATCAGTTTGTTCTCTAGGGTCTGTTTCTTGGTTTCTCTCTCTCTCTCTCTTTTTTCCCCCTTTGCTCATTCGTTTTTGTTTTTAAATTCCACATATGAGTGAAATCATATGGTATTTGTCTTTCTCTGACTTATTTCACTTATCATTATACTCTCTAGTTCCATCCATGTCACTGCAAATGGCACCACTTTTTTTTAATCCTGATAGTGATTGCTGACATATGGAACAACTCATTCTCATATGCTGAAATAGATCATTCAGTAGCATAAAAAAATACAGAGTAATTCTTATGGATTACAGCATAAGGTGCTTATATATTGAGAGACAACCTTGCCTCTGAGATATAGGGTCTCTCCTTTCCTGCATTGTTAGGCAGCTTGGACTGCATGCTAGCAATAATTGTTCACCTCATGAATATATGAAGTACCACAACTACCTCCAAAGGAATTCTTCTACCTACACTTTTGCAGCTCATCAATTTGAATTTATCAAATATACTTACATTTCTAGTCTTCTTACATCAGACATTCTTTGGACAGGTTCCTTATTGCATTGCGTTACTCCATTTATTATTTATATTCTACCTATTTCCTAAAAGGAAAGGAGACAACTTAAAATATAAAAATGTATGATGGACAAGGCCATTAAAGTTAAAAGGGAGATCAAAAACCATTTCAGAGTAATGAATAAACATATCAAAAAGTGAAAATGACTTACTAGAAGAGGGCACTAAATTTAGTTTCAAGTTTTCTGAAAGTCAAGGAGAAAAGAGAGTTTATGATATAACAGATGGTTCTCCTTGACACATGCAAGGAATTATATAAACTTATCCATGGCAGAGACTGGTAGATACCCGCCAAAATCTGTTCTTCTCTTCTGTGGTGAGAGAGCTGTGGCTGGGCCATGAGTAAAGATCACAGTTATTCTTCTACCCTCGTGATGAAGAATGGCCATGTAACTCACAAATGGCATGACAGCAAGATTGATATGCACCATTTCTGCATCTCATGCTTAAGAGGAATTCTACAATCCTGGATGTCCAGTGTTTTCCCATCCTATTGGTAGACCAGAAGAGAAATGATCAGTGTAGCCTTGGAAGCCACGAGTTAAAAATGGTAGAGCCTCTACTGACCTGGATCCCTGATTGATCACAAAGAAACAGAAAGGAGGTTTTCTCTTAGGAAATTTAGGTTGTTTAACTTCAACAGTTTCCTAGAGTCATCCAAATACCTCAAAAAGGTAATCCAAAGGTGTTATCTTTGAGCCAAATCAAAAATCTTACTAAACATCAAGAGAAATAAGGCCTGAGGTCATACCTAATATTTAGGGTCAGTCTGGTTAGAGAATTAGAAAAATAGTATCAAGAAGCATAACACATTCTAGTTGCTACCTGAAGTCCTATGATAGCACAAATGAGTGTCAGGAAAGCTCGCTCCCATGGTCTGGTGCTGCCTAGTTCACCACTGCAAAGTTCATTAAAGAGCCACTCACTGTGTCTTTGGGCTAGAGAATCCACTTGATCGTCATATCACTCAAGTCTGCTTCTCAGAAAAATTTTGTAGTTAAGTTTCATCCTTTCCTTTCCTTCCATCACACCTCACAACCCCAAAGAACCCCCAAAACCCCACACTGATCCTTGCCCCTGCTAGATTAACCCTCATATCAGCATCCCATGCTCAGAGCGCCTTCTGATTTCCTTTCCCAATCAAGTTTTACTGATCATGTGCCTCATCCCCTTATATCCTCACTATGGAATGACTTTCCAATCTAATACCAAAGTAGTGTATACAAAGATGTGTGTTCCAGCAACTCTCTCTTAATATTTCCCCTACCAGATATTCTACTTGAAATAGAAACAAGTTTCCAATGTCAAAGCACACACGCGTGCGCACACACATGTGCGAACACACATCTGCACACATGTGCACACACACGTGTAAACACATACACAATTAATTCTTGGAATTTAGAGCATGTTGGTCACTGGGGATTTGGATTTGGATTCAAAGAGAAGAGGGGAAAATGGAAAAGCCAGACTATTATTATTAGTGTCAAGATTCCACTGTGGTGTTCTCAAATGATAGGACAGCTTAAAATAGGATTTTAAAAAACTGTCTATTTCCTGAAATTTTAGGAGATTAAATTGAGGTCATAGATGGCTCACAGAGTTGTGGAGCTATCTCTTGGCTGACTTCTGACATTCTAAGAAAATCTATTTCACCATGCAATCTTAATTTTTGTTCTTAACTAGATGACTGTCATCTGTTTTCCTTCTCAGGATCTGGTAGCAGGTAGTTAAGTATTTCGGATTTGGGGTTCTTCCCTCGAGTCCTGCATCACTAGATTAGATAGATACATACCAAAATTACAGATACTTTATAAGAGCGGTGAAAGCTTAAGGCAAAATAGTCTATGGTGAAAGAGGGGACAAACTATCTTCAAATAGCTCTGTTTGCTAGATGGTTAATGACAGGATGTTTTAAAATAGAGGGCTACTATACTGTTTAATCCTGATATACAATGGGAAAGAATACTACCCAGAGACCCTATGTCTGCACAGGACATAGTGCTAAATAGCTCTCCAATGACAGCCTTAATGTATCTATTGCAGTTTTTATTCCCATGACAATGCTGCCAAGTAGATATTATTAGCCCACTTTGAGTAAAGGAAACAGTTTCAGAGATCAATAAAGACCCAATTCTGTATTTGCCAGGACTCTGTCAGCTGTATGAGATTGAAACCAATTCAAAATGTCTTAAGTGAAAAAGGGAAATCACTAGTTTACACAACCAAAATGTCAAGAGGGAGATCTGGCTTGAAATATGACTGGGCACAAGTGCTCACATGGCATCTTCTGGACTCTGTGTTTCTCTCCATCCCTTAGAAAGGACAGGGGCTTGGTTGGAGCCCAGTGGCCATCAGCAGCCCGAAGATCACATCTTTAGAGTTTAGCAAGCCTAGCATAAACAGAGTGTTTTCCGCAAAGGTCTGCTTGAGGTTGCAGGCTCTTTCCTGAACCAAGCTCTGGGGCTAGGTACGTGGCTATGCAGGCACAGAACTATTCCACGCACGTTTGATAGTAAGAGGAGACAGATTAAGCCCCCTCTACTATGACATAGAATGGTCCTCTCTATATACCACATATGCAGAGTATTGTCTTTTCAGAGAAAGAAGGAAATGGATTCAAGCAAACAAAACCAGGAGATAATCTACTATAATCATCATCCTTGACCTTCAAGCATATTGCAATCCTTTTTCTCATATAAATATAAAATTATTTCATTTGGCATAATGGAAGTATTCATTATACAACCAATGATGCATTAACTCTTTTGTCAGGGGACATGACCCAAATTCTCATAAACTCAGAATTTCTTAATATTATGCATACTTTGGATGAAATTCCTCAAGCTCTAGCAATCTATGGCCAATTGATTACTCTAACCTCCATTTGCAGACATAGGGAAAAAAAAAAAAAAAACAGAAAAATGACAAACGACGTCCATTTGAGAAAGGAGGGAAAAGGAGGCAGTATTCAATGGCTAGCTATTGTCAGCACTGCCTATTCTGTTGGAGAAGAATAGCAAGGACTCACTGCCTCAATGGTACAGTGAGTTCCTTCACAGCTGGGTCACTCTACAATGCTCACCTGGAGGATTTCTGCTCTCCATGGTCCTTCATAGTAATACCTGAGAGGGCCAGAGGAGAGGAATCCCATTTTAGAGGTTGCAAAGTTTCAGGATGCTGCTCATTTGTATGGTCTCTAGGACCTGAAACTTAGAGCTTAGGCAATCACATTCTTATGGCAAGCCTAGGTGTTTCCTTTAAATACAGCCCCCTTGAAAGTCTCTGAACTCTCTGAGACATACATTTTTTTTCCCCCAAATGTCTAGTTGAGCCTTCTTCTCAGTCCTAGTAAACAACACAATGCAGTTTTCTTTTTAAGATTTTATTTATTTATTCATGAGAGAAAGAGAGAGGCAAGGGAGAAGCAGGCTCCCTGAGGAACAGGGTGCTCAATGCAGAACCCTGGGATCATGACCTGAGCCAAAGGCTGATGCTTAACTATCTGAGCCACCCAGGCACCCAACATACTGCAGTTTTATCTCAGCACTCAAAGAATTGGATTGATGACAAACTCTCAGAATCAGAAAATCATACCATAATACTTATATATTTTTTTTCTTTTGCATTATGAATACAGTTCTTGAGACTTTCATGAGTACTAATAATAAAATTAACAAGAGGATGAGAATATCCAAAAGCTTCCATCAAACTTTATAAAACTCTTTTTTTGTTGTTGTTTGAATGAATTTATTACATTATTTTGACATTGTTTTTATTATCTCCTTTTTATTTTTAATTGAAGTACAGTTGACATACATTATTACATTCATTTCAGGTATACAACATAGTGATTTGACAATTCTATACATTATAAAATGCTCACCGATAAGTATAGTTACCATCTGTTACCATATGGTTACTACAATATCATTAATTTTATTCCCTGTGCTGTTCTTGTCATCCCCACGACTTATTTTATAACTGGAAGTTTGTACCTCTATACCCTTCGCCTATTGCACCCATGCCCCTGAAATACTATTCTAAAGCAATTGGGAACAGTTAACTAAATTGACTTTACTCCTGAGAAATGAAGCCTGAATTTTAGTTTAAGAGCCAGGTCTCCCCTTCAGCCAGACCATTGCTTCCCTACAACATGGAGCCGCTGGTTCCCAAAAGTGAGGGCCAAGGTGATTTTAATCAAGATTTGTCTGATAAATTACTTTCCCTCTACCCTAAGCATACACACACACACGCACACACACACACACACACACACACACCCAGGTCCAAAAAGCCTGATTTTATATTACTGAAAAATAGACATAACTTTGTTTGTTTGTTTGGCTTTTCAGAAGCTGTCACCTCTGGAACCATCACTGAGGTATTTGGCTGGAGAAACATGTGTTTTGCCAGTAAGTTAATAGCAGCTCTTCTAATTCTAGTCAACAGTGTCTGCATACACACCCCACTTTATACTACCCCTACTTGGAGGCAGTGAGCTGTCTTTATCCTTCCAAACCATTTCTATTATAACTTGTTAAGTTGCCACATTTAGGATAACTGTTTGGCAAAATTGCAATTTTCCTTATGCACAGTAAGTGAAAGCTCTCATTATATGTTTCTACATGGGGAGCAGAGGAAAATGTTATTTCAGAAAAAGAAAAAGGAAGACATCTAAGCAAGGAGAAACCATTTCTAAGTGTGTGCTCAACAATTACATTATTCTTTCAAAGTTATGTAGCACTGTTGCTATGCAGAGGGAAAGTGTTTCCAGTGCTATCATTTAAGTTATCCTTACAGAATTCCAATAATGGAAAAAAAAAACATATAAATATTATCTCTCTCTTCTTATGGGTGATAACTAAAATAAAGCAACAATTATTTCAGAAAGCCAGGGCAGAGTTAGACAGAAAGGCTGTCTTGATTTGAAGAAAGATGATTTAGGATTGGGGGAAAAAAAAGAAAGAAAGAAAGAAAAAAATTGGAGGTAGAGGTGAGTGGCAGGTACAAAAGTTGAATGCCCATTCTGTTGTGTTTGGTTTTGTGATTAGTATGTAACACTGGCCTCTCAAAAATTGGGGGTTAGAAGTTGTGTAGTAAAGGGTTAATTCCTCAATGACTGGTCCTTGAAGACCTGTACATTACAAAGAAAGGCCTGTCTTTAAGAGAACTGGTCCGTGGCCAGCTCCTGGTAGATAATCTCCAATCCCTTGGAATATTCCACTTTATAAGACTGTTTTTGCATTCCTGGGTCTTTGGCTAACCTTTTGTCAGTCTGATCAGATGGCTTATGCTAACATTGTGACTTATGTTGAATGCCTGTCTTGATATGCCTGAGGGCTTGGGATATGCTGTATTAGTTTGACCTCTAGGTCGGGGGGAAGGAGCTAGACTCTGAATAGCTAAAGTCTGTCACACAGGTGCTCCTTTCCTATGTGGCTGACCCCAGATAAAAACCCTGGACACCAGGGCTCCATGTGAACTTCTCTGGGTGACAATACTAACACATATTGTTGCACACTGCTTCTGAGAGAATTTAGCACATCTCTGTGCAACTCCACTGTTGCACAGTGTCCCCAGGAGGGGACACCCAGAAGCTTAAATCTGGTTTCTCTGGACTTCATCCATTATCTTTTTTTTTCTTTTAAGATTTTATTTATTTATTTATTTATTCATTTATTTATTTATTTGAGAGAGAGAGAGAGAGTGGGGGTAGGGACAGAGGGAGAGGGAGAGATAGAATCTCAAGCAGAATCTGCACTGAGCACAGAGCCAGACAAGGGTCCTAAGATCATGACCTAAGCCAAAACTAAGAGTTGGAAGCTTAACTGACTGAGCCACCCAGGCACCGCAACCCATTGGCCTTTTTAACTCATGTTGATTTGGATCTGTATCTTTTCCCTGTAATAAACCATCAGCATGACAGCATTTCTGAGTTATTGGAGTCCTAGGAAATCATGAGCCCTAAGGGTGAGCCCCTTCTAAACCCCCAGCACAGAAGTGACTGAAAGAGATAGCTGGAGGAACTTGTCCCCTGAATATTTAGCAGAGCTAAATATTTTGTGCTGTCCAAACAGAAATAGACATACTCAAGGGTCTATTAATAAGTGGTTCCTTGAAGCCAGCATCCTGGAATCAAACCTGAATTCCACGATACTTCACAATTCCTGGACTTCTTTTGTAAGAAAATTACTTTAAACAAACATAAAGTTTACATAAGATACAGTTTTGACCTTTTTTAATATGTAAGTTAACACTTACTTTATTAGAAAAGAGTAAAACACAATTATCCTTCCTTGATGCCAAGTGCATTACTCAGGAGATAAAAGTTGCCATATGAAAAAAGTTACTCAGTGAAAACTTTATGATATTCCCTGAAATGATCACATCATTAGAAAATCTTTCAGGATCACATAGATTCAAGCTGATACAAGTAAAATGCACTTTTGAGTATCTAATAACATAATTTTGATGTTTTGTATTTTATTCTTACACAAGAAATATTAAACTTTCCAAAATATTGAAAAACCAGAATACACAAAATTAGATAATTGCCCTGATTGGGTTAAATTTTAATTACATTATATTTAAAAGAAGGAATGAGTAAAGTGAAGAATGAGAGCAATAAACTCCTAGGATACCAGTATGATAAGTGAGTTCAGACAGAGAGAGAAAGTCTCATGTCTGAAACAGTCCACTGTGCTTCTTTCCTAAATAACCAGAAAATGAGCTCTCACACTTCAGTGCATTAGAATGCCTGTACTGGCTCTATTGTTTCTTAAAATCCTTCTTTGATATTGCAAATGTCGTTTAGCTTTTATACTAAATCTCCCTAGTTTCTGACTTTCTCATCTTTGTTAGTCAAACACTTCTTCTTAGAATGGCTTTTGCCCCTTACACAGTTCAAACCACTATCATCTCCCAATGAACACAAGCCTAAAAATGCCATCTGACTTGGCAAATCCCATAAGATGTTTTACTTAAGCCTGAGGAGCATAATTTACCAAGAAGAGGCTATTGAAGACTGAGGAACCCAGTCTCACCCAGGCCTGGCTCATCCGGTCTACCTTGGATTAATACTAGTGAAAATCAAGACAAATATTTCACATTAGAGATATAAAACATGGCTGCTTCCCAACTGGAAAAGTGTACTGGGTCTCTTTTTAATTTTCATGTGTAAAGGACACAGCAAATATCTCAAAACCTTTCTTCTGAATTGCCCCACTGAAGTATAACAATACTAGTAAATCTATTGAGCCTGAAAATTCTGGGCATTATAAAAAGTTTTTCCATCCTAGCCTTGCATAAAAGCAACAAACAACCTCTGTGCTTAAAAAGACTGTGAGTCTGTTTTATAGCCTCAATAGGAACAAGCAGCTAAACCAATCTATAGTCCCATTACCACCTAATAAACTTACATTAAAAACCACTAAACCTAATGCCAAAAAAACCTGCCTCTTTCTATTGTGCAGTTTCTGAAAAATCACAGCTGTAGAGCCCCATCAGCTAATTTGCGTACAATCTCTCCCAACAAGACTTTCCCTGAAAAAAACTGAAAATCTAAGGTGCAGAGAAGCACCCCAAATTCTTTAGATGTAGGTAAAGAAGGAAGTTTGGATTTAAGAGGTTTAAGAAAAGCAGCAGTCACCAAGAACTGCCTGATTGAAACAGAAATATTGAGGTCTGTTAGAGGATTATGGTTGTAAAAGTTTGATGTACTGGGGCCCTTTGGAAACCATAGAGCAGCTCAACATTCAAATAAGAACTGAAGTGGACAAGAAGTGCAAAAAAAATTTTTATATCTGCTCACTCAGATCATTGGAAGGTATTTGATATCATGTCCTCAAGGCAGCACACCCTCAACTGTCCATATATTTGCATAATGACTTCCCCCGTTCTTTTTGTTCTTTCTCTACTCATTGCTATAGAATATTTCTGCTATTTCCAGAAACCCTTTAAAGGGAACTTAGTTCCCTGAAGGGTAAAATTTTGGTAACCTAGGACCTTCAAAACCCATTATCTAATTTATTATTGGTGTTAGAAATCCTTGAAATATTAAAGGAGAAAAGGTCTCTAGATCAGATACAATTCTCTTTTTTGCCTAGCATCAAGATTGCATAAATGGAGTAATTGGGCAGATATGAGAGCATATAAAATAAGGCTGGATGTTTGAAAAGTGTGGTGATCTCAAAAATGGAGACCTAAACCATGACCAAAGATTAGGAATCTCAATATTGTTCAGATATCCACTCTACTACAAATTATCAGATGACATCTTAAAAGATTTTTGGAGTGACATCAGAATTATGACAGTATAAGACATTGCACATTTTTATCTCCCCTCAAACAACAAAAATTTGACATCCATTCATGAACAAAAGTGCCCTGTGGAAGATGTGGGACTCAGCACTATATGCCAAGGGACCCGAAAGTAGTCTTGTCCACCTATGCATTGGGTCATATACTGAGAGGCCTCTGCACCAGCCGTGGTCACCACAGTAGCTTGTGACCTGGTTTCAGACCCTCTCAGCTGCAGTCTAAGAGTACCTGGAAAATACAGACATGGATAGTCACCCACAGATGAGCTTTTGTAGAAATCCAGGTTTCCAGAAATGTTCCAGAACTCCAGGAAAGAAAAAAAAAATGACTATGAATTTTAATGCACTAGATTGTGTGAGAGGAATAGTTTGATTTAACTCACATTACCCCTCCTCCAAGGCAGAACAACTTAGGGCAAAATGAAAACCTCTTCTCCCATAGAGAAAGCTTCTTCTCTCACAGGGAAAAGAAAGAGTGGGTGAGTGAGCACTCAGCTTCCTCAGCTGCTCAGCTTGCAGCCAGAGAGATTCATTTTTCTCTTACAGCATCCAGAGTACTAACTTACAAGTTCCATGCTGGGAGGAAGGGAGATTAGGAGAGGGCAGAAAACATATTCAGAGGGCATTAAAAGGGCATAGTTCTTACTGACTGCATTATGGATTCCATCAGGAAGACTGCCCACAAGGCACTGGGAAAGCATCACCCAAAGATTTCCCCTGACTGGCCCACAGCATCACCCAGTCCCCTGTGGGCCTCACCTACATTTCCCTCCACTCTGTGACCAACACCCTGGGCATACTCCTGAGCGTGGTAGTAACAGTAAGTTTTGGTAGATGGCTAGGTAGCATGCACAGAAAGCAGCCCAGAGTGTGTGGGCCAGGAAAAAAAAAAAAAAAACCTACATATGAACTGCAGCACTTACTTCAGGGAACAAAACAGAGGCTATCAGCAGCCTGCTTGATGTGTGGTAGGATTGAGAAAAGACACACAATCTTAACAATTCAGCCACAAGAAGGCACAAAAAGCATGGAACAGATGTATCCATAGAAGGTCTCAAAAGGCCTCAGAACCTCTAACAGCAGTGACGGGTTTTTCTACCCTGAAGGAAGTTAGGAAAGATTGTGGCTACAATCTTTAGGAAAGAAGTGGCTACTTCAAATGCAAAGATGGCAATGCAAAACTCCAAGGAACATGAAAAATCAAGGAAACATGACATCATTAAAAGATCACAATAATCTTAAGGTATCCAAACTCAAAGACATGGAGAGCTATGATTTCCCCAATAAAGGATTTTTGAAATAGCTGTTTTAAGGAAAATAAATGAGCTATAAGAAAACACAGAAAGACAATCCAACAAATCAGGAAAACAGTACAGAAACTAATGAGAAAATTACCAAAAACATAGAGAACACTAGAAAAAAAAAGCAGAAATTCTGGAGATGAAGGAAAAAATGAATGAATTGAAAAATGCAAAAGAAAGTATGAAAAGCAGAATAGAACAAACACAAGAATGAGTGTGTGAGATGGAAGATAGGCACTTTGAAATTTCCCAGTCAGAGGAAAAAAAAAAAAAAATGAAAAAGAATGAGGAAAGCTTGCTTGATCTATGGAACACCATCAAAAAAGCCAATGTGTGGGGTGCCTGGATGGCTCAGTGAGTTAAAACCTCTGCCTTCAGCTCAGGTCATGATCCCAGGGTCCTGGGATCGAGCCCTGCATTGGTCTCTCTGCTCAACAGGGAGCCTGCTTCCCCCTCTCTCTCTGCCTGCCTCTCTACCTACTTGTGATCTCTGTCTGTCAAATAAATAAATAAAATCTTTAAAAAAAAAAAAGAGCCAATATGTGAAATGGTGGAGTTCTAGGAGAAGAGAGGAAGAATGAGGGCAGAAAGCTTATTAAAGAAATAATGTGGTACCACAAGTGTGGGGAGAGATTTGGACATTCAAGTTCATGAGGCTAATAGGTCACCAGTAATTGCAATCCAGAGCATTCTTCTGGAAGAACATTATAATAAAACTGTCAAAAATCAAAGACAAAGAATCCAAAAGGCAATAAGAGAAAAGACTATAATCTGTAAAGGAATCCCCTCCACGATATCGGTGCATCTCTCAGCAGAAAGTTTAAAAGGAGGGAGCAAAATGACATATTCAAAGTGCTGAATGAAAAACACACCAGCCCAAAATACTCTATCTGATTAAATTATCCTTCAGAAATGAAGGAGAAATGAAGATTTCCCCAGACAAATAAAAATTGAAGAAGCTCACCACTAGGTCTGCCTTACAAGAAATGCTGAAGTGAAAGGATGCTAATTAGTAACATGAACATAACATGAATATATACAACATGCCGGTAAAGGTAAATATATAATCAAACTCAAAATACTCTAATAGTGTAATATGGTACTCTACTAACCACTTATCTATAGTACAAAGGCTAAAAAATGAGTATTAAAGTAACAATAGCTACTACAATTTGTTAACAAATACCCACATTAAAAAAAGGAAAATTATTACATTAAAAACAAGACAGAAGAGTAAGAGAATGAGTTTTTGTATGTGGCAAAAGTTAAGTTGTTATTTGCAAAAAACAGATGATTATACCTATAAAATGTTTTCTATAAGCCTCATGGTACCACAAAACAGAAACCAGAGTAGATTCACAAAAGATAAAGAGAAGGGAATTAGAGCATGCCACCACACAAAAAAAAAATCACCAATTCACAAAAGAAGGCAGCAAAAGAGAAAGAAACAAGGGAAGCACAAAACAGCCAGAAAACAGTTATTAAGATAACGTTAGGAAGACCTTACCTATCAATAATTAACTCTAAATGTAAATGGATTAAATTCCCCCAATCAAAAGGCATAGAGTGGTAGATGGATAAAAAATAAGACTTACCTATATATTGTATACAAGAGACATATGTCACCCTAAAGACACACATAGACTCAAAGAGAAGAGATGGAAAAATATATTCCATGAAAGTCAAAACCAACAGAGGGCAGAGGTAACTTCACTTATATAAGACAATACAGACTTTAAGTCAAACAATGGTAACAAGACACAAAGAAGATCATTATATTATGGTGAAGAGATCAAGTCATCAAGATGATATAACATTTATAAATATATACACTCAACATCAGAGCACCTAAATTCATAGACCAAATACTACTATATCTGAGGAGAGAAGTAGAAAAAGTATAATAGGAAAGCATTATACCTTCAACAATGATTAAATCACCCCAACAGAAAATCAACAAGGAAACACTAGACTTGAACTATACTTCAGATCAAATGGATCTAATAGACACATAGAGGCATACATCAGAAATATTGTGGATTTGGTGCCAGACCACAACAATAAAGCAAATAATGCAAGAAGTGAGTCAAATGATTTTTTTTGGTTACTCAGTGAATATAAAAGTTATGTTTACAGTAATCTAAGTGTGAAATTAATAGTGTTATATAAAAAAGTATTATACAAAATAGTGTTATACAAAAAATACATTATTGGTAAAAAATGCTAACCATCATCTGAGCTTTCAGTGAGTCATAATCACTAATCATAGATCTTCACAAATATAGTAACACTGAAAACCTTGAGATACTGAAAGAATTGCTGAAAAGTGATGCAGAGACATGAAGTCAACAAATGCTGTTGGGAAAACGGTGCTGATAGACTTGCTCAATGCAAGGTTGCCACAAACCTTCAATTTGTAAAAATCACAATGTCTGCAAAGTACAATAAAGTGAAGCACATTAGAATGAGGTGTGTCTATATAGAACAGTCATCCAACAACAGAGTAATACACATTCTTCTCAAGCACCCATGGAACATTCTTCAAGATGTGTCATATGACAGGCCACAACAAATCTTAGCAAATTTGGAAAGAATGAAATCAAAGCAAGTGATTTTTTTTTGTTTTTGTTTATGTTTTTTGGTAACAATGGTATGAAACTAGAAGTTAATAAAAAAGGAAAGAGGTAAATTTTACAAATAAGAACAAATTAATACGCTCCTGAACAGTCAATATGTCAAAGAAGAAATCAAAAAGGAAATAAAAAATATTTTGAATAAATAAAAATAGAGATACAACATAATAGCACCTACAGGATATGGCAAAAGGGAAGTTTATGGCGATAAATCCCTATAATAAGAGAAAACAATGATTTTAATCATATTTTACAAATTAAGGAGCTGGAAAAAGAATAAACTAAACTCAGTGTTAGCAGAAGAAAAGAAATAACAAAATAAAGGCATAAATAAATGAACTAGAGACTGGAAAAACAATAGAGGTTACTGCCCCTGCCCACCCCCAGAATAGCCCCCCAACTGGGCATTCCACCTCTGACATGATGCCACCTCAGGTAGCAAAAATCTCTCCTAAGATACTTTGTTCCACTTTTGAGAGATCTAGCTGGTAGAGTACTTCCTGGCATTAAGTTGAAATCGAGAACTCAGAAATCTTACTGTCTGATCCTGGTTTTCTTCTCTGAGGTCACGTAAGACAAATTAAAACCATTTACCCCATAAAACTTGGAAATACCTGAACATAGCTAATAGGTCAGCCATCTAACTCTACTCAAGAGATGAAACATCCCCAATTCTTTCAATTACCCCTCTTATGATCGGGTTTCCGTTCCTCTCATCTCAGTGATGATGCTGTTCTGAATATATACCAGTTTGCCATTGTCTTTCTTGAAATGAAACACCCAGAACTGGATAAAACACTGCAGATGTAGTGAGAACAATATGATAAGAAAATCACAGATTACTCTTTTAATCTGCACATTATTTTATGCATCTGAGGTTGAGTTGGAGGTGCTGCTCGGGCAGGCACTCTGAGGGGATGGAGAGGAAAGGAGGCAAGATCCTCTTCCTTTACATGTTAAGCCCAACATTCTATTTTTTTTAAGATTTTATTTATTTATTTGACAGAGAGAGAGGTCACAAGTAGGCAGAGAGGCAGGCAGAGAGAGAGAGGAGGAAGCAGGCTCCCTGCTGAGCAGAGAGCCCGATACGGGCCCCAATCCCAGGACCCTGGGACCATGACCTGAGCCGAAGGCAGAGGCTTTAACCCACTGAGCCACCCAGGCGCCCAAGCCCAACATTCTAAATATGAATCTCTTCCAGAAGATTCTGGTCTCTCTGCAGTTGGAAAACATCACATCATGTTTGAGACCCCTGGTTCATGGTTTTTCTCTGACTCAGTCTCTTCCCTCCCTCTCAGTCTTAGTTCTCATTCTCCTCTCTAGCCTCAAGATCTTCAATTTCCTGGTTTTTTATTTTATTTATTTTTTTAAAGATTTTATTTATTTATTTGACAGACTGAGATCACAAGTAGGCAGAGAGGCAGGCAGAGAGAGAGGAAGGGAAGCAAGCTCCCGGCTGAGCAGAGAGCCCGATGCAGGGCTCGATCCCAGGACCCTGGGATCATGACCTGAGCTGAAGGCAGAGGCTTTAACCCACTGAGCCACCCAGGCGCCCCTTCCTGGCTTTTTAAAAATGATTTCCTATGTTATCTTTTTTCTACATAATAAGCCAGAAAGTAGAGAACTTATTATGGAGTATTTTTCACCTTCTCCTCAAGCCAGAAAACCAAAAGGTAAGTATACGTTAGTATGCTTCCTGTGTTGTCTGTTCCTCTTGGTTAAGGTTGTGTTCTGTAACCACCCAATTTACAATTACAATTACAATTACAACCACACCCCCAGTGACCCTTAAACCAACTTAGCCTGCTTTATTTTTTTATCGTACTTATCTAACTTATTGAAAATTTTACTCACATTGTTCATTATCTTTGTCTCCCTGTTTGACTGTAAGCTCCACAAGGGTAGAGATTTTCACTATGCTGTTCATTCCTAGACCCTAGTGTCTAGAAGAGTGCTTGCCCTATTTTTAGGTACTCACTATTTGTTAACTGAATGAATGGCCATTTCTTTGCTTGCTCCCATTGGTGTCTGCCAGGACAAACCGCCTGTATTTATTCCTTTGTCCTTGGAATTTCTACTTGTGAATACTTTCTCACTTTGTATTTCATTTCAGGTCAGGTAGGCTGAACTGTCAATTGCTGGCAAATCTTTCATAATTTACCATCAGTCTGATAGTTCCTTCCAAAAGCCAGCAGACAGCAACTCCGTCTGTCAAAGCAGGCCATGGACAAGGCTAGAAAATTATTCGTCTTCTTTCCATTTTTTCAGCTGATTTAATGGTCAACCACACCAATTCACCCAGGGCTCTGATGAAGCCGTTGTCCCGCACATGGTCAGGATGGGTTGCTGTATTTTGTCATCACTATCAAGGTCCAAGGCCTATCGATTCTTAAGATGAAGACATTAATTCTCTTAACCCTGTGTCATGAGACTTTTTTTCATTTTATAGCTTGCATTAATCTGGATCTTCTGGGATTTCCATCAATTCCATTTCAAAATGTTTGAACTTAATCTGATCTCTTTTCTTGTATTTCAACACTGCATATGACTTACGTGAGTGTTGCAAAGCATATTGTTGGTGTAAAGGGTATCTCAGATAAATAAGCTACATAAGACAAATTGAAAGCAATTCCCAGTCCTATAGATGTTGATAGTCCAATTCATCATCCCGATTCATTCTCCAAGAAGCCAATTCAGTGTCCTTTTATCTACCCTGGTACAACCTGGTGACCCATCTTCATGAAAAGTCAACAGAAGCAACACTTGAAGGACACCCAGGAGTCCCACGGTACTTTTCGAAATGCAGTAGGAGGGAAAAAGAAAAATTAGGCAACATCCATCTTCCATTCCTCGTAAAATACTGAAGATGTGCCTGACAGGGTCAGAGATTAAAAAAAAAAAAGGACACAAACTATAAAACAGAGGGAACCTTTAAGAGAAATGTGTGTGTACATCATGGAGAGTAGTGGCCAAGTACAGTAAGGAAGAGAAGGAACATTTGATTGCTCTGTGGCTAGTAGAGAAATATGATTAGTTTGCCGTATCCAGAAGTGCTAGCAGGATACTATATTGTTTCAAGTACTTTTCCTGATTTTTCATAGTCAGGACAGAAAGGAAAAAATACTTCTATGACATTCCCTCCAGAAGGAACATAAGCCCTGCTTGACCCAGTTTTCCTAGCAGAGCTAGGGCGTTTGACAAGCAGCACTTGAAAGGCTCAGAATTACACGGCCTTGACCACAATGTTGATCAAAGAATGGCCCTCTGGTAAAACTGGACCAAACCCAAGAATCTAAACTGCGGGCTCCCTGCTCAGTGGGGAGCCTGCTTCTCCCTCTGCTTCTCTCTCTCTCTCTTTCTCTCGCTCTCTGTCTCTCATGAATAAATAAATAAAAGCTTTAAAAAAAAAAAGAATCTAAATTGAACCCTCCCATGGTTCAATAGCCCTAGAGCAAAATTTGCCTGAGGTCCTTAGTTTGGCCACTCTTGAGGTTCAGAATACAAAAATCTTAGGCTGCCAAATATCTGATAATTCTGGGGAAAATAATAAAAACCCCAGAGAATGGAAGTCGTGTTTCTCTGCCTTCCAAAAGAGGGCATGGTGTGCTATCATCTTCACAGGAGTGAGAGGACGCTGGCCTGCTGATTCAGGGCACTGCCTGTATTCAAAACACAGCTCTTTCCATCATGTCAGAATTCATGACTCCTCCTCACCAAGTGATCAGCTTTTGCTATGGCAAATCACCCCCAGCGTCTCCCCAGAACACTGCAAAACAGGTTCCCTGCATGCTTCCATGGCTCTCAAAGTCAAGCAGTTACCTGTCTGGGGTCCATGGCACCACTTTTTGCCTTGGTCTTAATGGGATCATGAAACTTGGAGAACAAGGAGCACACTGATGAAGGTTAAAGAGGTCACATGTTTAGATCTACAGCAAATGAAAATTTAACTCCGACTCCAAGTACTAGCATTTACAGAACCACAGGCACTAGCTTTCTGTAATCATGCTCAGAGTTATTAATACTGGATTGCCACCGCTGTGGTTTTAAAATTATCACTGAAATGTAATTTCACTGCTCATGATGATGTAATTGCTGGGAAGCCATGTGGTTGGTAATTACACAATGCAGTGTATGGAACTGAGCTAATGCCTTGCAATCTATTTATTGTTTGCCTTTTTTTCTTCCTTCTAATTAATTCCCCTGTCTGATGTGCATTGTATGGTTTAAATAAAATAAACTGTAGCATCCATATTTATTTGCTTAGCTCCTGGAGAATGGAGAAGTGTGGGAATGGAGGTAGAGAAAATATAAGTGACTCTAGATCATTCTGAGTTATAAGACAGTCCACACAGAAGTGGTACAACATTACACATTGGTCATTTCTCCATTGCTACTGCCAGCAACCCATAAGCACTAAGTACAACTGTATGTAAAATGCATTCGGCATATATGGAGGTGTGGGTACACATATATATTTAAAAGATAGAATGGCTGTCATCACTCTTATTTCAGAGATCCTAAATAGACTCTCATTACAATCCATATAAAATTACAGCCAGAAAGGAAATTTTAAAGCAAAATTTTTTTAAATACCATAATAGCCTACCATTAATTACCCTTCTATTTTTTAAATTTGACTTTATATGCAAATTAAGGCACATGTCTGTGTGTCAAAAGGACGAGAGCTGGAAGAGTTGAGCAAAGGCCCAGGTTCCATGACGCACCAGCCCCCGTTGTATGCGCGGCAGTGGTTGAGACTTCTTTGTCTCAGTCATGTACGTGCGCATTGGTCAGAAGTGGAAAGGGAGCTTAAAAGCTGGGCTTAGAGCCACTCTGCCCCAGTGAGCATCCTGGCATGGCCAATTACTCTCCATGTGATTTGGAGAACATCGTTTAAAACCTCACTCTATCATATTTTCCCCGTAAGTAAAATGAGGATTATAATAGTATCTTTCTCACAGCGTTGTTGTGACAATTAAATGAGTTAATATATGCAAAGTACTTACAACAGCGGCTGGCCCACAGGAACCACCATTCAAGTGGTGGCTATTATTGATTATAAATAGAAATGGTCTTTGGCCAACTTGGGCAGAAGAGGAATACATTAAAAGGAAATAAGGTAACTTGCAGAAATGACAGGGGAGCAAGAGAAAGCACAAAAATGGTCAGGAGCAAAGGCATCTCTGCAGCAAGATGCACCAGCCCTGTCTCCATCGCCAGGAGATGCTGCTACCCTGTTACCATGCATGACCCCATTAGAGTGGGACAACTGATGGTGCCTCAGATTAGTTCTAGGCCATTCTTTCCATTACCTATTCAGAGTCAAAGCCCCACACAGGGTATTCAGTAGTCAAGCCTAGGTCACCAGCCATATCCTACCAACCACAAGAGGGAAGAAAGAGTATCTGCTCCCTTCAGCTTCTGAAATGAGAGGTCCAATTCTGTCTTCTTCCAAGATTCAACAATAAGGGATCTTGCAAAACAGGAAGGGAGTTGGGGTTTGGGGAACAATACAGAACAGAAGTCTACTTTCAAGTTAAGTTGCCCAGTCTTACCCAAGATGCCTGACCCATTAAGGAAGAAAAAGTAGAATGAGCGTGAGGGTGCCTGGGTGGCTCAGTCATTAAGTGGCTGCCTTTGGCTCAGGTGGTGATCCCAGGGTTCTGGGATCAAGCCCTGCAATAGGCTTCCTGCTCAGCGGGAAGCCTGCTTCTCCCTCTCCCACTCCCCGTGCTTGTGTTCCCTCTCTGTCTCTCTCTCTCTGTGTCAAATAAATAAATAAAATCTTAAAGAAAAAAAGAACGAATGACCATGAGAGCCAAAAAACAGAGATCAACCCAAGACACAAGTGTTCAAGGAGAAAGTGGAAGAAAGAGAAAAAGAGAAGGAAGCCAGAAGCTGTCCCCTAGGTAGTAATTCTCAGTGTAGCAAAGAAATTCAGCCTAGAACGTAGTAAAAATGGGGAGCACAGTGCTGTCGGAGCCAGGTAGTGTTCTAAATGTGCTGGTCTTAGAATTCTTTTTTAATCTTAAAGATTATTGAAAACTTTAATGAGCTCTTGTTATATGTTTTGTTATGTGTTTACTTGCCATGTTGGAAATTAAACAGAGAAATTTTGAAAATTATATTAATTCACTTAAAAATAATTAAAATAAATCTGTTACATGTTAATATAAATGGCATATTTTATGAAAAATAATTATATTTTTCTTTTAAAAATGTAGTGTGAAGAGTGGCACTGCTTTATATTTTTGTAAATCTGGCTTATTAGAAGTGTCATATTTCCTTCTATATATTCAATCTATTGTGATATCACAAATCATATAGCCTCTAGAAAACTCCAGCTGTGAGAGAATACATAAAAATAGCAAATAACACGTTAGTATCATTATGAAAACAGGTTTGACCTTGCAGACCATCTGAAAGCACTTTGGGGACCCTGCTAGAGTGGACCAAGGATAGGAACAAAGTGAGCTAGAAAGACTACACAGGCTTCACAAGGAGCTACAAAAGATGGTCTGTGGTGATAATCATCACAATATACTCTCACCTCACATTAATATAGCACTTTGTTATTTACCAAAGCATTTTCACATACACGTGATAGCTGATACGCATCACAGTGTTATGAGACATAATTTCCATTTTAGAAATAAGGACTCCGAAACTCAAAGAGGTTAGCTAACATGCCCAGGATCACACAGTTTCTAAGTAGAAAAGCTAGACACTAGATTTCCACCACTGGTTCATATTGAAAAAGTAATTATTATCATCAGGGAAGTATGGAAACACTGATGTAGCTTTCTTCATTTTCTAGACAGGAATCTAAGACCAGGAGCTTAGAAAGTGTCCTGCCTCTGAACTGTAAGCAAGAGAAGAAATGGGTCGGGATCCCAGTCTTGCTGGCTCTAACTTCAGCTTTCATAACAAAGCAAGCATATACCAGAATTCAAAAACCTCCGTGGAACACCGTTTGTTTGTTTGTTTGTTTTTTAATTTTTGTATTTGTTTTTTAAAGAGCTGGATTCTAATTCCATTTAGTAGATGAATACTGCATGGCAGATACAGGCAATGGTTTTGTCTTTTGCCTCTTAGTCTTATCCGCACTTTAAGAAGTGTTTTAGGACCTTTGACAGTTGACATAAAAATAAATGATGAGTAGGAATTTCCAGCTCCTAGGTGGTAGAAGGAAGGTAGAAAATTTGATAAGATATTTAATTTTATGGTCTGATTTCCAGATATCTTTCTGAATCAAGTGACAGATGAAACAAGAAAAAAAGAGGAAAGAAGAAAGGTAGGGAGGGAGGGAGGGAAGGAGGAAGGAAACAATGATTGAACTAACCTAAATAACAAGAACATTTCATTATCTTAGATATTAAGAAATACCAGAGTGGACATCTCCAGGATAAGCTAATTCAGAAGCTAAATGATCTGAAATGGATTTTCTTTTCTCTTTCTACCCTGCCATCTTCAGCATGACAATGCCCCTCATCGCCTCAAGATAGCTGCCAGAGTTCCAGATGTCACTTGTAAATACAACTTCAAAAAGAAAAAGAAGGACTATTTCTTCTTGTGCTTCTTTGTAATAGCAAAATAAATTTGTCCAAAAGCCCGCATGCAGACTTCATCTCACATCCCACTGCCTTTGCCCAAACATTCTGGTAAGAAGAATGTGGCCCAAAGACGAGCTGAGATGTTTAATTTTATAGCTGGGGACAGATCAGCTTTCACTGAGACCATTTTGGGAGGGTGTGTCAGGAAGTAAGAAAGATGAAATGAATATCAGCAGTTGTTACAATTTAGGGTTTTCTCACCTAAGAATTCATTCACTAAATTTTGTGTTGTTGTCCCATGGAAAAAAAGAAGCCCTGGAGCCTGGGATACAAGACATGCTTTATCAATGTAATATTTGTAGGTTATAAATGTAGGTGACTGCTTTTGATATAATGGAGCTAAGTAATTGCTAATTTACTAAATGTAACATGTTAATTTTTTCAGTGTCTTCCACATAAAAGTTGTCACTAAACAACACTCCAGAGCCCCATTAAAATCACTGAGTGCAAGCAAATTCAATTAGTGCTCGCTTTCAAGGCAAAGAATACTATTCATATTAGGTCGGTAGATGTAGTAACGCAAGCATTAAGGGGTGCCCAAAAGCAATTTGGAGAATAAATGACTGAGAATGGGGCAAATAAGAATGGGGAGAAAAATTTGATTGTTATGAGAGAAAAACCATCCAAACGAGAGTTGAGAGCAGCATTCCATGAGCCAGCCCCTCAACGGGTAATGAGCCACTCTCAGATCCTTCAGTAGCAAAATCATCATCCTCTGGGCTATAAATCAACACCAGTGCTAAACAGCTTTTGGTAAAAACCTCTTTGTTCCTGGGGTCAGTGAATTTCGTATGTTTGATCCCAACTAATCACCTCTTTTTAAGCAAGAAGAATACAAAATACAGTAGGTTTTACACAAGACACTAGCTGTGTGGCAGCAGATACAACTGAGGAAATCAGTGTACATCAGTGTAGATCTTGGTAGCTGAGGATGGACTACACTGCATGCAGAAAGTACCAAAGTCCCTTTGACAGAGCTTTAAAAGAAGACCCATTCTCCTGCCTTTAAGAGAAATCTCAAATAGATGGAAGCAATCTGTGGCAGTGTTTAGTTCATTACAACTCCTTCACCCAACAAATACTCTAAAGATAAACACAGCAATTAACAATGACAAAGTCGGATTTTAAGCAAAAAAGCTAAAGACTAAATGCCTGCTCCACCACCCAAAAAGGACTCACTAAAAATCCACCTAGGTGGCCCTGCAGAGAGAGCACTATATTGGGAACACGTGCATGCCCTCTATGGGGGTGATTTCTATTTCTCTGTATGCCTCAAGTGTCCTGACTAAATGTTGGGAACATGCTCTAAGGTGGTCCTGTGCTCTTGTCTCAAGATTTGCCTGTGCTTGTGTGATCCCCTCCCATGACTGCTTCTCGTCAAGACGATGGCAGAGGAGACTGATAGCGCTCCTGGGATTATGTTATATCAAACTGCATCTTTCTAACAGACTTGATCTTAAAGACACACTTCCTTTCTCTCTTGCTGGCTTTGAAGACACAAACTGCCATGCTGTGGAAAACCCTATAAGGAGGAACATGTGGCAAGAACTGTGGGCAACATCTAGGAGCTTTGGTCAGCTTCTGAACAACAGCCAGCAAGAAGTCAGGACTCTCAGTCTTACAGTTGCAAATAAATGAGGTTTCTCAATACCTGAGTGAGCTTGGAACCTGATCCAGGGCCCCCGCCAGCACCTTGACTGTCTCATTTCTGAGGATCTGCTAAGTCTTGCCTAGATTCCCAACCCACAGAAATGGAAATGATAAGTGCGTGCTGTCTTAAGCCAATAAATTTGCTACATTGCAATAAAAAACTAATACACTAACCAAACCTAGAATAATAAGACTTTGGGTCCTATTATTTGGAAATGCCAAACCAGGATAGATAAACCAGCTCTGTACCAGATTTCACCAGCAATACCTTGCTTTCTACTCCCTGTTGCCTCTTTCTTAAAATCTTACTAACTCTCAGATTGGTGGCTTAAATTTGATCTGAACTTTTTGTAACTTAGTCTTAGAGTTCTTTCTTTTTTCCCAGAGATCCCACCACTCTCTCCAGCTAGTGGGAAAACATTCCATGCAATGAAACAAAATTTATTAAACTGTGTCCAAATGGCCTGACAGAATTTATGCACCACCAAAATGAACCAATTTATTCCTCATTCAGACACCTCAATTTTGTTGTCTCTATGTTCATTAATATAACATTCTTCATGATGTTTCAGTGGTTCTAAGCAATATCAACCTCTTGTAAGACTCTATGATGAGAAAGAATTCTGAAAAAAAAAAAAAAGACTTCTTATAAATTTCTTGCATCTTTTTCAGGTTCGATGGATAGACTAGATAGATAGATAGGACCATTAACAATAGCTTTATTACAGATGCAGCAAAAGGACACACTGTTGGTGTTTAATACTATATGTCCCTTTTATTCAAAGTGTCTTTATAAGTGATAAGTGAGGCTGAATTTTAGTATCAAAAAAAAAACGGTCATAGAGATAGAAAAATATATATGAGTATCTTGTCTCCAATTCTGCAAGTAAAACAGATTACACAGGAATTTTAAGTTAGAAGGCCAAATACAGCCTAGGACGGGGATGACAAGGGATGGAAATAAAAATCTGTGGAAAGTGGAAAGTAAAATTTTGATAACCTATGTATTTTAGAATCTACACAAATTCTTAATATTAGGGGGAAAAGACTAAAGTAAAATTCACAACAAATTAATACATCTTTTAATTGCTCTACCACTGAAATTTACTTTGCTCATTAGCAAAGTTACAGTAGTTCATTCCATTAACATAACTATATCACCAGGGCTCACCCAGAAGCTGAGAAAAGCAGGGAAACCCAGAGCTTTGTAATAAAGCAACATAGCAGCTACAAATTCATCAATACCTACTTCTTCCACAGTACCTGAGAAGGGAAAATTTAGCTTACAAAATACACACTAAAATAACACCGTAAGAGATCAGATTATAGTGTCTTAAACAATAGAAACCAAAGTTAGGACCCTTCTGGGAGATGGACTCCAACAGAGTTGCTCTGATGGAGAGAAATAGTAGGAGCTCAGGAATTCCATTGTAGAGGGGACTTGGGAGAATGATGGGATGGGAGAGAGGTAAGATACTTGTTTTAAGTCGTGTTTGCCTAGACTTTACCTAAGAATAAAGAAAACACTATTTGTTTTAAAGAATGGGATACTGCAGAGGGAGGTGATAGCCAAAACCACCTCTTGACCTTCACATGAGAAAAAAAAAGATTCACTTCTGTCTGATGCCCAGGTTTTAGGTACTTAGGATGAGAGGAACCAATGAGTAATTAGACTTAGTTCTGAGTAGGGTTAATAATCCCCAATGTATATATATTGCTTCAAATAACCTTTCCTCCCTCAGCTTTCCTAAGGACAGAGCCATGCCTTGATCATTTGGCCCTCACCAAGCTTAGCACCCACAATTTGAAAGCACCCCAACCATTGGTGTATGAATTACTCTTTCCAGTTTTCTAACTTACCATGTGAGTTTATTATAACCTAACTTGTCCTCAAAGCCATAAATGTCTCCTGTCCAATCCATCGAGTAGAAACTGACAAAAGAAGGGAACCTCCTCTCTTAGTCCTAAAATTCTGGAATTTTACAAAGTATTACAAAAGTAATATATATACTATTTATATATACATATATATGTATACATATGTATACAATGTATATACTCTGTAAATTACGAATTTACAAAGTATATACAAAAAATGGAAATTCACAACGTATTAAATAATGTACTATTGTCATAAATATGCTTAGAAAAAAGTAAAAGTAAATTATGAAAATAAGAAAAATAAATTCCACTAAAATTACCTCATTAATTTTCAATCTGCCCCCTCAAAAGACTGTTCAGCAGTAAAAAATTTTTGGTTTTAGGAGCCAATACAACCATGTTCTAAAAATAGTAATAATAACCACAAAAATAATAATAAAAACTCAGACTTAGCCTCAAGTACATCAAGTAAAGATGTTAAGGACAAAGCCTCTCTTATGAAAATAATATAAGAATTTTTTAGGCTGATAAGTCAAAGAAACCAAATGTGAAATGAAAGAAAAAATACCACTAATGAAATTCAAAAACATACTGTTTGCTAGAATGACAGTCCTCCTATGGGGAGAGAATGGGCTTTAAAAACAGGAAGACTGTAGGTCAAGTTGTGGTTCTAGCACTTGGAAGCCACAGGTCTGGGCAAGTCACTTTATCCTACCTTACAAAATGGGAATAACACCCACCTGTTTTTCTGGAGATTAACAACAGAGCATATAAAGCATTTTAAAAATCACAACCATTTATGTTGTATTATATGCCAGGCATTATTTAAAACACATTGAAATACATTTAATCCACATGATGTAAACAAGGTTATTATTCCCATTTTGCAGATGAGGAAACTGAGACCCAGAGATGTTCACTCACCCACAGTCACAGAGCAGGATTTAGGCCCAGGCAGTCTGAAGTCAGAGCTTGTGGCTCTTAACATGGATTCCACTAGGCTGTCTCTCCAAGCATCAATAATAAAATCAATAACTAGCTTTCATCAAGCACTTTTTTTGTGTCGGGTACTGTGTTAAGCATCTCACTTGCATTACCTCATTCCATGTTTAAAACAATCCCATGAGGTAGGTATAGCAAGAATCACCACTATGCTATGTCCTATTGCTCTGTGTTCAGCCCCTGGTACAATACAGCAGTTCCAAAGAGGGTGGTAATAATTATTACTGTCCCCGGTTGTGTTCATCTGTCTTCAGGCATGGAGCAAAGGAATGATCCTGAGCAAAACAAGTGACATCAGAAATAAAGTTTCTTTGTGGAATAATGTTTTCCTCAGAGTGTCAGAACACACGCAGACCATGCCAACGTGTTCTCCAGGTTCCTTCTATTGAAGTCACCTCAGGAACTAGGCAGACTCTCCATTTGCCACCAAAGAAGTATGGCCGTTTGGTCAGGGCTGTTTTCTGCCACTGTTTGGAAAATGAAATTTCTCTGCTTCTGTTCAATGTATTGAACTTTCTAACCATGGCATCAATACCCACACACTTCCCAGGCTCCATCTTTTGTGTTAAAAATTAGGGAAGGATTGTGAGAAGCTGCTGCCTTTAGAGGAGATTGATGAATAAAATGAAAAATTCTCTGCTTGGTTCACCGAGAAAATTCCATTTTTAACGTTTAGCCTCATGCTACTGCTACCACCACAGAGCAACAAATATACTTGGAAGGACCGATTCCAGAAATGCGGTTTCCTGTTCCGCACCTGAAACCAGCTGACAGGGTCTGGTTGGCGGGGGGGGGGGGTGGCCACAGCAGCAAACTGGGAAGGCGGCCTCCTGGGCACTCATCCACTTCACGTAGGGCTGGCTGCCTGGCCGATGGGGGGAGGGCAGCCAGCGAAGCCTGTTCTGGTGTAAAGTGGGATGGAGATCTCACCAGATGAGCCATGTTCAAAACTGCAGACTAACAGAAAGGAGCGTATAATCAAAATGTAAGGCATACTTTTGATGTAACAATGAATCCTATGTGATTTTCAGCAACACAAGTGTTTACCTTAAGCTAATTTTAGAAATAGTCCACATTTTTAAAATACAAATGCCAATTACGGGCAAAAAAAAAAAATGCATACTGAACAGGAGAAAGAAATCAGACGGATTAATACGGACAGCTGGCTCACCTTAGCTGCCTTCTTCAACTGAAAAAAAAAAAAAAGTGATTATTCAAATACAATGTACATAAGAATCACCTGGACAGTTTTCAAATGGAACTATCCCAGGCCCAGCCTTGCTGATTCTGATTCCACAGGCTTGGTAACATCCCCCCAGGTAGTGTTTTGCCCAGTTTTACTGAGATACACTTGACATATAACACTGTGTGTATTTAAGGCATACAATATAATAATTTGATCTGCCTAAACGCTGAGAACTGATTAGCACAGTAAAGGCAATTAAAAAGTCCACTGCCTTACAAAGTTACTGTGTGTTGGTATGTGTGTAGAACATTTAAGATCTCTTAACAACTTGCAAGTACACAGTATAGTATTGCTAACTACAGTCACCGTGCTGTCTGTTGGATCCCCGGAACTTTTTCATCTCAAACTGGATGTTTGCACCCTTCTGATGAGGTTCGCTTGTGGACCAGGGCTGAGCTGTAATATTAAGTGCCTCTTGGACACTGGTTATGGACAAGCTCTGCATGAATCTGCAGAAGTGGCCCAGGAGGAAGCTTGAATCATGTGCTTCCCTGGGCCTTAGCACCTTGGATTTATCCCAAATGCTGGAGGACAGTCCACCGAAGCCCCCTTCGGGAACTCCACTCTTCCATTCTACCTTCTGACTTGTCCCTCAGAACTGTTTTAGATGTTAATATATCATCTGGCCTTATCCCCACCCAGAAAATGAGGGGTAGACTCAACAAAGGATTATAGAATTTTCTTAAGTTCACATAAAAGCTACATAATAACACTAGCAGCATTCAAGGTCACCCCGTATGCCTCTCCATTTTGCCTCCCTGCCGTCGCCTCCCCATTGTTTGGCCTATAATATCTAATAACAGCAAATGATAATTGAGCCCCTTCCATGTGCTCTGAGCTGACTATATCATAGAGATTATTGTATTTAATTCTAGTAAATGTTAACAAAAAATAGGAGTCTGAAAGTTTTTGAGAAAAAGTTTTGAAAAATAAGTTTAAGTACGAATCTCCATATGCCAAAAGAAAAAAAAATTAAACAAAAAGAGGTATTCTAGGACACCTGGGTGATTCAGTTGGTTAAGTGTCTGACTTAAGCTCAGGTCATGATCTCATTTCCTGGGATCCAGCCCCCTGTGGGGCTCCCTGCTCAGCGGGGTGTTCCTCTGCTACCCCACTCCTGCATGCATGCTCTCTCTCTCTCTCATAAATAAATAAATATAATCTTTAAAAAAAAAAAAAGGAGGTATACTTACTCTGGCCAATTGCTAATGGAATAGGAGCAACAGGAAACTCCCTTAAATAGCCTTTTGCCTCACTTCTGCTTAACACTATAACATAGTAAGTTGCCTTCAAGCAATGGGAGAGCCTACGGGGGTGTGTAGCTTCTGCCCCTACTCCCACCCTCCCCATCTAGGCAGACTTTCCCCAAGGACAATAAGGAAGAGGGGCAGGAATGAAGAATTCTGAGCAAGTGTTAAGGTTTGGAGGCAAAAGACTGGAGAAAAAGTGAAAGGCCCAATCAAAGAGTCTCAGAAGAAAAATTTAGGAAGTACTGACATTCGCCCCACATGGTATATTATAAAATTGTTAAGTTGAACATAATGATAACTGACATCTATTGTTTAAGTAGTTACCTCTTTTATCTTTTAAAATGGACAAGAAAAGTAAACCAACCTCTCTTCAGGTTTTCTCAGAGGATTAGAAAAAATATATATCAAAGCCCATAGAACCATGCCTAGTTCATCAGGAGTCCTCAGTACAGGTTTGCTGTTCTAATTTTCCATCACCCAGGTGATGCGAACAGCTGTGCCCAGGCTGTTTTAATAAAAATTTACTTATCACCCAATGGCAACTAACACAATAGAAGATGTTGGGATAATAGAATTGAAAACAAAGTCTCCTGTCAACCTAAAAAAAAAAAAAAAAAATCTCCACAAAGGTGGAAAAGAAAGAAAACACTTTTATTACTAAACAAGCAACAAACCAGAAAAAGATGCGCATCACTGGTAATTTGCTAAAAGATGACAAAGAAAAATCTCACCTTTTTCTATAGGCAACTAGATACAACCCATTACATACATGTTCTCAAAATAAAAAATAGTCAAGTAAGAAGACTTGACAACACCATTTGTCACACACAGTTCATCCTAGTTTCACCCTGGAATTGAGGTGACCAGTTGTGTTAGCTAGAGAGGTTTATCCAAAGGAAGAATGAATTTCTTGTATTTTTAGGAGGGATGGTGGTTCTGGAGGCAGGCACCCTCTGGAGTGAGCCTCTACCTTCCCGTAGAAACTGGAGATGGGGTGCTATCATCCTGATTATATTTACAAGAACTGATTCCCAAATTCTTAAGACAGCCTTGGGTAATAAAAACAATAACTTATTAAGCTTTTCAAAAGGTTTACATGCACTTCAAAGAAACAGAGAAGGAACCTAAAATTACAAGTTTTCTAAAACAAATCCTCAAAGAAAAGGGAGAAGAGTCTCTTATATTCAACTGGGAGAATTAAGCCTCTTGTTTTTTTAATTTGCATTTGCCTTTACAAAAGCAGATATCTGGGAGGAATTTAAAGTCTCTCTGCTATCCTTCCCAGACGTGCCAATTATTTCCTAATGAGGAAACCCACATAAACATAAACAAAGGTAATACAGGCATTAGAAATTTCCAAAGAACATATGGGAACTACAGGGGACACATAACATCTATTTTTATTAAGTCAGAGGAGAGGACTATTACTTCTGAAAATAAAATATACTAAGTTGGCAAGACGTTAAGAGACAGTGTTCCATCAGGGGCCATATAAAAGTCAAGTACTGACTTCATAATCATCACACCCTTGCTGAAACCTTTTGAAGGACATTAATATTGGTGTGCCAGTCAAATTGGGCATATAGATTATGTTGCTTTAAAACTAAGGTCTGGTCTGATTGAGTGTTATCATCACCCTTATTGCTGGTGGAAGAAGTGACCTCATGGGTGTTGCTGCTTTCCTAAGAAGTGGCTGCAACACAGAAAACAGTCATTCCTGGAGACATATGCTCAGAAGGCACTTTGGGACTCTTTATGATGAAAGTACCTTATAAATGTGAGATATTGCCACCATTTGGAGTGAGATCTAATCCTGGACGGCATCTTAAACTTAATAGTGAGAGTTAAACCACTATCATTTCCAACTATGCCAGCCAATGTGTATTCTCATCATAGCTCAAAAAGCATGGGCTGTTATTATCAGAATATCTGCCTGCAGACCCCAAAACATCTTTTTCAGATCATAAAAACACAGGACACTCTAAGTTTAGCATTCCTCACCAAGTAGTATACTTAAAGTATTACACTTTAGAAAAAAATATATGTATCGAAATGATTTTACAATTCCACTTAAAATAGGCAAAGAAATAATATTGATGTGATAGCTTTTTTAATACAATACTTTGGTTTTCATTAATGCCAAGTAAAATAAAGTGGCATTCATTTTCTCTTATTAATAACCGAATTTAATATTGTTATTTTATTTCAAAAGATAAACATTTGAGAGTTAAGAAGACACTGTGCCCAAAACAATATTGTGCTAAAATAAAAAGGTGATGTATGGTAAAATAGTCTTCCTACATTTTTAGGGATCATCCTGATAAAGACATCAGCAGGCTTCCAGTCATGACAAGGCAAAATCTACAACAGACACAGGTGACCTAATAAAAGTATGCACTGGGTAAAGTTGCCAAACTGCTCGGTGATCTACAAAGTTGTATTTCTGTACCTAGTGTATTACTTTACTGCATTCACCAGCTTCCAAGTTTAACTCTCACCCAAGACTATAGTGTTCCAACACTTTGTTCATAGGTTTTTAGAGCTTCAGATACCACTGAGGTTCTATTGAATGAGTGCATTCTTTGATTCCTTCTACCTGATAAAAATGGCAAGATTCAAGGAGGGCTTTGTGGACATGTATTTTACAGGGAGAACATCTGCTAACAGGAATACACATTCTCGTTTCTGAGAGAGGCTGTTAGCTCTCCCATGAGCTCCCCTTTGTGAACCTTGCCAGCCACACCTTGTTGGCATCTTGGATCCTGTTCTGCACATCCGCACTCCTTGCTTATCTGTATCTATAACTCCCACTCCACATTTCTATCCCAGACCAATTGATGTAAGCCATTTAGAATGGAGACAAATGTATCCAAAACAATCATCAGTTCTCTCCTATCCCAAGGCCTCTATGTGCATGTTTTTTTTTTCTTAAAAAGTAGCCCAAAAAAGAGATTCCTTGGGTAGAGAAAAACTTTCAAAAAAGTAGTGTTCAAGTTGTGTAGAATAGGAAATGGCAGCCTGATCAACCACTCAAACTCAAAATTCTACTTCTCAAAATTCTAATCCCCCCTGAGACAGTAGAGCTTTCTAATTAAGAAGATGCTTTTAGGGATCGGAGTCAAGATGGCGGAGAAGTAGCAGGCTGAGACTACTTCAGGTAGCGGGAGATCAGCTAGATAGCTTATCTAAAGATTGCAAACACCTACAAATCCAACGGAAGATCGAAGAGAAGAAGAACAACAACTCTAGAAACAGAAAATCAACCACTTTCTGAAAGGTAGGACTGGCGGAGAAGTGAATCCAAAGCGACGGGAAGATAGACCGCGGGGCGAGGGGCCGGCTCCCGACAATCGGCGGAGCAATGGAGCACAAAAGCAGGACTTTTAAAAGTCAGTTCCGCTCAGGGACATCACTCCAGAGGCTTAACCGGGGTGAAGCCCAAGCAGGGTCATCGCGGCCTCAGGTCCCGCAGGGTCACAGAAGGATCGGGGGTGTCTGAGTGTCGCAGAGCTTACAGGTATTAGAACAGGGAAGCCGGCTACAGAGACAGAGCTGAGTAGTGAGCTCTAAGCTCGGGGTTACCTTGAATTGGTTGCAGGCTTGGTCAGCTCGGAGCACGGCCAGAGGCCAGGGTGACGGGAGTAATTGGGCACTGTTCTCTGAGGGTGCACTGAGGAGTGGGGCCCCGGGCTCTCGGCTCCTCCGGGCCAGAGACCGGGAGGCCGCCATCTTCATTCCCGCCCTCCGGAACTCTACGTAAAGCGCTCAGGGAACAAAAGCTGCCGAAAGCAAACCCAGCAAACCCGACCAGATTACTCAGCCTGGCCCCTGGTAAGGGCGGTGCAACTCCGCCTGGGGCAAAGACACTTAAGAATCACGACAACAGGCCCCTCCCCCAGAAGATCAACAAGAAACCCAGCCAGGACCAAGTTCACCTACCAAGGAGTGCAGTTTCAATACCAAGGAGAGCAGCGGAATTCCAGAGGAGGAGAAAGCAAAGCACGGAACTTATGGCTTTCTCCCCATGATTCTTTAGCCTTGCAGTTAATTTAATTTCTTTTTCTTTTTCAATTGTTTTTTCTCTTCTTCTGCTAAATTTTTTTAACTTTTACCGTTTTCTTTTTTAACGTTTTTTAAATAGTTTATCTAATATATATATATATATATATATATATATTCCTTTTTATATTTTTTCTTTATCGGTTTTCTTTTTTTAATAGTTTCTTTCTTTTCTTTTTTTTTTTTTCTTTCTGAACCTCTTTTTATCCCCTTTCTCCTCCCTCACGATTTGGGATCTCTTCTGATTTGGCTAAAGCATATTTTCCTGGGGTTGTTGCCACCCTTTTAGTATTTTACTTGCTCCTTCATATACTCTTATCTGGATAAAATGACAAGGAGGAAAAATTCACCACAAAAAAAAAGAACAAGAGGCAGTACCAAAGGCTAGGGACCTAATCAATACAGACATTGGTAATATGTCAGATCTAGAGTTCAGAATGACGATTCTCAAGATTCTAGCCAGGCTCGAAAAAGGCATGGAAGACATTAAAGCAAACCTCTCGGGAGATATAAAAGCCCTTTCTGGAGAAATAAAAGAACTAAAATCTAACCAAGTTGAAATCAAAAAAGCTATTAATGAGGTGCAATCAAAAATGGAGGCTCTCACTGCTAGGATAAATGAGGCAGAAGAAAGAATTAGCGATATAGAAGACCAAATGACAGAGAATAAAGAAGCTGAGCAAAAGAGGGACAAACAGCTACTGGACCATGAGGGGAGAATTCGAGAGATAAATGACACCATAAGATGTAACAACATTAGAATAATTGGGATTCCAGAAGAAGAGGAAACAGAGAGGGGAGCAGAAGGTATATTGGAGAGAATTATTCGTGAGAATTTCCCCAATATGGCAAAGGGAACAAGCATCAAAATCCAGGAGGTTCAGAGAACCCCCCTCAAAATCAATAAGAATAGGTCCACACCCCGTCACCTAATAGTAAAATTTACAAGTCTTAGTGACAAAGAAAAGATCCTGAAAGCAGCCCGGGAAAAGAAATCTGTAACTTACAATGGTAAAAATATTAGATTGGCAGCAGACTTATCCACAGAGACCTGGCAGGCCAGAAAGAGCTGGCATGATATATTCAGAGTACTAAACGAGAAAAACATGCAGCCAAGAATACTATATCCAGCTAGGCTATCATTGAAAATAGGAGGAGAGATTAAAAGCTTCCAGGACAAACAAAAACTGAAAGAATTTGCAAATACCAAACCAGCTCTACAGGAAATATTGAAAGGGGTCCTCTAAGCAAAGAGAGACCCTAAAAGTAGTAGATCAGAAAGAAACAGAGACAATATACAATAACAGTCACCTTACAGGCAATACAATGGCACTAAATTCATATCTCTCAATAGTTACCCTGAATGTTAATGGGCTAAATGCCCCAATCAAAAGACACAGGGTATCAGAATGCATAAAAAAACAAAACCCATCTATATGTTGCCTACAAGAAACTCATCTTAAACCCGAAGACACCTCCAGATTTAAAGTGAGGGGGTGGAAAAGAATTTACCATGCTAATGGACATCAGAAGAAAGCAGGAGTGGCAATCCTTAGATCAGATCAATTAGATTTTAAGCCAAAGACTATAATAAGAGATGAGGAAGGACACTATATCATACTCAAAAGAACTGTCCAACAAGAAGATCTAACAATTTTAAATATCTATGCCCCTAACGTGGGAGCAGCCAACTATATGAACCAATTAATAACAAAATCAAAGAAACACATCGACAATAATACAATAATAGTAGGGGACTTTAACACTCCCCTCACTGAAATGGACAGATCATCCAAGCAAAAGATCAACAAGGAAATAAAGGCCTTAAATGACACACTGGACCAGATGGACATCACAGATATATTCAGAACATTTCATCCCAAACCAACAGAATACACATTCTTCTCTAGTGCACATGGAACATTCTCCAGAATAGATCATATTCTCGGTCCTAAATCAGGTCTCAACCGTTATCAAAAGATTGGAATCATTCCCTGCATATTTTCAGACCACAATGCTCTGAAGCTAGAACTCAATCACAAGAGGAAATTTGGAAAGAACCCAAAAACATGGAGACTAAACAGCATCCTTCTAAAGAATGAATGGGTCAACCAGGAAATTAAAGAAGAGTTGAAAAAATTCATGGAAACAAATGATAATGAAAACACAACGGTTCAAAATCTGTGGGACACAACAAAGGCAGTCCTGAGAGGAAAATATATAGCGGTACAAGCCTTTCTCAAGAAACAAGAAAGGTCTCAGGTACACAACCTAACCCTACACCTAAAGGAGCTGGAGAAAGAACAAGAAAGAAACCCTAAACCCAGCAGGAGAAGAGAAATCATAAAGATCAGAGCAGAAATCAATGAAATAGAAACCAAAAAAACAATAGAACAAATCAACGAAACTAGGAGCTGGTTCTTTGAAAGAATTAATAAGATCGATAAACCCCTGGCCAGACTTATCAAAAAGAAAAGATAAAGGACCCAAATAAATAAAATCATGAATGAAAGAGGAGAGATCACAATGAACACCAAAGAAATACAGACAATTATAAGAACATACTATCAGCAACTCTACGCCAACAAATTTGACAATCTGGAAGAAATGGATGCATTCCTAGAGACATATAAACTACCACAACTGAACCAGGAAGAAATAGAAAGCCTCAACAGACCCATAACCAGTAAGGAGATTGAAACAGTCATCAAAAATCTCCAAACAAACAAAAGCCCAGGGCCAGATGGCTTCCCGGGGGAATTCTACCAAACATTTAAAGAAGAACTAATTCCTATTCTCCTGAAACTGTTCCAAAAAATAGAAATGGAAGGAAAACTTCCAAACTCATTTTATGAGGCCAGCATCACCTTGATCCCAAAACCAGACAAGGATCCCATCAAAAAAGAGAACTACAGACCAATATCCTTGATGAACACAGATGCAAAAATTCTCGCCAAAATACTAGCCAATAGGATTCAACAGTACATTAAAAGGATTATTCACCACGACCAAGTGGGATTTATTCCAGGGCTGCAAGGTTGGTTCAACATCCGCAAATCAATCCATGTGATACAACACATTAATAAAAGAAAGAACAAGAACCATATGATACTCTCCATAGACGCTGAAAAAGCATTTGACAAAGTACAGCATCCCTTCCTGATCAAAACTCTTCCAAGTGTAGGGATAGAGGGCACATACCTCAATATTATCAAAGCCATCTATGAAAAACCCACCGCAAATATCATTCTCAATGGAGAAAAACTGAAAGCTTTTCCGCTAAGGTTGGGAACACGGCAGGGATGTCCGTTATCACCACTGCTATTCAACATAGTACTAGAAGTCCTAGCCTCAGCAATCAGACAACAAAAGGAAATTAAAGGCATCCAAATCGGCAAAGAAAAAGTCAAACTATCACTCTTCGCAGATGATATGATACTCTATGTGGAAAACCCAAAAGACTCCACTCCAAAACTGCTAGAACTTGTACAGGAATTCAGTAAAGTGTCAATGCACAGAAATCAGTTGCATTTCTCTACACCAACAACAAGACAGAAGAAAGAGAAATTAAGGAGTCAATCCCATTTACAATTGCACCCAAAACTATAAGATACCTAGGAATAAACCTAACCAAAGAGACTAAGAATCTATACACAGAAAACTATAAAGTACTCATGAAAGAAATTGAGGAAGACACAAAGAAATGGAAAAATGTTCCATGCTCCTGGATTGGAAGAATAAATATTGTGAAAATGTCTATGCTACCTAAAGCAATCTACACATTTAATGCAATTCCTATCAAAGTACCATCCATTTTTTTCAAAGAAATGGAACAAATAATCCTTAAAATTTATGTGGAACCAGAAAAGACCTTGAATAGCCAAAGGAATATTGAAAAAGAAAGCCAAAGTCGGCGGCATCACAATTCCGGACTTCAAGCTCTATTACAAAGCTGTCATCATCAAGACAGCATGGTACTGGCACAAAAACAGACACATAGATCAATGGAACAGAATAGAGAGCCAGAAATATGGTCAACTCATCTTCGACAAAGCAGGAAAGAACGTCCAATGGAAAAAAGACAGCCTCTTCAATAAATGGTGTTGGGAAAATTGGACAGCCACATGCAGAAAAATGAAATTGGACCATTTCCTTACACCACACACGAAAATAGACTCAAAATGGATGAAGGATCTCAATGTGAGAAAGGAATCCATCAAAATCCTTGAGGAGAACACAGGCAGCAACCTCTTCGACCTCAGCCGCAGCAACATCTTCCTAGGAACATCGCCAAAGGCAAGGGAAGCAAGGGCAAAAATGAACTATTGGGATTTTATCAAGATCAAAAGCTTTTGCACAGCAAAGGAAACAGTTAACAAAACCAAAAGACAACTGACAGAATGGGAGAAGATATTTGCAAATGACGTATCAGATAAAGGGCTAGTGTCCAAAATCTATAAAGAACTTAGCAAACTCAACACCCAAAGAACAAATAATCCAATCAAGAAATAGGCAGAGGACATGAACAGACATTTCTGCAAAGAAGACATCCAGATGGCCAACAGACACATGAAAAAGTGCTCCATATCACTCGGCATCAGGGAAATACAAATCAAAACCACAATGAGATATCATCTCACACCAGTCAGAATGGCTAAAATTAACAAGTCAGGAAATGACAGATGCTGGCGAGGATGTGGAGAAAGAGGAACCCTCCTACACTGTTGGTGGGAATGCAAGCTGGTGCAACCACTCTGGAAAACAGCATGGAGGTTCCTCAAAATGTTGAAAATAGAACTACCCTATGACACAGCAATTGCACTGCTGGGTATTTACCCTAAAGATACAAACGTAGTGATCCGAAGGGGCACGTGCACCCGAATGTTTATAGCATGTCTACATAGCCAAACTATGGAAAGAACCTAGATGTCCATCAACAGACGAATGGATAAAGAAGATGTGGTATATACACACAATGGAATACTATGCAGCCATCAAAAGAAATGAAATCTTGCCATTTGCGACGACGTGGATGGAACTAGAGGGTATCATGCTTAGCGAAATAAGTCCATCGGAGAAAGACAACTATCATATGATTTCCCTGATATGAGGGAGAGGAGATGCAACATGGGGGTTAAGGGGATAGGAGAAGAGTAAATGAAACAAGATGGGATTGGGAGGGAGACAAACCATATATGACTCTTAATCTCACAAAACAAACTGAGGGTTGATGGGGGGAGGGGCGTTGGGAGGGGGGGTGGGGTTATGGACATTGGGGAGGGTATGTGCTATGGTGAGTGCTGTGAAGTGTGTAAACCTGGCGATTCACAGACCTGTAGCCCTTGGGATAAAAATATATGTTTATAAAAAATAAAATTTAAAAAAAAAATTTAAAAAAAAAGAAGATGCTTTTAGGATTCTGACAAACATGGATTTGTAACACACTCCCATGAAGCCTTACCTGTATGACCACGAGTAAGACACTATCTCCCCAGCCTAAATCGACTCATTGGGTAGAATGGCGATAATAATATCTATCTCAAAGGGGTGTGACAATTCAAGAAAAGTACTTAGAATAGGACCCTGAGTAATCTTAAGTATTCTATAATTTTACCTGCTATTGTTAATTTGTTATCCAATGGTTCACTCAATGCCAGGTAAGATGGATAATCTCCCTTATGAAATTTAACTTATAAATCTCACAAGCCACAAGACCTTAACAGCATATCCTACCACAGCAGAACCATGCACATAAATTCATGATCTTCCTACGTAGCCAGAATTTCATTATCTTCCAACTGGGAGAAGCAATGAACTACACCAGTTTCTCAACAGACCTCACTAATCTTTGTGAAAACCCAATGTCAGACCTGAATAGAACCTCTCTAATTAAAAAAAAAAAAAAAAAAACCTTCTATACATGCATTTCTCCAGAGTGTAGCCATCAGGCAGATCCAGACACTCAGTCTACTTATCCCAGTGGAACCACATGGTCTACATGAAGTCCTCTTCTAGGTTTTTGGTGGACTTCAGATAATCTTGGATCCACCATAATGGGTTACTTCCTTGACTATAAAGACCATTTTGAGACCTTGCTTCAAGGTCCAAGGCACATTGTTAAGCTCTTATCAATATGTAACCATCTCTGAGAAGGAGTCTGATGCAGTGGACACCCCCTGCTCTGCATCCCAGTCTATCAGGGGTACTTCAAATACATTACCCTGGTTATACATGCAGAGTCAACAAGCAGGGGAGACTCTACAATCAGCTTCACATCAAACATCTTTAGAGCAGAATGACAGAGCCTGAAGGATTATCATCCAATTATCCAATTGCCTAAAGAAGGTGAGAGGAGATTTTAAGGGTCACAAATGGGATTTCCCCAGAGGCTTCAACACAGACTACAGAGCTTTTAGTGAACTGACTACTCATTATCTCACCACCTTCACCACACCCAGTCCCTCCCCTGCACTCTACAACCCTGCCTTATTGGACAAATGAGTTTCTCTCTCACACCTTGATACTATTACCCATCATCACACTCTATACCTGAATATATTCCTATTAAAACTCACTAAATTCACACTTATCGTTTAGAATCCAGCCAGAGCATTTTCACCCTGCATGGTACCTCTATCCTAGCACTGAACACATCCTGTTGTGATTACAGGTGTGCATTTTAGTCTTGCCCACTAGAATCAAAGCCTTTGATGTCAGGGATGTTATAGCTCAGTGTGGTCCATAGGAGGCTCTCAAAAAGTTTTTGTGATGTAATGTATATGGCTGTTCTTAGTAGAAACTTTACTGTACTTTTTACCTATTGTATTTCAATTAGTTATTAGTGGTTTATATGAAAACTATTAACTTTGTATTATTTTCCTATCTTGTTTCTAACTAGTTTACCTACTAGTAATTACCAACTAGGAATTACCTAGTAGTCATAATAGTTCCAACTGGGTTCTCTTGGGCTTTTTCTGACCAAAAAATCTTATCATCTGGATATGGTGATATGTTCATCTTTTATTTTCAAGTATTTCTATCTCCTATTTCTATTTTATAATTTATTGCATAGCCCCAAACTCAAGAATATGGTCAAATAATAATGGTGATTTTAGGGTCCTGTTTTATTTCTTAGGACAGTCACTCATATTTTCCCATTAAATGTGATGTTGGCTATTAGTCTTAAGCAGTTAATTCAATTAAAAGACAATATTTCTCAAAATAAAAAGCCAAGGCCAACCTCCTTAGAACAAAATTACAAAATTAAAATAAACAGACAGGAAGGCAAATCAAGCAAATGCAAACAAATACTGTAAAGAGATCTAGTATCAGACAGAGTGGACAATGAGTCATTTGTACATCTTTCTTGGACATGGGATATAGAGGTCCAGTTTTTTAGCAGCAACTGCTAGAGAAAGGATTTTGAGGTGTGGGATTAATTGCTTCTTAAGAAAATATGATAGAAAGAAAAAGGAAAGATTCAGTCTGGGATTATGAAAGAAAGCACATTTAAATTTTTATTTACACTATCTAGGATCTTATTTTAAAATCTGGTCTTTGTTTTATACAATTGAATTGTTTTCACAGGGGATGTGTTATACTGAAAATCTTTTTAAACACAAAAATTCTTAACTAAGTTTATAGATTTCTCTAGGAATTGAAGATGATGAGATACAAGCTAGGCATCAAGGTCATGAGTTTCTGAAAGTGAGGGATTTTTATGGGATCACTGTTCTCTTCCCTACAAGTAGATGTTTGAAGGCCAAGCCTGTGTTTTATTCTTTGTATGACAAGGCCAGGCAGAGAGGGAGTCTTGAGCTGTATTAGCAAATCCTTCTCTTCCCTTCACCTCACATGTCCCATGCACAAGAAGGGGAGGGTAAGTGGAAAAAAAAGATAATCTGGTTATATTTACAATTGTTATTTATTCTATTTCCATATTCAACACTGATCCCATCCTAATATACTATCTAAATTTTGATTTATCTTTTGGTTATCTGCAATGTCTTCAAGTAACTTTATTAGGAAGTATATCTAGGTAGTAGGCATATTTATTTATATTTAAAATATTTAAGCAAGTATATACAGACACAAAAAAATAAGATGAAATATTAAAAATAAAAATAGAGGAAGAGAAACAATGATGAAGATATAAATTGAAACTAGCCCTGAGACATTTAAATGCATTGTATACATGCTTTTTATCTGTTCTAAAATTCAACTGATGTGCCAGAGAATAAAATAGCAATGAATTTATAAGATAGAAAATAATTTCCCTGTCACAGAAAATTTCAGAAGACAGGAAATGTGGGTCTGTTCTACATAATCTTCAGAAGCCCAGGCTATCTTGTGGTCTTATTGCCTCTCACAAATAGTCCATATTCACATGGTTCAAGATGGCTGACTCCTCATTGTACCCACATTCCAACTGCACACCTCAATTTCACTGTATCTCATTGGCCAGAATGTATTCACATACATGACCACACAAGACAAGGAAAACTGGGGAGCACAACTTTTATGTAGGCAATCATGTACTCAGCTAAAATTTCTATCACTGAGTAAGAAGTGGAAGAAAAACAGGTATAATGGACAACTAGCTCTTTTTACCTGATCACTAAGGCCTTATCAGTGGGCCTCAAATATATTTGACTCTTAATAGTCTTATAATCAACATAAAAAGAAAAACCACTATGGTTGTATAACTCATGGTGAATATAAGATAGAAATGGTTATTTTCTTAGGAGAATTACAAACTAGTAGAATTTCTCCTCAGTGCTCTATGTTCTGAAACTTTGCCTATCAGAGAAAGTCTTCCTGCTGCCCTTAACCCCTGAACGCCAACTTGGAAAGACACAATTCTGAAGCCACACTTTTAGCCCGAAAATGAATTTTATAATGATGAATTTCCTGTTCGGGGTAGAGGTGGGGGGGGAATGTGATGTCAAACTCATTTTTATTCCTTCAGTTTTATTTTATTTTATTTTATTTTATTTTATTCCTTCATTTTTATTCCTTCAGTTTATGTGCTTAGATATGTGAAGAAAATTGATTTTTTTTACTGGAATAAATCTAAATACAGCTTTCTTTTCTTTAACTACACATAGATAATGATGAAACTTTATTCCCAAACTCAGATCTTCTAGTTCACAAGTTTCTACTGCTATTTCTTAGATTATTTGTTCCATATTAATTTTTCTGTATTATTCTTCAAGAATATATATGTATTTATAATGCATAATAAAAAGAGCTTGAAATTCCATATCTGTTTTATCTTTCTTTTTTTTAGATTTTATCTATTTAATTGACAGACAGAGATCACAAGTAGGCAGAGAGGCAGGCAGAGAGAAAGGAGGAAGCAGGCTCCCTGCTGAGCAGAAGCCAGATGCGGGGCTCGATCCCAGGACCCCGAGATCATGACCTGAGCCGAAGGCAGAGGCTTCAACCCACTGAGCCACCCAGGCGCCCCTGTTTTATCTTTTACCACGTTTCTCTCTTTATTCTTTTCCTTGTATTATGATGGTATTCCTCCAGTTTGTGTCCCATGTCAAGGTCACAATTTTTCACTAAATGGAAACGTTCCTATTACTTGATGCAATTATTATTTATAATTAATATCCCTTGTGAATTCCAACTTTTAGCATTAAAAAGGACTATCTTTACTTCATAATAATATTAGTATTTGATAACAGTATTTGACTGAGATATTACTCTGTTACTGAAATCACAATCTCTGCTTTTGTTTTCATTTCTGTAATACTGCTATGTTTCCTTCAACCTCTCTCTTAGGATGAGGAAGAGGTTCTCATTCTTCTTCTAGTTGGAAGTGCTACCAAAGTGTTCATTAATTGCTAATTTTTTCACTCCTAGGTGGCTAGAGACAATCAACCAACCCACCAACCAGATAGTACATGTTGTTCATCTACTATATCTTAGGAACTGTGCTAGTTTGTCACTTGATAAGAAATGAGAAGAACATGGCTTCCATGGAATTTACTATCCAGCAGCCAGCAAGGTGAAGAGTAGTAAATTCCACTGACAAGAAAGCATGTTTGCTATGGGAGCTCACATGGCAAGGGACTTGATCTAGGTTAGATGGTAGGAAAACACCTTAAGAGGTGGCACTCAGGCTGATATTTGAACATTGAGTGGGAGGTGAAACTTAAAGATGGGTACAAAGGATGGAGTGTGGGGAAGTGAGAGCAGGGAGGTGACTTCATGAAGAAGCTCATGTACAGAAGCTGATAGTGAGAGGAAAGAGCATAGCATCCTCAAGGCTCTTCTCCCGGATGGCTGGAGATTAAGGGTTGAGGGGTCATGTGGAAAAAATTTTATCTGAGTAATAAGCTGTGCTTCCAAGGGGGAGGGAGAAAAAGCTATATGATGTGAGAACTAAAGACTCTGAAACCCTCCAATCCTAAGATTTTATAACATGATACTATCCTAGTTAAGTCATCCAGTTCCAATGGAAGAAGGCTAGGCTACCACCAAGAATTTGCCTCAGGTGTAAGTCAGTATCTTACCTGAGAGGAAAGTATCACAACAGTTACTTGGGAAAGTCTATGGCCAAAAATCATCCAGCACAAGTCAATTTTAGTCTGTAGATGCTTAATATTACTTGGGTGGTTAGTCAGTTCATTGTCTCCATATGCATAGAAATAAAGAGAATAGCAATTAAAATACACTATGGGTTAAATTTTAATTTTCAGACTTGTCTAAGATCTTAAACATTAACATGAAAGTGAAAGTTGGTTAAAAGGGTAATATATGCACATCTTACAAAGGATTAAGAGAAGCTGTAGTCTTTCAATAACCACAAAAGTTTATCTTCAGTGGCTCACAAGGATCACTGAAGAGAGAAAAGAAAGATGGTCAAATGTCAGTGCTTCCTTTCCAAATAGGAACTGAGGGTACAATAGTGTGATTCATTACAAGTAAAATCAAAGGCATTTGGACTGAACAAAACACATGAATATCAGACTAATCCTCCCTGTGTCAGTGACTTACTGTGGGATGCTTGTGGCCCCACTTAACCTCACTGTGTCTCTATTCCCCAATCTGTAAAACAGGGTTAATAATTTTAACCTACTTCTCAGAGATAGTAGGTGGATTAACTATAATAACAATAAACTGATTAAAAACACAAATCATTAGAATGTTTTACCAAGAGCTATAATTTCTCATAGTAAGAAATGTGAATTTCTTTTTCCCTAGAATTGTTACAAATGCGTCAATGCTAATACATTTACAAAAATGAAAAATACATAGTGACCTTCTCTTTCAGTGGCTGAAAATACTCTCTGGAGTGAGTCTCTTTTTTAAAAAAATAAAAACTTAACTTTTTTTAGGTGTAAAAAATGACTTTGATCCTATCTCAGCCAAGTAATTCAATGGATGGCAACTCAGCCAAGAAGATTTAAGAGCACTGTCCCCAACTTACAAGACTCCACTGAAAAATATTCATTTAGCAGTTTGAGAGTTACCTTGACCAAGAATTTATGCCAGAAACAACAAGGGCGTCAAGATAAAACAGCTTTAGCCCACCAATCAAAATAAACTTATCCTAGACAAATTTACTGAATAAATACGGGGATAGGCAATTCAATTGTCTACCCAAACTTCACACTTACAAAAGTATAAACATAAGGCACCTAATCCTATCCCTAAAACAATTAAGTTTCCTGTTTCTCCAGAAATCAGAACTACAAGAAAACACTGAAGTTCATTGTCAAGCACTGGTCATAAGAGTTATTAGACAGTCCATCTGCATTTGTACTTTATGAGAGTGTTCACATTCCTATCACAGACAGAATGCTGAAATTCTGGTGCCAAGAACAAGTTAGGCAAACATTAAAGAAATCTAAATCTGCACAATACATATCAGTATTAAATCCTGGCTGACTACAATTTATTAACACCCAAAGATAGACTACTTCTGTTGAAGTTAAACAGCCTGAAAAAAAAAATGGATTTTCTATAATCTAGCTACCCAGTTTCCCTTCAATTTTCAAAAGATTACAACACTCAGTTTATGACATGTTCACATTTCTTTCACCAGAGGGCAAAAGACAAATTACATTGTAAATAATGGGGATGGGATCTCAGGACCCAAGCATTATAAATCCCACCTTGAAAAGAGATGTGAACCCTCCCATTTTGTGATGGAAACATGTATGCAAAACAAGGTTTCCACCTAGATATACGGCCACTTGACTTGCACAAAATAAGGCAGAAATGTCCCAAAAGAGCAGCAAGTTAAACAATGTTTCCAAGGTCAAGAAATTACACTACTTTCTATTGCCCTCCTTTCCAAGTCACAAAGAAGAACTACCCAATTATACTAACATAGTACTTCCTTCTGGAGATAGTCTAACATACGTTGATGAAGGTTTCTTCAGTGAGAACTTGAAGTCCGGTGAAGGAAACACAAAACAAATTAAAAAGCACAGAGTTTCTTATACTGGACTATTTTCAAGTTGTTAACAAAAGTGTAACATTTATCGTTTTTAAAGTTTTCATCCTTAAAAATATGCTAAAATAAGGCTTTTAAGTTATGAAGTGGTGGGTTCTATTGCCATAAAATGCTGGATACTCTAACGAGCTAGGTATGATCATTGTTTCTAGACTAATTAGCATTCAGTCGAGGGAAAGTTTGAACTACAGTAGCATTAATCATGAAATAAAACTATATTCTTATTATTCACACTAGATATCCAAGAATAATGAAAATTTGAAGAGAAAAGGAAAGGTTTAGATTAGTTTGAACTATTCATAAAATTTAAGGAAGTAAAATAATTATTTTTAATAAAAATACAGCAACCTTTCCACTGGTACTTAAACAATACCAGATGGCCTTTATTGGTACAAACCTCCCTTCCACATACATTTCAAGGAATTTTTATACTCACTTGGCCAATTTAAGTTATATAAATGAATACATGTAGTCAAAGTACAGAGTGGATCGAGAAATTTCCAAGTCCAATATTAAAAATGAAATTAGTATAGTATTAGATGGTCTCTAAGCTTCAGACTTCCTATTCTGTCTTCTGAATACCTAACCAGTGTTCATTCTGAGGTCCCTGCTACAAGATTTATCAGAAAAATGTATCCAGATGAAGAATCTTTTCATTTTCCTAGGGGAATGTCTGATGGTAGTTTTCTACTGCATAAGATAAGTGTGAAAGTGTGTTAGCAAATATGATGGAAATGCTAATTAGAACATTAAGGCAATTTATTCAATGCAAAATGAACATAAAAATAAGCATTATAGGCTCTGGAATATTGAAAGTTCTTAAATGACTTTGCACATTTGGAGAGAAATGTGAAATATGTGTTATTTCCTTTATTTCTAACTACACTAGATGCATTATTAATCCAAATAAAAATCTAAATTCATTGATCTCCAATGAATAATCAAAAGCCACTGGAAATACTGAATAAGAAGCAGTCCCATAATAAAAGTTTTCTAATTTCTATTTTCAATTTCTAACATGTATAGCAAGATAGGCTACCCACAAAAATCAGAATCTGAATATCCCCCCGTCCTGTCCAATGTAAATAATTAAATTTCCAGGTTCAGTTTTCAGTGTGGTAGAAACTGACAAACCATAACCCCTCCCCACCCCACTCTATCTCTACATACAGATTCAGCAGAGTTTAAAAATTAGACTTTTAAAAGAAAACAGAAATGCTTTGTTCTTCACATATTAAGATGAAAAATAAATTCTGCCAGAGGAAGGATTAGTATAAGTTTTAAAGTTCTAGTTCTGAAAAGTTTTATTACAGATATTGCTTCTTGCACTATTGCAACTAAAAGAATTCAGAAAAGACCTTAATCCTAACTTTGAGAGTCTTCCCTGAATAGCTGTTGGTTCAATGTGAATACTGTAGGGGTTATAAATTTGATTCCAAAGTTTGCTCAAAGGTTCAGTAAGTTATTATTTATGAATATAATCATCACCACCATATATTTTGATCAGTAAAATCCAAAAGGGAAACACTGTCTTGCCTCCCTCCTTTGACCAAGGTCACATTCTTCTCTGACACAAAATCTATCAATAGAACCCACTGAATTTGTCTTTTTTTATATGAATGTGTTTTTTTTTTAAGTACTGATGTAAGTTAATATTCCACTTTCCTCCTTTTTTAGCACATATTTATGGAATAAGTTTCTATTCATTATGAGCATTTATAATTTCATCATTACATTGCCAGTCAATATGTTGACTACTTCCTGCATGCAAGGAAATATACTAGAGTTCTCTCATTATTGTAGTTCTCCCAGAATACATTGGCCAGTTCCTTTCTCCCACATTTATATCATCACCCACCTATCAGAACCACATAGAATGTTGACAGAGAAGCCCAGCCCTTCATACTTCTGGACTTGTAAATATGTTCATAAGCCAAAGATCTCTTGACAACAGCAACAGCCATTTCTTGAGCATTGCAATATTCAATTCAGTAAACTTCTCTGCCCTTCTAGGCTCTATGAGTCTGATCTCTATGGACTGTATGACTCAGGCTCCAAACCTTTGGTTTCCAATTCGGCTTGGCCCCTGGGAGCCATCTACAAATCAGAGGCAGGAGGAGAGAGGGGGGATTTCTTTTCTGTTCCCCTCCTGCCTCAGTATAAGACTCTGCTGTGGCTGCCTTATTCCAGGGCACAACTTTCCTCCACAATCCGAACTCTCCCCAGGTTCTGGTAATTACTGGTAGTGTTCTGGAAGTCTCTGGCTGCTTCATCATCCCTTCTTTGCTCCCTTTACCCTGCCCATATCTCTGTACACAGGCTCCTCATGAACATCTATTAATCTGAACCGTTTGTCATAGGCATACTTCTGAGATGGCTCCCCATGTGTCCCTCCTCTTGGGTGTAGTGAGTCTAGCCTAATCAGGCACGCCCTTATGAAGAAGGTTTAGGGGTCAGAGATAAAGAAGTCAGAGAGATTCAAAGCTGCAGCAGATACTCTCCTGAAGGTCCTGAAAGAGCAAACTGCCATATTGTGGAGAAGGTCACCTGGCAGGGAATGGCAGGTAGCCTTGAGGAGCTGAGTGGCCCTGGCTAACAGCCAACAAGAAATGGGGACCTCAGTCCAGCAGCCACAACTGGAAGAAGCTTGGAGGAAGATCCCAAGCTCCAGATGGCTAACTCCTTAATTCCAGTTTTGTGAGACACAAAAGTTTCCAGTTTTGTGAGCAACAGACTAACTAACTCAGACACAGGCATCTATCCTACAGAAAACTTAAGTTAATTGGGTTTATACCACTGTCACACAGTTATGTCACACCCATTTACTAAATAGAAACTAAATAGAAACTTTGCTTTAAGAGTTGGAGTCATTTTACCTTAAAAGAAACATATACTTTATCTTTTTCATACCCTTTCTCATTCCAGAAAAGATTTAAAGTAGCTAACACAGCTTTGCATATAGTTTATAGTTGAAACTTTCTAAAAGATATCCACTTCTTAAACCTTGTCAGCATTAATGAGTTTGTATTGTCTTAAAAACTGATTTCTTAACTTCATTTGAATGAATTATGACTCTAAATATTAAAAAATCTTTGTCTTCCTTGGACATCTCAAGAACTTGCAAGTTGTACAGTTCTGGTTCAATATCCTTTCTTACCTCCTATTCCTGTCACTGTTTCAAAATTAGGTGAATGGCTGGCTAACTCCTTTCATAAATCAAATAACATTCTTCCTGTGGTTTCAATGGAGTAAGTCAAGCTTCAGAAACCAGCACAGATACTTACAGTAGCACTGTTCCGGGGACCCCAAGGAATGAAAGACTCTATGAAATTGCTCTGTATAAGTCACAGCCCCCCTCAACAGAATCACAAGCTCTGCTGCAGTTGCAAACAATGGAGGTTTGAATTCTAAATGGGTCCTTCAATTATCAGAGTTGTCACTCCTTCTCCTTGATAGTTTTTTCTCTGCTCCAGCCAAATTCCAATCACTTTTGCTATTGCTTCAAAGTTCTCAGATTCTTACCCTCAGAGTTCTTCTAGAGAACAGAAAGTTTCCAGGAAGCAATGACTGTTGGTGAATGCTGACCTAATGGATGGCTTCTCTCTGCAGTAGGTTCAACATCTCTTTCTCTCTAGCTGTCTCGAAGCTTCTTCCAAAAAAATTCATACATCCTCCAGTTGCTCTGATTAAAAAAAAAATCCTCCCTCACACCCCTATAGATCTTTTATCTCATATTTATTTCTCAGCCAAATTTCTAGTGTTTTCCATATTTACTTTATACCTTTCCTTTTGACCCATTAATTTTGGCTCCTGCCTCATTTTACCGAGACAATGCTCACTTCAGGATACCAGTGATCTTCACATCGTCAAATCCAAAGACTGGTTCTCAGTCTTCGTTTACTTACTATCTCATAAACATTCCTTTTGAAATCTCTCTTCCCTTGGCCTCTCCCTATGTGTAAATACACTTTATATATTTGATAGGGAATAGGCATTATCTTTTTGCTCTACCTTAAAATTCCCATAATACAGTCTCTGTGCATCTACCATTGGTGAATCCCGTTAAAGAACTCCTGCATAGGGGCACCTGGATGGGTCAGTCAGTTAAGCATCTGCCTTGGGCTCAGGTCAGATCACAGGGTTCTGGGATTGAGCTCTGCACTGGGCTCCCTTCTCAGCAGGGAGTCTGCTTCTGCCTCTCCCTGTCCTGGGATCTCTCTCACTCTCTCTCAAATAAGTCAATAAAATCTTTGAAAAAAAAAAAAAGAACCTCTGCATAAGTAATTGTTCATCAAAAACACTAAAGACGGGGCACCTGGGTGGCTCAGTGGGTTAAGCCTCTGCCTTTGGCTCAGGTCAGGATCCCAGGGTCCTGGGATCGAGCCCCACGTCAGGCTCTCTGCTCAGCAGGGATCCTGCTTCCCCCTCTCTCTCTGCCTGTCTCTCTATCTACTTGTGATCTCTCTCTCTGTCAAATAAATAAAATCTTTAAAAAATAATTTAAAAAATTTAAAAAAAATAAAAATAAAAAAACACTAAAGACAATCTGTTGCAAGTACTATAAAAGTGCAAATAAAACATATCTCAGACTAGGAAAACAAGACCAGAAATTTTTTTATTCTCTGAAATGAGAAACTTTAAAAGCCACCCTAAAAAGAATACTTATTTAAATTAGATTAGAAAATTTTTCATATTTAATAAGGTGGTCAGGGTCGACATCATGTAAACAATTGACATGTAACTTATTAAACAAATCAAGGAAGGATTATCTACTTGCTGGGACTTGACCTTGACAATGTGAGATAGAGCTATGTAAAACATAGAAGAGGGGTCTGCATGGAGAGAAAGAAAGGAGATCCCTGAAGTAAGAATTTGTCAGTTTTCACAGATGCTTGGGATGGAGAGAACTCTTTTAATAGACAAAAGTAACCTTGGGGTGTAGAAAAGTAATCCACCTTTCTGGATGAGTCCTTGTAGATATGCCTTACCATTATCTGATCCCCTTAGTCTAGAATCATCCATTCATTCAACAGCTCTATGTTAAGTGCTGAGTTTGTGGCAGGCACAGCAGTACATAAAGCAGGTTCCAGGAATAAGATCCTCAAGGAGATGCCAGTCTAGAGAGAGGAGGAAGTTAGTGTGTCAACAATTACAAAGTGGTTAGAGCACTCTTTGTTCACTGAGCTCCCTGTTGATGTATGTGCTCCTCCCTAACAGCCTACCACTGTAGTCCTGATTATTAAGTCAGCCATAACTTCTGCCACAAACCAATAAGGCAATGTTCTGGTTTATTAGCAGGTCTTTTATGAATTTATTAGCACAAGTCAGGCTCTCTGTAGGCAAACATATCCAATCTAATTTAATTTAAAAGCAAAGCTGAGGTCCAGGCCCCAAAACCATAAAGACTCTAGCTAATGAGGCTTTGTCCGAAGCAGCCAACTGATACCTTTTTGGCAACTCTTAGATACAGGAAAAACCATTTATCAGCAACACTTAGCCCCCACGAGCCAGGACTTCTATTCCACAATAACATCTCCCTACATTCTAAAAGTACACGGACGTTCAGCTTATCCTATACAAGTGATTCCCAGACTTTGATGAGTATAAGATTCTCCTGGGGAGATTATTTTAAATGTCAATTCCTGGGGCCCACCCTAAGAAATTCAGATTCAGAAAGTCTGAGAGAGGGTCCAGAAATACACTTTTTTTTTTCAAGTACTCTGGGTAATTCTGATGTGGGTTGCATCCAAGACTACATTTTAAGAAACTATCTTTAATATTGACACTAAAAATGGTTTCCATAAATTTAAGGTATATGCATTAATGTAGAAGTATTAAGTGACCTCCATAATCTTATTTTTAATAGTAATTACAGACTCATTACTATTACAGTTTTAAAATTCAACTCACAGGGCACCTGGGTGGCTCAGTGGGTTAAAACCTCTGCCTTCAGCTCAGGTCATGATCTCAGGGTCCTGGGATTGAGCTCCACATCAGGCTTTCTGCTCCATGGGGAGCCTGCTTCCTCCTCTTTCTCTGCCTGCCTCTCTGCCTACTTGTGATCTCTGTCTGTCAAATACATAATTAAAATCTTAAAAAAAAATAAAAAATAAAAAAAATAAAATTCAACTCACAATGTTGCAGAATAGGGTCTGCTTAGCCCCATTGCTTTACCATGCCTCCCTTGTCCCTGTCCCCAACCAAGGCCAGGACTCTCTGGCCTGCTCTGTGCTCTGCATCCTAAGTACACTTAACCCTTCCAAGAAGCCTGTCCCAAATAATCCACACTCATCATAGTTTTTCCTTATCCAGCTCATCTCTGGTCCTTGGTGTAGTCATGTAGATTACTCCACATAATACATATTTGCATAAATGTTATTTTATTATTGTTTTATTTTTGTGCCTCACAGAGATATTAGAAATAACATGCAAAATTATTTGATAATTTTTATATCCAAGAGATCATTGGGCACAAATAGAAGTGAATCCAGCCTCCCTCTGACACTGGGCCAGAGTGCACCCCCATGATCTCCTCATTGATGTTTCTCCCTCTGCTAACTAAATTGATCCTATTCCCATTGAGTGTGCGTCTGGTCTGGATGGGAGCAAGTTTAATATCGAGAAGGGATCATACGTGACAAGAGGAAGTAGTAGAACATGAAAAGCGACCAGGTCTGAAATTGTAGATTCAATACTAGTATTCTTAATAGAAATGATAGGAAACCTCAGAGCCCCTGGGTAGGACAAGTGAATATAATAAAATGTTGATTGAGAACTTACACTTTTGCCTTAGAAACAGTAGCACAAGACAAAGCTAATAATAGAGACATCAGATACTCCACCTTTTAAAGAAGTCTGCAGAAAATTGAAGGCCAGACATCCCTTCCATGCTTACTAGGAGAAAGCCAAACCAGTCCTACAACTCTCCCCAGGCCAGTGATCACTCCAATGCCCAGACCTTTTCCACAACCCAATCTTAGAAGCAACACACTAAGGAGAGGAAGAGAAGTAAGCTCCTGCCTAGTGAGGAAGGGCTCCTCACTAGGAGGAGGAGCTCTTAGCAACTGGGTTGTTAGTTTCAAACAACCCACTTGCTAATTGACTTCTTAATTGCCTTTTGTATGCTGCATGGTACTTGATAGCTCAATGGAGGACATTTCCAGGCGGTGTACAAAGGTGCCACCTAAGAGCCAGCAGTTCGATTTCAACAGAGCTTCCATCTTTGCCAAGACAGTATGGGAGTGACTGAATGCTCTCTCCCCTAGCCTGAAACACAACTTTCTTTTACACAGATTCTGTAATGCCGTGACTGTGAGTTGAACATGTGAAAGTTATTTATACTCTTTATTGATTCTTAACAAAAACAGAAACAAAACACAATCCTGTCTTGGTAGGGGTCAGTCCTGAAAATCAAAATACCCTACTTGCTTAGTGAATTAATTTCAGGTCTGGTGCCACCAAGCGGAAGCACTCCTTTGAGAAACAGAGACCCTGCAGGGCACTCTTCTTCCCAGATGTGCCAGCAGAGCGGTTCTGGAGGCTGATGCAATGTTAACCCTCAAGTGAACTGGAAAAAGAGTCTGCTGCTTTTACCATTGCAATTCAAGAGAAGAAGTAATTCAAGAGAAGAGCAGGAAAAAAGCCCCAAATTTCTGCTGTGAGATATTGGGTGGTGAAAAAAGTAGCCCAGATTTAGTAGCCTGATAACTCTGAAAGAACCAAATGATTCAAAAATTCATTTTGCACCATTCATTGCATTCAAATGATGCTCTTCAGGCTACAGACGCAGTACCACTCTGTCTTTATCATCCACACATGCTAAGATGAGAGCAAGACTCCATTTATTTCCAGAGCTTCTTTGATGAAAGATGCTGTGACATGTGTGTGGTATTTACTGATACATCAATTCACAATTGACTGTGATTGTCACAAAAATGTAAAACTTCAAAAAGACACAGAAGAGGATCACTCATCTGAGTGTGTCTCCATCTTCCCACTTTCAGTAAAGCAGTATGTGGACATGTCTAAACCACATTCCGTTTCCATCCAGACCACAGTCTGGACCGCGGGAACCCTGATACTTTACGTTATGGCAGCTGCAACACCAGGGAAAACCACATGGGACTTTGAATAATCTAGACCGTGTTCACAGCCTGGTTTTGTCACTTACCAGCTGGGTGGCCTCACAGCCTCAGTTTCTTTGCATGTGAAATTTGAACAATGCTTTAACTCTTTGGTTTTTTAGGGAGTTTTAAGTTAGATAATACCCCTGCAAACACCTAGCACAGATGTTCCCGAGCACAAATGCTCCCGAATTAATCTTCTCAAAAATCTATTAATAATGATATCTTTCTAAGTTATCCTCCACGAGACTCATTCATTTTCCTTCTCTGCTACCTGTTATAGCTGTGGCAAAGTTTCCAAGTACAAATGAAGTGACCCTCGTCAGGCAATAAAGAAACAAATCCTCGAACAGCTATTTCCTGTCTGACAGTTGGTATGCATATGCTTCACTGACTTTACTGTTTAGCCATGAAACCTTCATCATAAGTGTCATTTGGCTTTAACTTTGCAATAAGGTAATTATAGTGCTGGGCTTATTAAAAACAGACTCCATCACAGAAGACTTTGACGGATGTTGGTTGAAGTTCTAACGTGACAGGCAACTGGGATGAGCAAGTAGATGGCAAAGCCAAAGACATTATGTTGCAAATGCTCTTTATTTTCTGTCAACTATAAACTATGCAGTAAATAACACATTATAAAAGAGATCCAGAAATAACATTAAGCTAAAATGGAACCATCAATTATTCTCTCTTCTTTTAGCTTCCCAAAGATTTTTTTCCCCCTTCGCTATTGGTAGTTTTTTCTTTATTCGTTAATTGCTTTTTTCCCTGACTCCCCTGTTCTGCTCCAGTGCCTATAAATCATTGTAAAAAAGATAAAATGTTACTATTATGAAATGAGTATAAAAATGGTATTTAAATAAATTTGCTTTTGCCATCGAGCCAACTTTCTCTAACCTTTAAGCAAAAGTTTAAAGCTTCTACTGAGAATGTTGTAAACTCTTTTCAGCACAGTACAGGTACTTTTAGCACTCGCACTATTTTACACTATTTTAGGCACTGGGCAGAGTCCAGAAGTGAAGCAGTCACTTCACAGTGAGTTTTGAGATGTAAATTTAAAATATATGAGAGGAAGTTCAAGGTTTTACTGTAAGGAGAAATTTTGAAACAGATTCGCCTATGGTACTGAATCACAAATGATTCCGGATTAACCCACTGCAAGAGCAGAATGATAATGAATGGAGGAAGGAAGTGGATAGAGGGAGAGGAAGAAAAGAGTGAGTGAAAACTTAGTCTAACCTAACCCAGATCCGCACTGGCCACCATACCCGCTATCCATTCTTTCGGAAGTTAGCCCAGTTTCACTGGCTTCCTTTCCCCATGTGTGGGTCCTGTTTCACGTCTAGATTGTAACTAGTTTCTGAAATCAGGCTAAACACAGCTTTCATAAGTATCTCATCATTCAAACAGTTTGAGTACCTACCACCTGTCACCCCATCGGATCCAACTGTGAGACAGAAATGGCCCCTGTTTTCAAGGAGCTTCCACTTAATGTCTTGATCTACTCTTAAGATAGTAAGGCTTGCTTTTGAAAATTCTATTTTCTCTAGGATCATGCCTATTGGATGGACCTCTGTTGCTGTTACAGAACCTCTTTATTACACAATCTTTGATGAGCATATCACTGTTACGGGTGAAATGATATAGGAACAGGAACAATTAAAGACACCCATACATGCGTATCAAAGCAGAGAACTAAAGGGAACTGAATGAGATGGAATTGAAGAAAATTCTATAACGGAGAAAATGTACACATCTCAATTCCATCATTGGGTTGCAAATTACTATTTAACAAGCAACAGTATGAACAGTAGAAACCAGAAGTACAAAGACACATATAATAAAACCCATTGAGTGAAGTCCATATTTCAGGTTCTTATTGAAAATATTACATAGCTCAGGTATACAGTGATGTAAGCGGCAGTGGGCACATTGAATAGTAGCCAAAACTACTTATAATCAGAGCAAAAAGGGCCACCATTCCCCCATTAACATTTTTAGCCAGATACAGATAATCTGTTCCATGTTAAAAATAATAATAAACAAATTCTGTACATTTCGTTAGAGATATTTAAATTCTTTGCATCCCTGCAGGTAATGGGAGGACATCTAAAATGTCTCAAAACTCCATGACTGGAATTCACTATCTGGTCATCAAAGTGCTATGTGAATTACAAGGCTTTGGGAACCATTAACTGAAAAGAGTATGTGCCTCTTCGAGCATTGTTGGCTAGTACAAAGTACCATGGGAATAATTGGAAAGGATTTGAAACCACTACCCATTACCACAATTCAATAGGAATAAGATATAAGAACCACAAACCTGATATACTTAGATAACAGGATTAAATCTCATTGATAAAGTGCCGCAATGAAATCCCCACCACACCAGGCCAGCACCCTCCATTTCTTTAACTCTCTGATCATCAAAATTCTCTAAAACCATCAAATAAAATTCTATTAAGTACTGTAAGGAAAGTGAGCGCTATTATAAAACAGATGTTTCTGTTCATGAAAGGAAGTCATAGGAAAGTTCTACATGGTACTTTAAGATACAAGCGGTAGTCACTAAATCCTCTTCAGTCTTGGGAGTTTCTTAAAGTTCTCATTTCTCTAGAATGCATACATTTGCTGCTTGTTGATTTTGTCAGTTTTCCAGCAGCATATTTTGGTGCATATGTCTCTCCTACATCTTAGGATATAAATTTATTTATGACACATACTGGTGATGTCGGAAGGACCCTTGGACAATCCAAATCACCAAGATTCAAATAATGATGTCTCCATGTGCTATTTCATTCACAATGCTTTGGTTTCCTCAACTAATGAGAATAATGGCAGAGTCTTCGCCTCCACATGTTACAGGAGTAAATGAGATAACCCATGCCAAGGGCTTGGCACTATGCCTGGCATGGTAGTTGCTATAATTACTATTATTGGTGGTGCTGATAATGTTTATAATATCTTTACCAACTGTATAACGGATATGTATATATCAATGTATTTGTGTATTTAGAAAGAGAGACAGACAATCTATATGGAATGGGTAGGAGGAAGTTGGGGCCAAAAGATGCTAAATGTTTGAAATAGCCAAAGACTGTCTTTCAGACATAAAATCATTTTAGAATTTCTAAATGATAATTATACATTCTTGCAGGGCTCTAATGCACAGAATTCTATCCATGTACCCCAGCGCTCCCTGCTGCCCATCACTCCCCCATCAGGCCAGTCTAGTTACCCTTCCAGAGCTTGTTTATGTGATATCTGTGCATACCTCCATGATTCCACTTTCTATGTCCTGCTGAAATGCCTCCTTCCTCCCACAGAAATCTCTCTCATCCACCCATCAGCTCTGAGAACTGCCCTTAATCCCTCTCTGAGTCCCACTGTCCTAACAGCTCCAAGCTTGAAGGAGAAGGAAAGGAAAGAGAACAGAGAGCAGAGAAAAGAGGATAGGAGCAAATAAAAACGGATGGAAAGAAAAGAGGCAGAATGTGCACAATCCAATCTCCATGAAAAAGGTTCAAGGTTCTCTTCTCAGATGACTCTGGTTTTGATTTCAAGATCCTTCTCCGGAATTCTTGGGCATTTTGTTCTAGTCTGGACCTGCGCTCTCAGAGACAATGCTGTTGCTTAACAAGTGAGACCAATGAAGCCACAAGAAAAATGGTGAAAGAGAAAAGCATTCATTTAAATATCTCAAGCATGTGCCTCTACACCCAGCAAGAATTTTAAGAAATTATAAATCCCATACATTTTAAGAAACTCTGATGATCTTTGTTCCTGAATTCCATCACGGTTTGCTATTTACATTAACTGAGTTACTTCATTCATTTGACAAGGATTTATTGAGCACCTACTATGTGCCGAGCATTCTGCTATGGGCTGGAACCAGCCTTCTTAAAGTTTACATTCCCAAAGGGAGAGACAGGCAAAAAAAAAAAAAAAAAATCAGTAAGCAAATTACTACCTGATGCATAGGTAAGGGGAAGACAGAAGGGATGGGAGAATCAAAGTGCCTAGTTCCATTTTAAATAGGCTGGTTGGGTGAAGTGATGTAGAGGGTGACTTTTGACCAGAGTCCATAGGCAGTTCTCAGGGAGTATTTCACACAGAAGGAAAAGCTGAGGCAAACATGGCCAGCATCCTTGAAGGGCAGCCAGAAGGATAGTGTGGATGAAGCCCAGTGTGCTGGAAGGAGTGGAGAAGAGGTAGGTGAAGTCAAGGAACTCATGGGACAGATGGGTGGCAGATCAGGCATGGCCTTATAGCCACGGCAAAGACTATGATTTTACTCTGTGTCACACGGTGACCCTTTGGAGGGTTTGCCTTGAGTGACCTTTCTCTTCCTATAAGCAGCTTCCTGGGTTTGCCATCCTATCCCTCACTGGACAATTAGGGGCTTTCACAGTTAATCTGACTGCTCTTTATTTTTAATTTTAACTCCCAAGGGCAAAGTTAGTCTAATAGCAAATCAGATCAGTTCAACCCCTGTCCTGGGTCCCATGCATTGGAGATCCTCCCCTTGTCTGGCCCTGCCCTGGTTGTGTCTATCCCCATAGGGTCAAGAGTCCAAGAAGTCAAGGGAATTTCTCACCCAGGTCTCCCTCCCTCCTTCTAGACAACACTCTAATTCCCAGGAACTTTCTGCCCAAACAGGAGTTTGGGCATCATCCCCAGGGCCTGTGCAGCTCTCTTCTCCTGGTCCACTTTCCCTAGCCAGGCTGTGCTCCCCTGCTGTGGAATCTCCTCGATGAAGGGTGGCCTGGTGGCAGTAATTTACAAAAGGGACAGAGTTTGGTCTTTCAGGCTGGGGTTGGGAGGTGGTGGTTATGCATTGCCTGGAGGCCCCTGAGATGTGGATTGGCTAGAGGGGGCAGGCTAGGACCAGCACCCTATCACATCCAGCTCCCGCCCTTCAAGTGCCCAATGGATTAAGTATCAAAGTGTTCGAATGATCAACTAGAAGACTAAAACTCTCCTGCCAGAAGTAGGAGTGAGAACTCTCCTCTCCACCCGGTCAAAGGCAACAAGAAGCTGTTTCACTCTGCAGTTCTACTTCCTGGCTCGCCTGGCTTATTCACTTTATCAAAATGGATTTACAGATCCGGCAGAGATATGAATTCCTGTTGTCGTCTGAGCACATTCCTCTCGGGGCCCCTCGTTCCCAGGCTGCCAGCTTTCTCTGAGATAAGAGTCACCCAGTCACCCCCGAGGTTCTCCTTCCAGCCACAGGTCATCGGACACACCATGGAAATTGATGATTCCACTCCCTTCAGCTGGAAGGCAATAACTGTCCATCAAAATGGCTATGGCTGGCAGCAATCACGTTTTAAAGGGACCGAGCACTTATGGACAATTTTAACTTGAACGTAACATATTTTCAACAGTTACATAGTAGCTTTCTCCATAAGAGTCCTTCTTTTTAGAAGTGCTTTCAAATCCATTATCTCCTTTTATTATCTTAAACATCTCTGGGAAGCAGGTAAAGGAGTTGAAAAAACAGAATCCCAGGAAGAGAATGAAGGATTTGACTGTGGCCTCATACAAGGAGAGTGTTGCCACCAAGACTAAGTCTTGATCTAGACCCCACCCGGATACCCTTTCCAGTGCAGCAGGCAGATCCTGATCCTTCACCTGCCTTCAGAACCCTTCCGTCCCCACCCAGACAGCCCTCAATGTTTTTGGCCATTTCCCAGTTTCCTGTGTTAGCTCTCCTTTTCTGCCACATCTGTGTTATATACTTGAGAGTAAAGCAAATGTAAAAGACTATCTGTTTTCCAGTGAAACTCTTTGTCTCTGCCCCAGGCACCATGTGGGGAACACAAAACAGTCCGCATGCTGTCTTGGACCTTTCTTCCAGAGGCGGGGAACAGTCAGGAATCTGGGACACACATGACAAACGAGAAGGCTCTGCCTCAGTGCTCACTACTCTCACACAGGCCAGTCCAACAGCTTCCTACCAGAAGCATCTGTGCCTCCCGAGACTTGTTCCGCCCCGCCTGGTCCTCACAGAGGTCAGGCAGAAAGCCCTGGAGACTTGATAGCCCCGGGGAAGAGCCCTCAACCAATGACAGGTGGACAGTCAGTGGACAATCAAGCAGGTTCCTCACCTCTCAGGTGGGATACCTTTGAAGCAGACTTTTCTACACTGTCACTCAGACTCCCCATGGCCATGAGCCTCAATTCCCCACAGCGGTCACCTGCTCATGAAAATACGCTTTTCTGAAAGGTCCTTGGAAAAGTCTGGTTGCCTTTAGATCCTGTGCCCTCCATCCCAACACCTAACAGTACATGGGACCCATAACCAGCCCCCTGAGATGGCTGAGTGACAGCCTATGACAGCATAGGAAGTCTAGTTAGAGTAAACTTCAGAAAAAAAGAAGAAGAAGAAGAAGAAGAAGAAGAAGAAGAAGTAAAAGAAAGAAAAAGAAAGAAAGAAAGAGAGAAAGAAAGAAAGAAAGAAAAAAGAAAAAGAAAAACTGAATGAACTAAGAATTTTCCTATGGCTAACAGAGAACTTCCCAGATCTATAGCTCCCCACACATACTGCCCCCCCCCACATCAAAAAGTGTATTCGTTAAGACCTCTGTGAAGAAAGTCATGGGAAGTTCAACTAGACATTATTGGTTCCAAACATCCTTCAAGTGGCAACATGCTCAAAAGGGCTGTGTCACATATATAAAAGTTTCAAAAATTCTGTCACTTTCCTGATAAGTCATTTTGAATTAAAAAGAAAAAAATGTCTTTCGCTAATAGGAGAGAAATGAAGGTCAATATAGCTGACCATCTGGCCCCCGATTTCGAAAGATCACTGCTTTTAAGTCCTCCCTGCTCTTAATGGTGCTGTACCAATGCATATTCCTCCCGAGAGAAAGTACTTTGCCATTATGTTATTTAATGCCAACGCCACAGCAGCAAAGGTTAGAATCTTGCACCTTTTAGGGCAAAAAGATGAGGCTAGTTAGGCTGATGCTTGACAAGCAGTCAGAATAAATTAGTTTCCTCTCTCTGAAATGTTCCTTTGTCAGCTTTTGGCGGGGGTGGGGGGTCAGTCACTACTTTCGCCTGGCTAATGCCGCCAAGAGCAGAATATCAGATGAGATGCAGAGAAGTTTACTTCAAAATCACTGCTTAGAGCTAAAGCATCTTGATGTCTACCCACACGGTGCCTGCTAGCCTGTCACCCTGCCCTCAAAGTTTGATTCTATTATCCATCACTGTTCCCGGGAGTTACTTACTGGGAGGCAGATTATTTTGTGGGAGAACATGTTACTAAGTTTTTTAATCCATGCACTTCCTAAAAGAATTACATGAGGGAAAAATGCTCTCAAAATTAAGTAAACAAAAGCAATCGCCCACATTTTTTAAAAGGGAGATTTTGTTTAAAAGGAATTGGAAGTAGCAGTTAGCAGTTTTATTCCCTCTAATTCTGGATATTTTCAGGAAATTACATATCACAAAAAAAAAAATCACCTCTTGGTTGATTTTTTTTTCAATTTCAGCCCTCACAGCATTATCATCTGAAATTTGAGTGTGGTGTCCCTGAGTAGTATTGGAAAGTCTCCCAGGGTGCCTGGGTGGCTCAGTGGGTTAAGCCTCTGCCTCCAGCTCAGGTCATGATCTCAGGGTCCTGGGATCAAGGCCGGCATAGGGCTCTTTGCTCAGCAGGGAGCCTGCCTCCCCTTTCTCTCTGCCTGCCTTTCTGCCTACTTATGATTTCTCTCTCTGTCAAATAAATAAATAAAATCTTTAAAAAAGAAAGAAAGAAAGAAAGAAAGAAAGAAAGAAAGCAAGTCTCCCATACCTGAGATCTAAAACGCAGTGTTTTGCTGAAGAGTCGAGATAGCAGGTCTCTGATTCCACGCTAAGGTCTGAGGGTTATAACCAGTGCAGTAAAAAGGAAAGTCTGCTGGGAACCCTATTGCATTTAAAGTCATGGGGGAGTTGCGGGGGACAGAGGCAGTCATGCTTTTTAATTGATTCTGACCCTGTACTAGCAAATGGGAAGTTAAATTTTGACCCTGAACTTTCTTCTGTATCTTAAGTTGCATCACTTTTTTTTTTAATTCTCAAAGTAATTATCCATTTTGCAAAATTCATGTAAATAACCATTCCAGCTTGTCAAGTGTGTTTGTGGAATAAACCCCAAGGAAATCATTTGTTTTAACTTATATATGTGAATGAAGTAGAAAAACAATGAGCTACAATTGCTATACTATTAATATGTGTAGGTATAGTCAAAATAATATGTGAAATTCATTCGTTCTGCAAATTTTAGGGGTTGACTATTCTGTGTCAGGCATTGTTGTAGGTCCCAAAAAGCAGCAGTGAAAAAATAGACAAAACCTTCACCTGTTGTGTTTATGTCCTGGTGAGGAAATACAAACCAATCAACAAACCAGACATATGTATGTTTATGCCATAATTAATAAATGCAAAGGAGAAAAATAAAACTGAGATGAGGAACAGGGAAGGCTGTGGGAATAGGGTCACTATTTTAAATAGAAGGTCTGGGAAGCGTCCCTGATGAGGAGGAATTTGAACAGAAACCTAAAAGTAAAAAAAGAGCCATTTCTAAATCCAGGAGGAAGATTCTAGTCTAAAATAATGGGAGGTGCAAAGGGCCTGCAGTAAGAATAGGCTTAGGGGTTATAAGGAATATGAAGGAAAATGTGACTAATGCCAAATGAGCAACAGGAAAATTAGGGTAAATGAGGACAAAGAGGTAGCATGCTGAGGGGTGGACAGATCACGCAGGGCCTTGTAAGTGGGTGTAAAGAATTATTTGTCAACCTGCTATAAGCCAGGCACTGAGGATAAGACAGTCGACCTGCACACATTCCCTGCTTTCTAGTTGATACACACACACACACACACACATACTCTCTGTGTGTCTCTCTCTTTCTCCACTTCCATCTCTTACCCCTTTCCTAATCCTCCAGCCATTTTATAATTATTCTCCAGTCAGTAGAGGAAGCAAGACCAGATTTTACAGGAAATAAAATTGCCTGCCCCCCATTTTGCTCTGAACATAGCTGATCCTGAGTCTTGTAGCTCAAAGGGAGCCAAAGCAATGCAACAGTTTTACTTTAACATCCACAGCCGCAAAATACATTTTAATATCAAGAATTTCTACTTGTTTTAAAACAAGAAATCCTTAACAAAATTAAAGCAAACTTCAAATATAAAAATAACTCTTCTCCGGAGAAACATTTTAAAAAGTAAATCGACGAAGTCTCAGATGCTGTTCATTTCCAACAGCTCCCAGGACTGCTGGTCATCATCTTATTTATAATTCATATTAATTAACTATAAATTTTAACTTGGAAGCAAGCCATTACACTTTGCTCTAGATTTTCCTTGGTTTAAGTTAAGACTTCAAAGCCCCCAGTGTTTTTTCTTTGTTCCTGTCAAGAGCAAATTCACCTGCCATCCTGCGATACTATTCTAATAGCAATTAGCACTGCAGGCAGAAGGCCCCCCACTACCTACCACTCACCTGGACCCCGCAGTGCTGTGTGCTCTCCCCTACCAGTGCTGGAATTAACTAACGCTTAGCCATCCATTCGCCACCCCCCAACACACACACACACACAGTTTATATGGACCTGTGGCCACCTCTAGGTACCCGTCTCCTGGCTTTGTTTTATTCCCTTTGAAGGATCTTGCCTCCATAAGTGTCTGGAGTTCATCCCCAGTTCACCCTGAGAGACTTGCCTCTTCATCCTCCTCCATTACGGATTCCTGGAGTAGGTACCAGCTTCCTGCCAGGGAAAGGAGGTGCAGTGTGAGTGCGAGGTCGAGGTTGAGGCCAGGCTGTTCTCCACCACTCCCAAGGGCCCCAGAGCACCCCCACCTGCCCACCTGCTTTCCAGCCAGGATTCAGTGGCTTAATCTGTCCGCAGTGACAGAGGTTAATTAATTAACTGCCTCTGCCCTGGTTGCCCTTAGCAACTGGCTTGGCGCATAACTGAATCCCAACTAGAGACAGTTCTTAGAGATTTTTTTAACTTATACTAGAAGAGAAATTTCATCAGAATTTAGAGCAGAAGACTAACTGGTTGTCAGAGAAAGCTTTTCCCACTGATTGAAATCTCTAACTCTACATCTTCCCACAGTGGTTGTATCCTCGTGACTCAAGGTTACTGTAAGAAAGGTCCCGACTACATGCTGTTCTACCAAATGAAAGAAACAAACATCCACTGGCCTTTAAACCAATCAAAAACACCACCTTGCAGGGGGTCAAGGAACACCAATACGTGCACCAATAGGAACCAAAGCAAGGGATCTGCCGCGGGAACAACCAGGCGTGCGTAACTCCCGCTGGCCAGGTCCAGCTGCGGGCAGCAACTGACTGATGGCCACACAGCCCAACCAGCCGGCTTTAGTCAGCCCCGTTCCGGAAATTACTCTGCGCCTCTGCGGAAACTGTTTGTGCCTTTTCCAGCCCGTTAATTTCTCTGTATTTAAGAGGAACAGCATTTCCAACTCTTCGATTAGATTTTGTTCATTAAACCCTCATCTCACTTCCCAACCTGCCAAATTTTCATCAGTAAAGATCTGGGATTCAAGCACCACAACCCATTAAGCACAACATCTTGGAATTGACAATTTTGTTTTACAAAGCCCTCTCCAGACGGTCTATCTCACATATATTTGCCTAGCAAAAGATTAAGTACAAATGAATGCTTTCTAAAGCATTTTGAATGCATTATTATCGGCTTCACACTTTACAAACTATTTCCATTTTGCAGAATATTCTTAATCATATATAATAAGCAAAGAGCAGAGACTCCAAGTCCTTGTTTATTTCTAATTACAACTGTTTAAAGTATCCTTTTGTTCACTTCCTTTTCTTAGTTTTTAATTAGTGAGAATGGGACACACACACACACACACACACACACACACGATGCTTTGGGAGCATGTTGCTTAAAGGTCTTTAAAGCAGAAGATTTTGATGACCAAATCATATTATGTCAGAAAGGAGGAGTTAAGTGAAAAAAAACTGAACCTTGGAGGGAAACTCCATAGCTCATTCAGTTTCTCCCGATGTGACCTCTAGGATCAAAGGAGTCCAGTCAAGAAAGAGTGTAAAAGCTCCAAGGGACAGCTGAGCAACAGTAAGCTGTATAGGTCAGCCCTCGGGCTTCTTCCTTATAAGCAATGGGACATCATCTTCCAAAAAACTGGGCTGACAAGACCAGTAGGACTGATCATGCCTGCAGAAGCCAGAAGTGGGAGAACCCCCCTTCCCCGTGAGGGAAGTACAAAGCATCTGAGAATACAGTTCTGTTCCCAAGAGCTGGAAAGACAAGCCCAGAGGGAGGGAGCTGAAAAATTGTCCCAAGCCTAGACAGCTAGGTCCAAGGAAAGAAGGGTTTAGCCATGGGCAGCAGCAATGTCAGCAGTTTTACAAATGATCTCTCAGCCCCAGGAGACCAAAGTGCGCTGTCTTCTGTAGAAAGTCACGCACTGGTTTAAATATTTGGGACTGACAGCCTAACGTGGAAGTGAATCACGTCAGAAATGAAAAAATTCAGACACCATTTCTCACGTTTCCTGATCAGGCTGTTCTACAATGTGATTAACACTGTGATCACAATAAAAATGTTTTATTTAGTGGATAATTGTATGTACCGGTATCTACCATTTCCAAATGTCTCCTTTTATTACCCTTGTTCAAGAAAGTCTTAATATTTAAGTGATTTACTGATCACTTAAAATGCCAGCCTTGCCATTAGGAGGTACATTCACTATACGTTGCTTAATTTTATAGTACATTATTTCTTTATAAACAGACACATTACTGTAGAACATTAATTAAACCTTTTCCCCATTATGCACTGCATTTCGAGGACAACAGTGGAACCAAGTGCTGGCCTGACGGATGTGCCTGGGCCTACATTTCTTGGCTCACAAAGGAAGCTCCCTCCCTGAGAAGTGGAACTGCAGGGACTCCAGGAGGAGGCAACACACAGCTCTGATTTGTGAAAGAGACACTTAATGAATAATGCATGGCAGATGCGCTTCAACAACCCAATTTGCTGAACTATTTAGCATCAATAACCTGGCTATAATAGAAACAGAAGGCCTTTTAGAGCTAGGCCATGAGAAGAGTTTTAATAAAATGATATCACTCCAATCATGTACATCCCATTTGCATCTAGGAGAACCTGGTGTTTAGATTGGTATAAAAAGAAAACTTCTGGAGCCATGGTTCTGTAAAGCCCTCGCTCTGAAATATGTCAGCAGATGGGTGAGGCTCAGCCATCGGGGAAGGATTTGGGAAAACTCCAAGCGGGGTCTTCTCCCGGCGCATCACACAGTATTCAGAAGGCCAAACTCTGGTTTCAGAATATCCTTCTGGTTGAAAAAATAATTCCAGTGAGAATGACCAAGCTACAAGCAGATTTTCTATTTGCTTTGAGACTAAATGACAATTACATTAAAATTTCCTATAGGATAACATATTTTCTCACATTAATGGAAAAGGGCAAGGCTAGGTAGGGTCAAGAAACGAATCTTTAAATAAATGAAACAAGATGGGATCGGGAGGGAGACAAACCATAAGAGACTCTTAATCTCACAAAACAAACTGAGGGTTGCCGGGGGGAGGGGGATGGGAGGGGTGGGGTGGTTGGGTTATGGACATTGGGGAGGGTATGTGCTATGGCGAGTGCTGTGAAGTGTGCAAACCTGGCGATTCACAGACCTGTACCCCTGGGACTAATAATACATTATATGTTAATAAAAAAAAATTAAAAATTTTTTAAAAAAAGAAAGAAATGAATCTTTAGTAAATCATTTGCTAAACATATTTGAATTATGTATCTTATATTTCCCAGCTAAAGCCCTACTCTCCAAAATTAAAAAGCAAGAACTCCCATTGCCTAATACCAGAGAAAGCATGCAAATGCTCTGCGCACAGTGCCCAATTAGCATGATTTACCTAAAAATTTATAATTTAGTACCTTCCCGTTGGTAAGAATAAGAAAGCTGCAGCCATGTCCCATTCCCCATACCAGTAAGATACGTAAAAAGCAGAACTAAATTTGACATCAGGAGCATTTACTGAGTGAACAGAGATGAGTTCAGCATTCATTATTATCAGTTCCATAAAGACTTCAGAGAAATTTTCTCTAGTCAAAGACAGATCTGGACCTCATGCTCCATAGAAAATAGCCAAAGCCATGTTCCAAGGGGAAACACGTTAGAATCCCTCCTAAACCCAACCGTGTTGTACCTGTGGAAGTCTTGAAATCCAGTGACATCTCTGAAGCCTAGTAGTTGGTCTAACAGATGGAGGGATCCCAACTTCCAAGCAGAATCTCACTAAGGCTCAAGATCTTCTACCATTTGGGGGCGCCTGGATGGCTCAGTGGGTTAAGCCTCTGCCTTAGGCTCAGGTCATGATCTCAGGGTCCTGGGATTGAGCCCCGCATCGGGCTTTCTGCTCAGCAGGGAGCCTGCTTCTCCCTCTCTGTCTGCCTGCCTTTCTGCCTACTTGTGATTTCTCTCTCTGTCAAATAAATAAATAAGATCTTTAAAGAAAAAAAAAAAGATCTTCTACCATTTGTAAAGGATCTCACATGAATGTCAGACCAACTGGGGGATGAGAGCTCTGCTCCCCAAGGTCACTTAATTGCTTATTCAGGTCTGAGCAATTAGGCCCTCAGAGAAAGTCCTTGTTAATGCAGGACACCCAGCTTCTGCTGAGAAAAGAACCAATGATTTTTGAGTAGCTTCTACTTGCCACATGTTGTGCAAGGTTACTCATGCACTGTGGGTAAGGATTAGAAAAGATGAAGGGTGCCTTGGTGGCTCAGTCAGTTAAGCATCTGCCTTCAGCTCAGATCATGATCCCAGGGTCCTGGGATGGAGCTCATCAGGCTCCATGCTCAGCAGGGAGCCTGTTTCTCCCTCCTCCTCTCCCTCTGCTGCTCCTCCCCCTGCTTGTGCTCTCTCTGTCAAATAAATTTTAAAAATCTTAAAAAAAAAAAAAAAGATTGGAAAAGATGAATGTTGGAATTGACAAAACAAAATGAAGGTAAAGTGAACAGCAAAATCAAAGTATATATTTGTGTGACACAGCTTTGGGAGAAAGAAAGATAAACTCAAGAAAATTTAGACAAAGAGGGGCCCTACTGGGACTATGCTCTTTTTTCTTCTTCTCTTTTATTTTCCTTTTCCTTTTTTACTTTGACTCATTTGATCCACGCAAAATAATCTGTATAATAGTTCAGTTAGAGGGCATAATAATGAATACTTACGACTGCACTGCCCAGTTTAAGAAATAGAATGTAATCAGTCAGTGGCCCCTAACAGTTCCTTCGGGACTACACTCCTGTCTGTCTTGGAGAAAGTGCTGGATGGGCGGGCTGACAGGTTCTGCTATATCCTGGCATGGAATTTTCCTGAGCAGCATAGAGTCATATCTCCCTGCGTACCAGAGAAGGGAATAGAGAAATAGCCCACAGGCATGTTTCTCCGTAGTAACCTTGACCTAAGTGGGTGTATACAAATCCCCCCAAACTTCTCCTAAGCCAGACATCCAAATTGTTCTGCCTATGGAATCACTACTTTATAGATAAGGCAAGATTCCTGCCATAGGAATCAACACATATATTATCTCCTGGAGTCTTCCACTTGATAGGAGAGAAAAATCAAGGTTTATACATGTAAATTGCCCATGTCTTAAAATAGCCTTGAAGTTAGGTGTGGCCGTTCCCCAAAGCCCTGAAACAGCATCTCTCAGATTTGAACAGAAGCTGAGCATCCAGGGTGGGGACCCCACAAGTTCCAAGCATTGTGGCTGAGTCAAAGATTCTCATCCTTGCTGTAAATTAACTTCAAATCCCATCTTGAAAAAGGAAGAAAAATACTGCAGAAGTCCCTTAAGTTCAATGTGTCCAAGAACAACTCATGACTTTCCACTTCCCACTTCCAACAAAATCTGTCCCCACTCCTGTTTCCTTTCTCAGTGAGTGGTTCCTACGCTCAGCAAGTTCTGCCAACCCAGGACGTGGAAGTCATTTTGGACCTTTCCATCCCCCGGAGACACACACACACATGCACCACAGACCCAGTCCATTGCCAAAGACTGCCAACTCTCCTTTCTAAATATCTGTCAAAACTATCACTTCTCTCTATGTCTGCCGCTGCCACTCGTCTGCCACTCATCTGCCACTGCCACTCTAATCCAGACTACTATCTCCTGCCCTGGATAACGGCAGCTTCCCACTCCCTCCCCGTATCAACCACAGCCTCACAGCCCCTTCCACTTTGTATATTGTAACCAGAATATTCTTATAGAAATGTATACATGATCACATCCCCACTCCACTATCCTTCCTTCCCCAGTTCTTTAAACATACCAAAGGCTCGGGTGCCTGGGTGACATCTGCCTCCAGCTCAGGTCACCATCTCAGGGTTCTGGGATCGAGCCCCAGCAGGCTCCCTGCTCAGTGGGGAGTCTGCTTCTCCCTCCGTCCCTGCCCTCCATCCCCACTCCCTGTGCTCTCTCTCAAATAAATAAATAAATTTTTAAAATAAAAATAAAACATACCAATGGTTTCCCATTGTTACTAAATAAGATAGCGAACCAGATCTTAGCATAGCCATGCATGGGCTGTCTCTCCAGATTCATATTAGATTATTTTCCTTCTCTCTGTGTGTTCCAGCTACTTATAGTTCTTCAAATATTCCAAGCTTCCTCCTTTCATAAGACCTTTACGGGCACAGTGAATCACTCAAAACATCCCCACTACCAACTAATTAGAAACTCCTATCTCTCCTTCAAACCTCGGTTTAAATACCCCCAAACTAAGACCTGCCCTCTTTATGATTTTATTTATTTATTTATTTATTTGAGAGAGAGAGAGAGAGAGAATAAGCTGAGGGGAGAGGTAGAGGGAGAAGAAGAAGCAGACTCCCTGATGAGCGGGGAGCCAGATATAGGGCTCAGTCCCAGGACCTTGGGACCATGACCAGAGCAGAAAGCAGATGCTTAACCCACTGAGCTTCCCAGACACCCAGAGACATGCCTTCTTGTTAGACACTCACATAGCATCTTGTACCTTCCCTTCCTGGCACTTACCAAGGTTTATATGATACGTGTATTTATATGGTTATTTGAGTCTCTCCTTGACTCAGTTGAAAGGTCTGTGATGGCAGGGACTGCATCTGTATTCTTTCTCTGAATCCCTAATACCAAACACAATTCCTGACTCTTAGTAGGCACTCTGTAAATATTTGCAGGTAACAGAAGCAAAGAATAACAGAAGGAAAAGAGGCAGGACAGAAGGAATGAGCTAAAGACTTTTAATTTGCCTCCTAGGGCTGGGGACTAGCTTGGGAACTGGCTGGGGGAGGGGGAGAGAAGAATGGGGGCTTAGCCAGCACGGCTGCTAAGAGCAAGAGGAACTGGTTTTGAGAGGGGCTGCCAACAAATCTGCCCCACGTTCCCTGGGAATTGACTTGCTTGGCCACTTTTAAGACCGCTTTTTGTAAGCCAGTATCTCCCTAATGGGATTTCTTCTGGCGTTTGTCCTACTTTTCTTTGAGGCAAAATCAGAGAATGGGCAGGATCTGAGAAAACATTAATACCTCGCGTTGACCTAAAACTCCAACCACATTTGTGTAAGTGTTCCCCATCTGTCCAAGCAAGGTTACTACAAAGTCCACGGTCCGGTGAACGTTGGGCTGCCTTTTCCCATTTAGCTGTTCAACGTTATTATTTTCTGTGTTTGTGCATCACCCAGATGGTTATACAGTGTTTCACTCCCGACTTCGAATTTCTCCCTGCAGTATTACCTTTCCCTTTCCATTATTTCCTGGGGAGTCTGCTATGAGCCGACCATATCTAGCTTCACTTCTAACTCCCCCTGAGTTGCTTTCCAGCTTACACACCTTTCTCTGTTATGTTGGCACCCGATGCCGATTTTAGGAACACTGACTCATGCACCGGGCATAACAAGCCTCCGGGCTGCCACGTCCGCGTCATGTCAGTCCTGCTCCTGTGCTCAGAGGATCCCTGCAGCAGGTTAGTGACAGCCCAAACGCTGCCATCCTGTGTTGGGCACATACTGAAAAGAGTGTCCAAGTCACACTCTGGCTTCATCTGCCCCTGAGCGCTTTTTCCTGCCCAGTTCCCAGGACCACTTGAAAAGCTACTGCCAGTGGCTTCCCTGCCAGTGTAGCGAAGCAATGCCACATTTTAGATGCTCGAAAAAGCTCAAGCCACTGGCATAAAGACAATCTTTCTGGGAAACAAAGAGCAAGAGGCTGAGATAATGCCGACAGCACCATGGCCCTTCACTTATCTACTGAGTGCAGAAAAAATGAGGGCTCAAAAGAGAACACACACCGAAAAGTCTATTTCATCCACCCGTTCAAGTGAAAATGAAACCTCTTCATGTCGGGCAGCCACATAATACTGGATGAAATACTATCAGATGAGAGCACCACTTTCCTATACCCACCAAAGCAAGTTGCAGGTAAATTACTAGGAATTAAGACCAGCTTCCAACCGACCTCCCAACCAGAATCATTGGCTTGAATAGACCCAAAAAAGGGAACCGCAGGTACAGCAGCTAGAAAGAGTCCTATTTCTCCTGCACCACAGGCTCGAGTATTTTCATACTCCATATGGTAACTCTCAGGTATGACTTGGGTGGCGCCACTGCTCAGTTCTGGAGGTGAGACTGCCAGGTTCACATAGCCTAAGTAAATGTGTCCCCGCTCTAAATGTAGACCAGACTACACTGGTCTGTAGTCTGCTGTTTGCTCCATCTGTCCTTAAAAGGTAGGATTAAAACAAAAGGGCAGAAGCTACCCAAGGACACAGTTGGGTTCCACAGAAGCAAGAACTTACAAAGGAACCTAAAGATGGCATTGGCACCCTCTAGTGGCCATGTGCTCCAGGCCAGGGGATGGCCAAGTGCTTGTGAGTGAAGAACCTCTAAGTTCTCAAGGAAAACTGGATGGGGGGCAAACATCTAGCATCCCTCCTCCAGAGGAAATACTTTTGGAGGTAACACTCTAAGGGGAATCACCACCAGAAAGTTCATTAAATTGTCCAAAGAAGAAAGGAAAACAAGCACATACAAAAGAAATGGGCATGGGGGAGGATGAAAAGCAAAAGCCAAGCTTCAACATGAAAGATGAGAAGGGAAGCCTTGAGGAAGCTTCTGGGGTGGCTGGCAGACTGGGGCAGCCATCTTGTCCAGGGTTTCCAGAGCCAAAGTTCGGCCATGCTGTGGAGACTTCAAATCTAAACTGGATAACTTCTTGCAGGGGTATCACAGAAGGTATTCAGACTCTGGGTGAGCAGCAGGACTGCATTGGGGTTCAGCTGGAATTGCTAAACCCTCAAATTGTATGTCATGCTGTGTGCATACATACCCAGGTACTTTCATGTGGAAGGAGAGTTAACAGCTTTTATCAAATTCTACAAGGTTGTACACCCGTTTCAGATAAACTTCAAGGCACCTTCAAATTCTATCTGCCTCTTTAACATCAAATACTTGGGTATCGGGAAATACTTATAAAGGATTAACATTTAAAGGTGGGACTAGTATTAATTCTTGCTCTGTTGAGCGGATGAATGTAAAATAATAAATATTCCTCCTCCTAAATGATTCTACTTCAGCTGGAATCCAGGTTTTAGAGTTTTTTGGAGTAGTCCTGGGAATGGAAACATCACGTAATGCTTATTTATTAAGTCCAGGCAAGGAGGGATCCGTAAGGCATGTATAGTAGACATTTTCCCTTGGTTTCCTCAAGCTCCTTGCCAACTGGCAACTGGCTCGATTTTTGTTTGGGGATCTGCCCCTCCTGCTCTCAAATATTGTGACCTGGGTGAGCCCCTTCTGTGGCTCCCAGACACAAAGTTTCAGGACTTCGGTCAGAGTCAAGACCTTCCCTGGCCATAGCAATTTGTGTAAGCTAGGCAGGTAACCTAATCCAGTCTAGTCTTGGTAACATGCTGGACATTTCCTGGGAACCCCAAGTCAAAGATCCTTGCTTTTTCACCATAGACTGAAATCTCTGAGTTGCTGATGGGCACCTCGTTTCCACGTGTGTTTGCAAAATAAAGCCAACGCCAAAAAGCAGATCCAAGAAATGGATATGAGAAGCTCAGGTTTTGGTTATGTAGCTTGTGCCATGAACCAAAGCACACTTGAAGCTTTATTCCCATCTCACTCAGATGCACCAGTAAACCCCCTCCTATAAACAACCCAAGCCACTCTGGGCTGGTTGCCGGTCACTTGCAGCCAAAATAATTCTGATGAAAATAGTAGGCAAAAATGCAAAGCTGCAGGTTAACAGTTATCATGTAGCATCCCCACAAAATACACCTCTATCCCTTAATATGGCTTTCCCCTAGCACCTAAATGTGTGCTTCCTCCTCACGTGGCTCTTTGTTTCCTCTTCCCTCTTCTAAAGTACCTCCAAGATAACACAAATTCCCTTAAGGACCCATATTTCCATTTAAACCATGCTCTCAAATGCAATCAGCTCTTGAAATCATTTCACAGAAACCTTAACAAGGCAAAGCAGCAAAAGGAATGTAAAATGTAATATGGCTACAGTTTTTGAACAGGGGGTATTATAACATAATGAGGAAACAGAACTCCTTCCAGTTTCATTTATCCCAAGAAGCTAAAATCAGTGTGAAAGGTAATGACACCTTTTTCACAGAAATAAATTAATTTTTTCAGGAGGAAAGAAATGGGTTTTATACCCGGAGACCTTAATCCTCTGTTTGTAATTTGTGAAATTATAATTCAAATGGCAATTAGCAAGTGACCAAAAAACCAAACTTTGATCGCAGAAGACTTGAAGGCTATTTATAGCAGACAATCTTTGCTAGATGTCTTCAACCTGAACATAATAACACACAAGAAAGTAAATATATGCAAACCTCCAAATGTCTAAGAATTTGTCTTAGTTGGAACATTTTCCCAGATTGATTTATATACTCTCATTGTGAAAGTAAATAGAAATATATCCATTGAATGTGTTCTTGGGTTTTCTCAAGTTTGCCTAGAGACACTTTTTCAGATGAAATAAAGAGTTAATTCACCCAACTAAATTAAACTCAAACAGATTTTTAAACTCTTCAGTTCTAAGGATTTTCTTTTGTACTACACTTACTTGCAGAACTTTTGCTTCATAAAATCATCACACTATCCCTTTAAAAATAGTAGCTCAGGGGGCACCTGTGTGGCTCAGTTGGTTAAGAATCTGACTCTTGACTTCAGCTCAAGTCATGACCTCAGGATCATGAGATCGAGCTCCACTTCAGTCTGTGCACTCAACAGGAAATCTGCTTGAGATTTTCTCTCTCCCTCTGCACCCCCCACTTCAAATAAATAAATAAATATTTAAAGAAAAAAAATAGCTCAGAGTTATATTGATCAGGTCCAATGGCTCTAAGCCCAAAGATGGAACAAACTATGGTAAGGATTTTGCAACATCCTTGCTCTTCCCATTTTCTGTGAATTCTGAAGCATTTAAATTGAACTCAAAGTAATTTAATTTTAAAACTTTTTTTATGACAGCTTTCAGGATAATTAGACAACCATGTCCTCTGATCAGAAGATCAACATATGCAAAGGCTTCTCAAAGCAGCCCTAACTGTGCTTCTGTAGAAACACCGGGCTATCCTGCTGTTGGGGCAGCTTCCACCTGATTGAGGATCCAATCCCCTTGGAGTCAACTAACTCAAAACATGATGGCTGAAGGTAATCATTTCATGTCCTTAAGAAATACTTAATTGAGTTTAGACTAAGTACAAAAGCTTATGAAATATTACACAAGACCATAAGCACCTCTTTGTATGGCCCACAAATTTACAGTCCATAAAAGAATATAAAACTAACCACTTGAAAGAAGACATGGCAATGGGAATGGGATACTGGTGAAAGTCAATGCAAAAGCATTCCCAAAATATTGGAAGCATTGAAAGCAGATAATATGCTCATCTACAAACCCAATATTTTATAAATAAGCTTTCAGACCTAAAATGAAATGGAAATATGGTGAAGAATAAATTTGGAGCTTGAAACACAGTTCAAATAAATTATTTCATTTTCAAATGCATGCTTTTCTTAAGTATTTGTTCCATGAAATAACACTCATAAATGAAACTGTCTTTTCTGGAAAATAGTAATAGCTAATTAAAGCTACCAATTCACACAGCTGGAGCATGAATTATTAATGAGCTTAAGGGTTGGTAATAAGATAGCATAAGAGGCAGCTTAGCACTATAAAATACCATAGAAATAGGACAATCAAGGGAGAGAAAAAGAGCTCTCTCAAGGAAGAGGAATAAAGCAATCATTATAATTATATTCCAAATATCCATAAAGTAAGAAAACTAGCAATTCTCAGTAAAAGTAAAAAAAAATAATATAAAATTTCTATTAATGAACATTATTGATGGAATCAACTGCTAGAGAGAATAATAATTATGCTACAGGCAGCACAGCATATACAGGTTTTTCTTTAAACTGGCATGGCCACCTACTCATTAAAAAATGTGATGTATGAAGAACTATTTTTTAAACCATTATATAAGGGTAAGCAGCAAGTGAGCCAAAAATATTAAGGCTAGCTCTGAGTTACAACCATTTAACCCCCAAATTCCCCTCTGGAACATCCTTTTAGAAACCAGCACTCTCAGAAAGAAATCAACCATTAGCAGCGCAGGAAGGGATTTGTACACACCAAGTAGAGTCAAAAGTGTAGTAAAAAAAAAAAAAAGGACAGTTTGGAACTATCAGGCAAAAAAACAAAAGAAAAAGAATTAAAAACAAAAAAAATAAGCAAACAAACAACAACAAAAAAAAAAAAAAAAAAAAACAGCTGTCTTTCATCACTGCCCTACCTTCCAGAAAGTTCTCATTTGTATGGATTTATCAGCAGTTCCCATTCATCAACTCAGCAGTGCAGAAGAAGCCAAATTCATCATCCAGGTTCTGACATCTACTCTGCTTCTGGTTGTGTTCAACCAGACTGTGCCTCCACAGCTCTCTTACTTGAAAAGTCTTAAATAAGAAAATTGGGACAGAAATTTCAAGCAGGTAATTCATAAAGATACTAGCAGGAAAGAACCAAAGTTTATTACTATTGCATTCCCACACTGAAATTTAGAGTTAGTCAGTCTTCTGGAAAAGTCTTGTCTGAGAGCCTTAGCTTAGTAAATTGTCATTCACTGTGGCCCTATCTCTACTCCACCCACCCTGTGAATGTTAAAATAAAATACGTGCCTTTTCCATTCATTCATGTGTTTTTTAACTTCTCTGATTTAACTTCTCTGATTTTCCATTCATTCATGTGTTTTTTAACTTCTCTGATTTTCGCAGATCTTCAAGTTCCATAGTCAAAACTCAGAAATCCTTGAAAAAGAAAGGGAATTATTTACCTGCCCAAACAGGAGTGCTATTTCTGTGTGTGTGTGTGTGTGTGTGTGTGTGTGTGTGTGTGTGTGTGTTTTATATACACGTATTTGTGTATATTTGTGTGTATATTTGCATGTGTGTATATTTCTGTGTGTGTGCATTTGTATGTGCACATTTGTGTATTTATATACATACGTCCTGGTGAGTCACCAGAAGCAGGGATGGTGGAGCAATGTTGGGACATTGGAATGTGCTCATTGCCACAGATCCTGCCAGAGAACAATACTGGAGGGCTTAGGGTCCTAAGGCAGTGGAGGGACACACCCACCCTCCTGCCTTTTCATCAGGTTCACACTTAAATGTTAGGGCTATGATTCATCACCTGGCAAGTTGGGCTCCAGCCTGAAATAAACATGACAGGAACATTTCAATGTGTGATGTTTAAAAAAAAAAGAAGAAGAAGAAGAAGAAGTCAAATTTGGCTTAGACTCCCTCCAAGAATCCCTCCAAAAGGAGCCAAGCCAAGATGGCCAGGAAGCCAGTTGCATGAAGAGGAAATGCTGGGAAACCTAGAGAACTATGGGTTTATATAGAATTGTACATTGTTAATGTTAATTTTTTAATTACCACAAACGTGATGAAATACAAAAAGAGGTAGAATAAAAAATAGACCTCCTCTCTCCTTCCCCCATTACCCAGTTCCCTTTCCAGAGACAACTGTTATTATAGTTTTCCTGTGTCCAGAAGTGATATTTAACTCAACTGTAAATCAGTTAACCTTTACCTAGGGCTTACTCTGTCACACAACATTAACAGGAAAGGTAATGAATGAGAACACAGAAAATTCTAATCACTGATAATTCCAAAACCTGATTTGAGACAAAGTTGCAACCTGACGACTGATGAATTTTCTTTCCCAAACCTCCCAGTGTTGGTGGGATTTCCCATCCTCCCTTGCCTCTTCTACTTCTAGTGTAGGGAATGTAGACTGTGATAGAAATAAAAGACTGAAGTAGGGAAGCAAAACAGCAGGATTCTAAAAATCACCACCCATCATTCCTCTGGAAAAGTCTTGTCTTGAACTTTATCCATTGGTAATACTGTATTTGATAAGACCAAGCTAACCTGAGGCAAAACTCCCAACGTAATGATTTTGTCAGACCCCTATATGTTTCTTTCAGCTTGTCTTTTTATCTATAGTAGTGGCTGGCTCTATCCCAGCACATAGCACAATGTCTGGCCCAGAGGAGGTGCTCAATGAATATCTATAGCATAGACTAATTGATTAATTAATTGGTTGATCTCATTTGTGGAGTCCTTGGTCACCAGCAGCCAAGTTCTACACCACCAATGAATATCGACTCCATCCTTGAACAAGTTATCACACTAGTTATCCTAAAAAAGTCATCTCGGATTTGATAAAAATGCTCACAACAGGGAGTAGGCATTCAAATTTTAATATTCCAGGATAAATCAATCAATAACTTTCTACCGGAGTGCTTCCATGAATATAATGAATCCCCAAGATTAACTTTTCAGACATAAACAAAAGCTGAGGCCAGGCAGATCACACAACAGCTACCCCTAACATGGCGATGTCTGGAGCCGAACACCATGACCTTTGCTGGAGAAAGAGAACATTTTCTGTTATGCTCCTCATTACCACCATATGAATCTGAAATAGATTATGCTAAAATTGTTTTAAAACATACCACAAAGCCAACTCAAGAATGATGAAAATGGTCTCTTTTGTTTACTATTTAATGGAAAATGGTCTCTTTTGTTTACTATTTAATACATGTTATTTACATAGAGGCACAATAGTACAATGGTCAGCAGCACAGACTCTAAAAGTCTTATTAGTCTTACTAGTTGTGGCTTTGGACAAGTTGCTGTAGCTCTGTTGTCTCACCTTTCAGGAAACAATAAAACGTCTTCCTCATAGAGCTGTCATGGGGAAGAATAGTGCCTGGTGCCAACAGAACACTTGGTAAATAGTAACAACTTTTATCATTTAAGGAAAACTAAACAGCCATCAGGCAGGCTAATGGCCACTTTGACTTTTACAACAGGACCATGAACAGAGGAAAGGAAAATATGCACTGGACATTCGAACATATCAAGTCTCTGCTTGATAGCTGAAGTTTCAAATTAAAATGATAACAGAGGAATTGACATTTTATTAGTGCTCAAATATTTTAAGTTAGCATGAGTTACTGGAACTATAAATTCAGGTGTCAACCAACAAATAGAAATTTAAGAGGCAATGGCCCTCCCAGAACTTCTAAAGTATGTTGCAGAGGGAGTCAGTCTCTATGCAGGGATGATCATTAGCTGGAAAAGACAGAAAGATATTAAAATGCTTTCCTACCAGTTGGTAAATAGTCTCTGATGTCATGTACATTCCCAGGCCACTTCACTAAGGGCTCCCCCAAACAACTCCACCAGCACCAAAGAGCTAAGCCCTGACATAAATTCAACCAGGAGCCTCTAAAACCTTACTCCAAGGCTGCAGCCAACATGCATAATAGCACATACCACTTGTGTGGGTTGAATTGGATCCCCCCAAAATGATATGCTGAAGACCTCACCACCAGTACCTTATTTGAAAATAGAGTCCTTCCAGAGGTAGTTATTTTGCAATGAGGTCATTTTGGTTGACTTTAACCCAATAGGACTGATGTCCTCATAAAAAGGGGAAATTTCAAGACAAAGAGAGATACACATTACAGAGAACGCACACAAAGATGAAGGCTCAGATTGCCATGATATGTCTATAAGTCAAGGAACTCCAAAGATTGATAGGAAACCACCAGCACTGAGAAGAGAGGCATGGACCATATTCCCCCTCTCATCCGTCAGAAGGAACCAACCCTATGGTTGGACACCTTGATCTTAGACTTCTAGCCTCCAGAACTATAAGACAATAAATATGTATTGCTTAAGCCATCCCAGTTTGTGATACTTTGTTATGACAACCATAGCAAAAATAATACACCACTTCTGACTGTACCTCTACAGGAGGTAGTGTCCATTCCTGGCCTTTTCATAAAATATAACCATGGTTTTTCTGAGATCTTGGGATAAAAGCAAAATTGTTCCCCACCACTCTGAGTACATCCTCACAACCCAATTGAAAGTTCAGCCTTGGGGCACCTGGGTGGCTCAGTGGGTTAAAGCCTCTGCCTTTGGCTCAGGTCATGATACCAGTGTCCTGGGATTGAGCCCCGCATCGGGCTCTCTGCTCAGCTGGGAGCCTGCTTCCCCCTCTTTCTCTGCCTGCTGCTCTGCCTACTTATGTTCTCTGTCAAATAAATAAATAAATAAATAGAAAGAAAGTTCAGCCTTTACAAGCTAGTAGGTATTTGAGAAACAAAGGTAGGGAAGTGAAGGCAAGGCAAGGCAAGGCAAGGGAAGGGAAAAGGCTGGGTAACCATGGCCTCTAAAAGTCTGGGACAGGTTAGCTTTCATGTTTCCAAGCTGAAGCCAGGTTTGACTAACAAGGATTACTTGCACCCCCACCTGCTTTTAACCCTGGTCAACAGTATAAAAGAGACCTGGAAAACATGAGCAAATCTCCTGAGAAACTGGAAAACTGCAGAAAGTCAAAATAAAGATTCCTGGGGAATTACTTGACCAAGCATGCCTGGAAGGAAATAACAAGAATGACTGCTTCTGAAACTAAGCCAGGTTCACATTCTTCATCTTAAAACCTCATGATATAAATTAACAACACTCATAGTAGAGGTCTCAGGATATCATGGATTGATCTGATATACCTGTACTTGAATTCCCCCTCCTTTTAGAGGCAAAGAAAAGAAGCCCATAGACCCATAGTTAATTAGGGAAGAAACTAAAACTAGACTCCAACTAGATTTTCCCCCAAGCCACTCAATCCATTCAATCATTATTAAGCACCAGTTACGCGCTAAGGATATAGAGGTAAGAGCACTGAGGGGGGCAAAGAGTGGGGAAAGAGTCACCTAAAGAACTCATGTAGAGAGAGTTGTATGGTAAGAACACTTGGAGAAGCAGTAATGAGAGTTAAAGGCACACAAAGGAAATGGCCTTGAGCTGGACCTTTGAAAATTAGTCATGTTCACCAAGCCAATGAAGAAAGACCCTTCCAACCAGAACAGAAGGGAGAAAAATCACAAAGCGTAGAGCAGGAGGTCCCCAATGACAAGTGTCTGGAGGAGAGCAGACCCCGCCTTAGACGTCAGTAGTCTAGAGCTTTATTTTATGGCCAGTGGACAGCTACTGAGAGTTTATATGGGATATGATCAGTTCCGTGTTTCAGAAAGCTTGTTTAGTGATGGTGTTCAAAATAAACTAGAGCTGGAGATAGGCTGGACACAGGCAGACTTATTAAAAAGGTTATTTCAGGAGTTTTGGAGAAATAAGAGGTACTGATCAGTCATTTCAGAAAGGGAACTGACAAATCTTGGTGGCCAGATGAACAAAGGGAAGGAAAGTGAGGCCAAAGATGACCCTGAAGCCCTAAGGTCAAATAAAAGACAGAGAGGGTGATGTTATTCACTGAGAAAATAAACCCAGGGAGAGCAGGTAATCCTTGGGGAGCTTCCAGTTTGTCTCTCATAGCATCTTTCTGACACTAACAGGATCATGAAGTTGTGTGGAGTAGTCATAAAACTTTGTGATAAAAACCCTATCCACTAACTTAAGGTAAAGAAAAGAAACTTTTTTTAAGTGTTCAGCATTGACAATGCACACATTTCAAATGCTTCCCTGGGAAATACCTATATATAACGTAATTGTAATACAGATAATTATTGTGGCTTTGAAAGACAATTCTCAAATGGGAGAAATGCCAAGTATTTCTTCTTGTAAGCTATATTAGGTGTCAACAAACCAAAGACAAATAATTGATTTTTAATGATTCGGTATTTCTATTTTAATACAAAGAGGTAAAATATAAGTCCAAACTAGATATTTGTCTCGGTGTATATAGGTATTTATTCAATCAATGGGAGGAAACAGGATGACATTCAAGGATAAGGAAAGGTTTAACCCCATTCTCGAGGAAAACCCACTCTTGTTTTTTTGTGTATTTGAACAACACACTGGACATACATGCAGTTATGTCCAGTTGTACTTGTTGAAGTATATCAAGGCCTCTGTACAACCAGTCATCAATGTAGACTTTGCAATTATCCAGAGAAGTAATCTCAAGTCTTCCCATTTTATACACCATCCTTAGACCATCTCCCATGCAATGGTTGTTCAGTGATTTCAAAAACCGTCCTCTCTTCTGGGCTCTAGATCTTTTTCAGCTGGATACCACGCCTCTCAACTCAAACTCAACACAACCAAAACTGAAGTTAAATTTTTTGTCACCCCAAGTCCCCTGGCACCTCATTCTTTACTGTCTATCTTGGCTAACAGAAATACCATCTGCCTAGGCTCCCGGAGTGTGAAGCTTGAAAGTCACCCAGGATGACTTATCCTAAACACCCCATCAGTCCCACATCCATTTTCTAGCTAAGTTTGCCCTTCTCCCCTTCCAACCACATTGCCACTGCCATGTTTCAGGACCCCATAATTCTTGCTTGAACAATTGCAATATCCTTCTACTTTTTTCACCCTGACTCAAATATCTACATTTTGAATAATTCTGAAGCATAAATCCTAAACAATATTCCCTGGCTAAATATGTAGTAATAGCTTCTCTTTGCCTTCAGGATGAGTTCAAATACCTTGACTAGTAAGCAAAATAGTGACCCTCCAAAGATGTCCCTGTCCCAATCCCCAGAACTAGTGATGCAGCCACAAGCCAAGGAATGCAGGCAGCCTCTAGAAGCTGAAAAAAGCAAAGAATGGGTTCTCCCCTAGAGCATCCAGAAAGAACACAACTCTGCCAATAACTTTAGCCCCATAAAACCCATCTTGGACATTTGACTATAGACTAATAAGTCTGTGTTGTTTTAAGCTAACTAAGTCTGTGGTAATTTATTGTAAAAGCAATAGGAAAGGAATACACCTTTGTACAGCATACAGGGCCATTCACAAATAGTGCCCTACCTCTCACTCGTGTCCTACTTCTCCCCATTCAAACTCAACACAGTCAAAACTGAAGTCAAATCTTTTGTCAGCCCAATCTTCTGGTATATCCTTCCTTATTTTCTACTTTGTTCAACAGAATCAGTCTATGAGCATGCCTTCCAAGGTTGCTATTCTTCAGCCAAACAAGTATTTATTTTCTCATGGTTCTGTGCCTCTGTCTGGTCAGGGCTTTCTACCTTCTCTATTCATCCCTCATGAGTCCACTAAAACAGGACCTGCTTTGAGAAACTTTCCTGGTCATTAAGATGCAGTCACATGTCTTCACACTCTGTGTCCTTCTAGCCTCTTTTACATAATACGGCTTTGTATTTATTACAATTTACCATGTTGGCTGCCTATCTGTACCTTCCACCAGACCATCAGCTACTTGAAAACAGTCCCTGTGCTGATTAATTTCTATGTCCCCAGTACCTAACACAATGCCTACCTCATAAGGGCAAATAGAACACTGCTGACAGTAAAAATAAAAATAGAACCAAGAGTGAAGGAAGGTTAAAAGAAGGGGATTCCAGGATGATGAAAAAAATCTTAATTTATTGTAGATAAATGACAAAGGAGCCACTAAAGAAAGAGGGATTAAATATGCAAATGTAAAAGGGGAGAGAAATTTATTTTACTAGCCTGAAAGTAGTCCAAATAAATGACAAAAATAGAGGAACTATCCTTGAAAAGGAAGAAATATTTTTCCCTCTAAGTAAGAAAAAAGGGAGTAACACACAGATATTAATTTAGTAAAAGATTAATATACAGAGTGAAAAATAAAAATGTATCCTTTCACAAGGTTAAGGACTTAATTCTACTTTAAGACTTTATGTTTATGTAGTCCCCTATATTATCTTTCTCCAAAATCTTTCAGCATAATTTTAATAATAGATCAAATAGCTATTAGCTCTTATGAATTTCTGAGGTCATCAGATTCTTTTCCAAGTCAGGAAAGCATCTGAGTATTTTCAGGAGCTTCCTTCTACCAGAAAGGAAAAAAAAAAAGTATATTTTCAACCAATTCAAGTTCTGCTAACACAGCCCATAACAAATCTCTATTAGGCCAAGTCAAAGCCAGAGTTCCTGTACCTTGATGTGTAGGTCACAGTACCTCAGTTATATTCTCTTAAATGTATTTTTCACAAGCAAAATACACTGAACTTTATAGAAAGTTCAGTGGTAACAAGATGACAGCCAACTTGCTGCACAAATGAAGGAATATTGGGAAACCTTTACACAGACATCTGCCTCAAACAATAATGATGCACAGGGACCACTGACACTTACCACCCCACTTCTGGAGTCAAGAAAAGCCTTTAATGTTTACAGATTTTGATGGCAAAGACCACCTTGCAGAAAAATGTGTTCCAAGTAAGCAACACAATCTCCTGGCCTGGAACATGCTATGAAAGCTCACATAGAAGCACTCCACAGCACCACATTCCAGAGAGAGCTGTTCTCCCTTAGACACAACCCATAAAAGCAATACTGCCCTTGGCTGAAACCTCTAGGTGAGCAGCTTTAGGTTCTATGCCCACTTTCTCCAACAATGTTTACAAAGGTTTGTGTTTATCCAAACAGATCAGACTCTTAAAAACTAATTTCTAAAACATGGTGGCTCAGTCAGTTAAGTGTCTCCCTTTGGCTCAGCTCATGATTCTGGGACCCTGGGATTGAGCCCCACGTCAGGCTCCCTGCTCAGTGGGGATCCTGCCTGCCACTCGCCCTGCTTGTGCTCTTTCTCTCCCTGTGTCAAATAAAGAAATAAAATCTTCAAAAAACAACAACCATGGTCCAGTTTCAGGTATGGGATGAGAAAGCCAAGATTCTCAATCAGTGCTTTTATTTCCCACACAGTCAACTTGCCCCTGTGAGCAGAAACTTTATCCCATCTTACTTTCCCCCTAGTTTCCAGTGCCCTACACATTTGTCTCCCACCACACTTGACCTGTTCATCTGCAAGGCCCACTCTATTTCAGATAAGATTTATGCCTTTTCTATAAATTTTCACCTTCTTTAAGAGACTATCTCACCTAATCCAATAAACAAACAAAGACTGATCACATCCCATTCATTATCTCATTCATTTATGCAATTTTAAACTCCTTTTGAATACAGACTCTGGGCCTTCCCAGAAAGGAAGTTACCACAGGCTGAATGTTTGGGTCCCCTGAAATTCATATGTCGAAACCTAATCTCCAATATAATGGTATTTGAAGATGGGGCTTTTGGGAGATAACTAGATCATAAGGGTGGAGCCCTCATGAATGGGATGAATCCCCTTGAAAATGAGACTTCAGAGAGATCCTCGCCCCATCCACCATGTGAGGACAAGTGACAAGACAGCTGTCCGTGAAGCAGGAAACAGGTCCTCCCCAGACACCCAATCTGCCAGCACTGCCAGATCTTAGACTTCCCAGCCCCCAGAACTGTCAGAAATAACTTTCTATTCTTTATAAGCCACCCAGTCTGTACTATTTTTTTTTTTCAGTCTATATTTTTGTTGTAGCAGCTGAGCTAAGACAGAAGCCAAAGGTGTAAGGAACCTAATAGTACTGCTCAGACAGGGGCCAGAACTGGCTAGTCTTTGGGATAAAGAACATTTCCTGAGTATCTACTCTGTTCCCAGAATCACAAATTTATGGGAACTATTAAAATATCGTTTCTACTCCCACAGTCTACAGAGCAGTCAGAAAATCCAAACACATAAACAAAGAACTAAAGAAATAGTACGGTCCAGTGAAGGGCTTCTTTCAAGGCAGATAAGGGTTTACCAAAGGAGAAGGGTTTACCAACGCAGGCTGAATCAGACAAGACGTAGAAAGTCTAGAAGACCTGTCGCCGGCTCTAAGTGTGCTGTCTGCTACAGTTAAGTTTGGGATTGCATCGCAAGAGAAGAAAACATAAGAGCCAGGTGCTGAGTTGAAAATTTACACAGCATTTTGAAGGCTGCCTAGAATATTCCCCCACTTTAATCAAAGAAACTGCTAAAGATACTCTCCTCAAACTGAGAAAATATCCTTAGGATGGGGGAAGGGAGCATGACAATTTATTCATGGGACAACTCTTGGAATAGAAATATTACTTTCCTTAAAAGGGGAGACTACAGACATTATCAACTCTCATGCTATTATTTTATAAAAGCAGAAGCACTTTGGACTTTTAATCAACTATCCTTCTATAAACTATCATAAAAAGAGAACATTCTGTTCCATATAAAAAATATTCCTTTTACTGATATTTACAAATTACATTATGTGTAGAAATGACAGTACAAATAAGATGGCCTGGCTTACATTGAGTGAAGACTGTAAAAGAGACCAGAGACCAACAAAGGCATAAAACTTCACACCTCAGATTGTTCAAGGCTCATTTTCATGATTTTGTAAGACTTATCATTTCTATAAATATAACACAATCTTTATAATTCACAGAATAAAAGCATCCCTGTCAGATTCCTGTGGGTGTCAAACTAAGCAATATCACTGCTACATTTTCAGTAACATTGTCGAATTTATACCTCCGACATTAAGAAATAGTTTAGAAAAAACATATCAAGCATAAACATCACAACAAAGAAAAAGAGAAAGCAGGATTCATAATATTCAAATGGTGTCACATTACCAGCTGAAAAAATGTCCTGTCTCAAATCGTGGCACTTTACTAATCCAGTGAGAATCAGAGCAGGGAGAGAGAATCATTGAAGAGAAAGTTAATGGTTCTAACATTCCATTGAAACAAGAACTACCCTTCTCCTGAGAGTTGCTTTTTTTTTTTCCCCTTTCAGATCATTTTGGTGACTTTTTATTAGTCTCCTAAATTGATCTTTTCTAATCTGGAAAGAGTGAATGAAGAGTTCTCTAGGAAGATACTAGATAATAGCCAAAAGAAACCACATGTTGACAATGATCTGTTGGAAAAGAAAAAAATATCTTATTCAAAGGTTGGACTCCAAACACTGAAAGCAAATCTGCACCACTGCAAACAAAGAAAGCACAGGTTTTTCTTTCCTTTGTTGAATAAAGACAGCACTTGGCAAGACTTGCTGTTTTTACAAGAAAAGAAATGCATTGCTTAGCTAAAAGTTCTTTGTATAGAGAAGATGCTCAGAAAAAGCAAACGGCAAATGAATTAATTAATTTTTAACTGTGAAATTTTAAGATAAAAAGAAACTGATTAATCAGGTCAGCCAGGCCTCCATAGCAAAGACAGATCTTATTTAGACGGAATTACTTTCCTTTATCATCTTCTTCATCCTTCCCGCCCCTAATTTTAACCAGGTCTGCCAGGCAGTGTCCCACTCAGTAAACAGGAACAATGCCTTATTATACAATTGCTTGTTATTGCTTTTCCACAGAATTCCAAAAAATGGTAGGATTGAGCCCAGATTATATTTCGTGTTCTTCCTCTTGGCAGAAACCTACGAAAGCAGATGGAGAAATAGTGGTGGTTAAAAACAAAAAACAATACACATATAATCTTTTATAGTCTTTTTATAAAATTAGAACTGTTCTGCATACAAATATTTAATCTGTCTTGGTAGACACAATAAATATTCAACAGACACATTGAAGAAAAAGACACCCCTTGATATAAAAGAATATCAAGTGACAACTGATACCAAACAAGCTAAACTTTGAATGTCTCAGCCTTCCCAGGCCCTCAAGTAACACATTTTTTTTTTTTTAATGAAACAAGCTTTGTTTGGGGCATACTCACATCTATATTCTTCCTTATGGGTCTAAAAGATGAAAACAGAAAAAGGATAGCATACATTTTCCAGTCTGCCTAAGAAAAAGCATGAATATGTGCTAAATTTGGTATTTTTTCCAGTGAGATACTTTTCTAATGAGACCCTGCTACAAAATCGACTTCCTAAAAATTATTGAGAATAATAATTATCTCTTACAATGTTTACCAAAGGCTCATTTCAAGTCCCAAAATTTAGAATATGTCATTTTAGAAAAAATTTTAATCAAGAATGTAGCTCACGGGACACCTGGGTGGCTCAGTTGGTTAAGCGGCTGCCTTCGGCTCAGGTCATGATCCCAGCGTCCTGGGATCGAGTCCCACATCGGGCTCCTTGCTCGGCAGGGAGCCTGCTTCTCCCTCTGCCTCTGCCTGCCACTCTATCTGCCTGTGCTCACTCTCTCTCTCTCTCTCTCTCTCTCTGACAAATAAATAAATAAAAAAATTCTTAAAAAAAAATATATATATATAAGAATGTAGCTCACCATCATTACTACCATTATTACTTAAATTAAGCAGTATTTCCAACAACAAAAAGACACTCTGGGTTGGATGTAAGAAAACCAACATCCCATATTTATAAAATAATATTGGAGAAGAATATATGTTACTTAACAGTGTTGACTATGGTAATAAAATAATATCAAAAAAGTTGAGCATAGCTATTTATTTCAGTAAAAATTTTGGACTTCTTGCTGATTGAATGTAATATTTCTTTAATGGCAGGAGATTCAATATAGATTTCATGGCTTAAGAAGAGAACACTAGAGCCAAAAACCTATTGAATTCATGGTATTAGGAAACTTCAGATCACTCTGTAACAGGTCAATCTTCTTCAACTTACTTCATTGTCAACAGATTAAAAACATTTGAATTTGAAACCTACATGAACACACACACACATATACACAAACACATAAGATTTACTCATGTAGTTAAGAACTATGAAAATCTGAGGTTTAACCTACTTGCAAGCTAATAAGTTAGACTGCCACAGCTTCATGGCTGGTGACAGAAGAGAAAAGACTCCTAGGTTAGAGACAAGGGATGTTATTACTCACCGCCCAGCAAACATGAGTTTCACCTTTATGTTTCCTTTACCTGCCCCCAAGTCCCATGGGGGTGATCCTGAGCAGCCCAGGTGAATGCTGTGCCCACAGTGTGTTTTCATCACAGCCAAGAAACAAGCTAAAGGAAACCCAATATTTTATAATAGGAAGCAAGCAAACATGTCCTACTTTTGCCCCAGAGGGAACTATTATCTTTATTATGCTGGACAGTAAATAAACATGCCCCCTGCCCCAGAGGAAGACATCACTGTCTCCATATTCCAAGTCTGTTCATTATACAAGCATCCTGCAAGATTGTCAATATTATTGCTTGTGAGAATGCAGAAATACAAGAGACCCATGAAAAATTGTCTCCAATAGATAGATATTATTTGATATATCTATCTATCTATCTAGATAGATAGATAGATATCCTCCTATCTCTTTAAATATATTTTAGTATGACTCCAGGTTTAAGAACAACTTTAGACTCCTGGAGTCATGCCTTTCTTAATAATTCTGAGGACCCTAGGAGTCTAACTGATGCAAAGGCTAGTTGTGGTTGTTTTCACATCTTTCTTGGATGTGGAACTCATATTCACCCTGCTAATGCTAGATGATTTCATGCTCCCCTTAGATGTTAGATGTTCTAGATTACCTTACATATTAATTTTCCTTTTCTGCCATAACAAATTATCTCAAATTTAGCAGCTAAACTAATACCCATTTATTGCCTTGTAGTTTCTGTGGCTTATAATTCTGGGCACAGAATAGTTCAATTGGACTTTCTGTTTAGGGCTCACAAGACTAAAATTAAGGGATTGGCAGGGCTACATTTCTTACTAGATGCTCTGGGAAAGAATCCACTTTCAAGCACATTTTTGAAAGATGCTGGCTTAAGATGCTGGCAGAATTCAGTTCCTTCTTACACTTTTTACATGGCTTTTTCATCTTCAAGCCAGCAATAGTATGCCAAATTTTGTTCACATATGCAATCTCCCTGACCTCCTCTTCTCTGTTTTCTGCTTTTAAGAGTTCATGTAAGTATACTGCACCCACACAGATAATCCAGGATAATCGCCCTATTTTAAGGTCAATGAATTAGTAAACTTAATTACATCTGCAAAGTACCTTTTTCCATGTACGGTAACATACTCAGAGTCCCAGGGATTAGGGTACACAATCTTCTTAAGGGCTATAAATCTGCCTACCACATTCTGCTACACAAAATGTGGTCCTTGGACCAGCAGCATTAAATTCACTCAGGATCTTGTGAGAAATGTAGAATCACAAGATTCATCCATACCCAATGAGTCAGAACCTACACTTTAACCAGATCCTCAGATGATTCATATACACATTTAAGTCTGAGAAGCAATAAACATCTACAGGTCTAAAACACACTGTCAGATACTGTTGCTATCACTAAACAAGTTAGAAACAGTCAAAATTTGGGTAGTCAGAAGGGATCCCTCCATTTCTCCCTGCTAATGCCAACTGTTCAGCATCTTCACTTAACAAAACCTGGAAAGTTGAAGAGTTGCAGCTGGAACTAAGATTCTTCCTCTGGTCATTATATCCTGCTGCTGCTCCAGACTCTCTTCCCAGGTAGCAAATTTCCCCAGGGTGCAGAAGGAGGCTGTTCCTTCCCTAGGAGTTATCACCCTTCTTTGAAAATATGCACAATTTTCTCAGGGGACGCTCATCGTAAGATGGATTGGTAAGAAAAAAGCTTTGCATTCGTAGCCTCATCATACCTAAAACCATTCTTCCTCCTTAACACCCAAGGACCTAAAAAGGATCCCTAGTCACTAGTCTAGAACAGCCTTTGCATTATAGTGAGTTTTTCTCAGGAGCTGATAACATTTTACAGTTGACCTTAGTTGGGACTACTTACATCCATCACATGTATTTTAGTAATTTTGAATCTCAAAAGGAGTATCTTTAGTCCCTATGCAATTTTGCAAACCTAAATCTGATTCCAATAAGTCTGATTCCAATAAATCCAAGTCATTTCATGTAATTTCATATCATTCACTATTAATGGAAATTAAAACTAAATTAGAGTTTAGAGTCAAAGTACCATGTCACTTTCAATTGGAATTAAAATGGCTTTGTTAACTAATAATATTATAACATTCCTCATGCTTTAATATACAGAAAACTAGAAATTGCATTTAAATTAAGACTTAAAGGAGTGATGTCATCATTGTGGCAGAATAGGGGTTTTCTACTGTCTTCCCCTCAAAAGAACACTGACTCAGAAAATCACCCACAGATAAGAAAGTCTTTGTGGAAATCCAGGGGTCCAGCAGAGAAGTTCCAGCACACCACTGGATCCTAAAAATCTGAGGCTGGAAACACTGAAGAGGGTAAGAGGAACAGTTTCACTTTACCTCCATTACCTTTCTCCCAAAGCAGCAGTTTAGTGCTAAAAGGCACCTTCTTGGTCCAAACTTCTCCCATAGCAGAAAGTGAAAACATGTAAGTGAGCACTCCAGCTGTGCAGCACACTGTCCAACAGACCAACTTGTTTCTCATCCTATCCAGAATACTGAATCCCATCCAGAACTGCAAGACTGAGGGGAGGGGCAAGGGGAGAGAGGCAGGGAGAAGCTGAGAGAACAGCATCCAGGGATCAGAACAGAATGTATCGGGACACCTGGGTGGCTCAGTTGGTTAAGCCACTGCCCTAGGCTTGGGTTATGATCCCAGGGTCCTGGGATCAAGTCGAACATTGGGCTCCTTGCTCAGTGGGGAATCTGCTTCTCCCTCTGCCTCTGCCTGCCACTCTGCCTGCTTGTGCTCTCTCTCCCTCTGACAAATAAATAAATAAAATTTAAAAAAAGAAAAGAAAAGAAAAAGAACAGAATGTATCAAAGGTGCATAGATCCTACTGAGTGCTTCATATCTTCCAACAGGAAGCCCACCCACAAGCCACTGGAAATACTTCACCTGCAGATTCCCCTACCCAGACCACAGGAACCCTCAGGGCTCCATGCACCAAGTCTGTATAAATCCCAACCTTGTGTCTGGCTCCCTATGTGCACTCCCAATAGTGGTGAGAGCAAACTTTTGCAGACAACTAATAAGCATGTCAAAAATCTAACCCTACAGACCTGGGAGAAAGAAAATCACACAAACTTGAGCATTCATACCCACTCTAGGGAAAGCAAAACGGATGCTGTCAGCACCCAGCCTCTCTTTGTAGAATGAAGAGAAGATATACAAGCTTAAGAATTCTGCACAAGGGGCACCTGGGTGGCTCAGTGGGTTAAGCCTCTGCCTTTGGCTCAGGTCATGGTCTCAGGGTCCTGGGATCGAGCCCCGCATCGGGCTCTCTGCTCAGCGGAGAGCCTGCTTCCCTTCCTCTCTCTGCCTGCCTCTCTGCCTACTTGTGATCTCTGTCTGTCAAATAACTAAATAAAATCTTTAAAAAAAAAAAAGAATTCTGCACAAGGGGTGGCAGGTGGCTCAGTTGGTTAAGTGTTTGCCTTCAGCTCAGGTCATGATCTCTGGGTCCTGAGATTAAGCCCCACATTGGGCTCCTTGCCTAGCAGGGAGCCTGCTTCTCCCTCGGTTTGCCACTCTTCCTGCCCACACATTATAATAAAACTGTTTAAAACCAAAGACCAAAAGAGAATTTTAAAAGCAGCAAGAGAAACAAGGTCACAGACAAGGGAACCCTATAAGGCTATCTGTGGATTTCTCTGCAGCAACCTTACAAATTAGGAGAGAATGGGATTACAAATTCAAAGAACTGAAAGAGAAAAACTGCCTACCAAAAATACCAAGCAAAGTTTTTCCCCAGAAATGGAGGAGATATAAGGATTTTTCCAAACAAACAAAAGCTAAAGGAGTTCATTAACACTAGATATTCCTTACAAGAAATGTTGAAAGGGGTTTTTCAAGCTGAAATGAAAGAACACTAATAGTAACATACTAGTATAAAACACAATGGTAAAGATAACTGTGTAATCAAATTCAGATATGCTGTTGAATCTAAAGATGTTCTATGAAAACATCATGGTAATTACAAAGCAAACACCTACAGTAGATACACAAAGAATAAAGGGAAAAAAAAAGCATACCACTACAGAAAATCATCAATTCCCAAAGGAAGAAAGGAACAGGGAAATTACATACAGTCAGAAAAAAACTAATAAGATGGCATTGGTGAGTACTTGTCAATCAATAATTATTTTAAGTGTAAATGGATTAAATTCTCCATTTAAAAGGCATAGAGTGGCTGAATTTAAACAAAAACAAAAACAAAGACCCACCTATATGCTCCCTATAAGTATTTAACACTATAGGTCAAATGGAACTAACAGATGAATAAAACATTCCACATCCAACAGCAGAATACACATAATTCTCAAATCCACACAGACCATTCTCCAGAATAGATCATATATTAGGTCAAAAATGAGTCTTGGCAAATTTAAGATTAAAATCGTAGCAAGTATTTTTCAGACCATGATGGTATGATAGTAGAAATCAGGGCACCTGGGTGGCTTAGTCAGTTAAGTTTCTGCCTTCAGCTCAGGTCCTGATCCCAGGGTCCTGAGATCAAGCCCCGCATCAGGCTTCCTGCTCAGTAGGAAGTCTGCTTCTTCCTCTCCCTTGGCCTCTACCCTCTGCTCATGTTCTTGCTCTCAAATAAATAAATAAAAATTTTAAATCTTAAAAAAAAAAAAAGAAAGAAAGAAAAAAATCAGTAACAAAAGGAAAACTAATGTGGGAATTAAACACACTCCTGAACAACTCCATTGGGTCAAAGAAGAAATTAAAAGGAAAACTAGAAACTGTCTTGAGACAAATGAAAATACAACATACTAAAATTTATGGAATGCTGCAAAAGCAGTTCCACTAGGAAAGTTTATGGTGATAAACACCCAAATTAAGAAAAAAGAAAAGATGGTGGGGGAGAAGGAGACTGAAATACAATAAGGTCCCAGGAGTTCAGTTAGATAGTTATCAAACCATTCTGAAAACCTAGAAACTCAACAGGAGATAGAGAAGAAGAGCAGCAATTCTAGGAACAGAAAAGTGACCACTTTCTGGAAGGTAGGACATGCAGAGAAGTGAACCTGAAGTAATGGGAAGATAGACCACAGGGGGAGGGGCTGGCTCCTGTCAAACTGTACAGTAACAGAGAACAAAATCAGAACTTTTAGAAGTCTGCTCCATTGAGGGATGTCACTCCAGAGACTAAGCAAGAGTGGAGCCCTCCCGGGGACAGTGTGGTCTCAGGACCCAGGGTCTGAGGTCTCAGGACTCAGGGTCGCAGAAAGACCAGGAGTGCCTGAGTGTGGCAGAGCTGCCAGGTATCAGAGGAAGAACCCAGCTACAGAGACGGAGCCAACGAGTATGCTCTCAGCTCGGGGTTACCTTAAACTGTGATCCGAGGAACAGTCCAGTCACTGTTTTTAAAACAGGGACCCCAGAAGTGGCAGATCCAGAGAGACCCCCTCCTTCCTCCTCCAAGAGGAGTGGTGTGGGAATGCACTGCAGGAATCAGCTGGGTTTGGAGACTCCAAATGGAGCCATGCGCCAGAGTTAGAAACACTAGGTCACAGGCCAGGTGAGCAAGGAGTGCAGCCGGAGACTAGGGAGACGGGAGTGATTGACTGCTTTTCTCTGAGGGTGCACTGAGGAGAGGGGCCCTGAGTTTTCAGCATCTCCAAGGCCAAAGATTGGGAAGCCACCTTCTTCATTCTCCTCCTCCAAGCTATACAGAAAGTGTTCAAGTAATAAAAGCTATTTAAAGCAAACCCAAGCAAATTACTTAGCCTGGCCCCTGGCAAGAGCAGTGCAATTCCGCCTCAAGCAAAGACATTTGAGAATCACTGCAACAGGCTCCCCCCCAGAAGATCAGCAAGAACATCCCGCCAAGACCAAGTTCATCAATCAATGAGAACTGCAGAACTCCAGAGCTACGGGAAAGCAACACACAGAATTCATGGCTTTTTTTCTCATGATCCTTTAGTCTTCTAAAGGCAAATTTTCTTAATTTTATTATTTTCTTATTCTATTTTTTATAACTTTTCCTCTTTCCTATTTTAACATTTTTAAAGTATTTTATCTTAACAATACCTTTTTTAAAATATCTTTTTAAATTTACATTGTTATAGTCATTTTTTTATCTCTTCATCATATTTAACCTTATTTTTTGTATACATATAGGGTTTTTTTTTTCTTTAAAATTTTGGGATACAGTTCCTTCTAATAGATCAAAATATACCCTAAATCTAGTGCATGGCTTTGTTCTAGTCTCCAGCCTGAGCACATTCTCTCATCTTTTTTTTTCCCTTTTTCCAACCAATTTCTTATCAATTCCTTTCTTAGAATATTTTTTAATTTTCATCTTTACAGTCATATTCCATCCCTCCATCGTGTTTACCCTTACTTTCATATATATGTTTTTCTTTCTTTAAAATTTTAGGAGGTAGTTTCTCCTAAGAGACCAGAATATACCCAAAATCAAGTAGGTGGCTCTGTTCTATTCACCATATATATATATACATATACATATATATATATATATGTATATGTATATATATATTTTTTTTCCCTTCTTTCTTCTCCCCACAGTTTTGGGTCTTTTCTGATTTGGTTAGGGTACATTAGTCTGGAGTCTTTGCCTCCATTTTAGTATTTTGTTCTTTCATTCATCTCTTCATATCTGGATAAAATGGCAAAGTGGAAAAACTCATCACAAAAAAAAATAGAACAAGAGGCAGTACCAAAGGCTAGGCACCTAGTCAATATGGGCATTAGTAACATGTCAGAACTAGAGTTCAGAATGATGATTATCAAGGTGTTAGCTGGGCTCAAAAAAAACATGGAAGATACTAGACAATCCTTTTCTGGAGAAATAAAGTCCCTTTCTGGAGAGATAAAAGAACTAAAATCTAAGCAAGTTGACTCTTAAAAAAAGCTATTAGTGAGGTGCAATAAAAAAATGGAGGCTCTTACTGCTAGAATAAATGAGGCAGAAGAGAAAATTAGTGATATAGAAGACCGAATGACAGAGAATAAAGAAGCTGAGCAAGAGAGACAAACTACTACTGGACCACAAGGGGAGAATTCGAGAGATAAGTGATACCAAAAGACGAGACAATATTAGAATAATTGGGATCCCAGAAGAAGAAAAGAGAGAGGGGCAGAAGGTACATTGGAGAAATTATAGCAGAGAATTTCCCTAATATGGCAAAGGGAACAAGCATCAAAATACAGGAGGCACGGAAAACCCCCCTCAAAACCAACAAAAATGGGTCCATGCCCCATCATCTAATAGCAAAATTTACAAGTCTTAGTAACAAAGAGAACATCCTGAAAGCAACTTGGGACAAGGGGTCTGTAACATACAATGGTAGAAATATTAGATTGGCAGCAGACCTATCCACAGAGACCTGGCAGGCCAGAAAGGACTGGCATGATATATTCAGAGCACAAATGAGAAAAATATGAAGCCAAGAATACTATATCCAGCAAGGCTCTCATTAAAAATAGGAGAGATAAAAAGCTCCCAGGACAAAGCAGGAAAATAATATACAGAGGAAAAACGACAGTCTCTTCAATAAATGGTGCTGGGAAAATTGGACAGCTACATATAGAAGAATGAACTCAACCACTCTCTTACACCATACACAAAGATAAACTCAAAATGGATAAAAGACCTCAACGTGAGGCAGGAATTTATCAAAATCCTAGAGGAGAACATAGGCAGTAACCTCTTTGACATCAGCCACAGCAACTTCTTTCAAGATTTGTCTCCAAAGGCAAAGGAAACAAAAGCGAAGATGAACTTTTGGGACTTTATCAAGATCATAATGTTCTGCACAGCAAAGGAAAAAGTCAACAAACCAAAGAGGCAACCCACGGAATGGGAGAAGATATTTGCAAATGACAATACAGAGAAAGTGCTGATATCCAAGATCTACAAAGAACTCCTCAAACTCAATACACACAAAACAGATAATCATGTCAAAAAATGGGCAGAAGACATGAACAGAACTTCTACAAAGAAGACATACAAATGGCTAACAGACACATGAAAAAAATGTTCATCATCATTAGCAATCAGGGAGATTCAAATCAAAACTACATTGAGATACCACCTTACACCAGTTAGAATGGCCAAAATCAACAAGACAGTAAACAACATGATGTGGAGAAAGGGGAACCCTCTTACACTGTTGGTGGGAAAGCAAGTTGGTGTAGCCACTTTGGAAAACAGAGTGGAGATTCCTTAAGAAATTAAAAATAGAGCTTCTCTATGACCCTGCAATTGCACACTGGATATTTACCCCAAAGATACAGATGTACTGAAAAGAAGGGCCATCTGTACCCCAATGTTCATAGCAGCAATGGCCACAGTCACCAAACTGTGGAAAGAACCAAGATGCCCTTCAACAGATGAACGGATAAAAAAGATATGGTCCATATATATTATGGAGTATTATGCCTCCATCAGAAGGATGAATACCAACTTTTGTATCAACATGGATGGAACTGGAAGAGATTATGCTAAGTGAAATAAGTCAAGCAAAGAGAGTCAATTATCATATGGTTTCGCTTATTTGTGGAGCATAAGGAATGACACAGAGGACATGGGGAGATGGAGAGAAGTGAGTTGGGGGAAATTGGAGGGGGAGACAAACCATGAGAGACAGTGGACTCTGAGAAACAATCTGAGGGGTTTGGAGGGAAGGGAGGTAGAGGTTGGGTGAGCCTGGTGGTGGGTATTATGGATAACACATATTGCATGTGAGTGGTCCATAAATAATGAATTCTGGAACACTGAAAATTTAAAAAAAAAAAAGCATCCAGGACAAACAAAAATTAAAAGAATTTTTGCAAACACCAAACCAGCCCTACAGGAAATATTGAAAGGGGTCCCCTAAGCAAAGAAAGAGCCTAAAAGTAACCAGAAAGGAACAGAGACAATATACAGTAACACTTACCTTACAAGCAATACAGTGACACCAAATTCATATCTTTCAATAGTTACCCTGAATGTAAATGGGCTAAATGCCCCCTCAAAAGACACAGGGTATCAGAATGGATTAAAAAATAAGATCCATCAATATGCTGTTTGCAAGAAACTAATTTTAGACCCAAAATACCTCCATATTTAAAGTGAGGGGGTGGAAAACAATTTACCATGCTAATGGACATCAAAAGAAAGCGGGGGTGCCAATCCTTATATCAGATAGATTACATTTTAAGCCAAAGACTATAATAAGAGATGAGAAAGGGCACTATATCATACTTAAAGGGCATGTCCACAAGAAGATCTAACAATTTTAAATGTCTATGCCCCTAACATGGGAGCAGCCAATTATATAAACCAACTAATAACAAAATCAAAGAAACATATCGACAATAATACAATAATAGTAGGGGACTATAACATTCCCACCTTACTGAAATAGATCATCTAAGCAAAAAATCAACAAGGAAATAAAGGCTTTAAAGACACACTGGACCAGATGGACATCACAGATATATTCAGAATATTCCATCCCAAAGCAATAGAATATACATTCTTCAGTGCACATGGAACATTCTCCAGAATAGATCACATTCTGGGTCAAGAATCAGGTCTCAACTAGTACCAAAAGACTGGGATCATTCCCTGCATATTTTCAGACCACAATGCTCTGAAACTAGAATTCAATCACAAGAGGAAGGTTGGAAAGAACTCAAATACATGGAGGCTAAAAAGCATCCTACTAAAGAAGGAATGCATCAACCAGGAAATTAAGGAAGAATTTTAAAAATTTGTGGAAATAATTGAAAATGAAGAGATATTGTTGAGTGAAATAAGTCAAGCAGAGAGAGTTAATTATCATATGGTTTTACTTACTTGTGGAGCATAAGGAATAACACAGAGGACATGGGAGATGGAGAGAAGTGAGTTGGGGGAAATCAGAGGGAGAGACACACCATGAGAGACTGTGGACTCTGAGGAACAAACTGAGGGTTCTGGAGGTGCTGGGGTGGAGTTTGGGTGAGCCTGGTGGTGGGTATTATGGAGGGCACATACTGCATGGAGCACTGGGTGTAGTGCATAAACAATGAATTCTGGAACACTGAAAAGAAAATTTAAAAAATTTAAAAAGAAAATGAAAACAACTGTTCAAAATCTTTGGGACACAGCAAAGGCAGTCCTGAGAGGAAAGTATATAGCAATACAAGCCTTTCTCAAGAAACAAGAAAGATTTCAAGTGCACACCCTAACCTACACCTAAAGAAGCTGGAGAAAGAACAGCAAAGAAAGCCTAAACCCAGCAGGAGAAGAGAAATAATAAAGATCAGAGCAGAAATCAATGAAATAGAAACCAAAAGAACAGTAGAACAAATCACCAAAACTAGGAGCTGGTTCTTTGAAAGAATTAATAAGATTGATAAACCCCTGGCCAGACTTATCAAAACCAAAAGAGAAAGGGCCCAAATTTTAAATCATGAATGAAAGAGAACAGATCACAACCAACACGAAAGAAATACAAACAATTATAAGAACATATGAGCAACCATACGCCAGCAAATTTGAAAATCTGAAAGAAATGGATGTATTCCTAGAGACCTATAAACTATCAAAACTGAACCAGGAAGAAATAGAAAACCTGAACAGACCCATAACCAGTAAGGAGATTGAAGAAGTCATCAAAAATCTCCCAAAACACAAGAGCCCAGGCTAGACAGCTTCCCAGTGGAATTCTACCAAACATTTAAAGAATTAATACCTATTCTCCTGAAACTGTTCCAAAACATAGAAATGGAAGGAAAACTTCCAAACTCATTTTATGAGGCCAGCATTACCTTGATGCTAAAACCAGACAAAGACTCCATCAAAAAGGAGAATTACAGACCAATATCCTTGATGAACACAGATGCAGAAATTCTCACCAAAATACTAGTCAATAGGATCCAACAATACATTCAAAGGATTATTCACTACGATCAAGTGGGATTTATTCCTGGGCTGCAAGATTGGATCAACATCTGCAAATCAATCAATGTGATACAATACATTAATAAAAGAAAGAACAAGAACCATATGATACTCTCAATAGATGCTGAAAAAGCATTTGACAAAGTACAGCATCCCTCTTGATAAAAACTCTTCAAGGTGTAGGGATAGAGGGTACATAATTCAATATCATCAAAGCCATCTATGAAAAACCCACAGTGAATATCATTTTCAATGGGGAAAAACTGAGAGCTTTTCCTTTAAGGTCAGGACATGGCAAGGATGTTCACTATCACCAGTTATTCAACATAGTACTAGAAGTCCTAGCTCAGCAATCAGACAACAAAAAGAAATAAAAGGCATCCAAACCAGCAAAGAAGAAGTCAAATTCTCACTCTTTGCAGATGATATGATACTTTACATGGAAAACCCAAAAGACTCCACTCCAAAATTTCTAGAACTCATACGGGAATTCAGGAAAGTGTCAGGATATAAAATTAATGCACAGAAATCAGTTGCATTTCTATATACCAACAGCAAGACAGAAGAAAGAGAAATTAAGAAGTTGTTCCCATTTACAATCACACCCAAAACCATAAGATACCTAGTAATAAACCTAACCAAAGAGGGAAAGAATCTATACTCAAAAAACTATAAAGTACTCATGAAAGAAATTGAGGAAGACACAAAGAAATGGAAAAATGTTCCATGCTTATGGATTGGAAGCACAAATATTGTGAAAATGTTTAAGTTACCTAAAGCAATCTACACATTTAATGCAATCCCTATCAAAATACCATCAATCTTTTTCAAAGAAATAGAACAAATAATCCTAACATTTATATGGAACCAGAAAAGACCCTGGATAGCCAGAGGAATGTTGAAAAAGAAAGCCAAAATTGGTGACATCACAATTCCAGACTTCAAGTTCCATTACAAGGCTATAATCATCAAGACAGTATGGTACTGGCACAAAAACAGACACATAGATCAATGGAACAGAATAGAGAGCCCAGAAATGGGCCCTCAACTCTATGGTCAACTAATCTTTGACAAAGCAGGAAAGAATGTCCAATGGAAAAAAGACAGCCTCTTCAACAAATGGTGTTGAAATGGGACAGCCACAAGCAGAAGAATGAAACTGGGCCATTTCCTTATACCACAAAAATAGACTCAAAATGGATGAAAAACCTCAGTGTGAGGGGTGCCTGGGTGGTTCAGTGGGTTAAAGCCTCTGCCTTCAGCTCGGATCATGATCCCAGGGTCCTGGGATCGAGCCCCGCATCGGGCTCTCTGCTCAGCAGAAAGGGAGGGAGCCTGCTTCCTCCTCTCTCTCTGCCTGCCTCTCTGCCTGCTTGTGATCTCTATCTGTCAAATAAATACATAAATAATCTTTACAAAAGAAAGAAAGAAAAAGAAAAACCTTAGTGTGAGATGGGAATCCATCAAAATCCTTGAGAAGAACACAGGCAGCAATGTCTTTGACCTCAGCCGCAGCAACTTCTTCCTAGAAACATCGCCAAAGGCAAGGGAACCAAGAGCAAAAATGAACTATTGGGATTTCATCAAGATCAAATCTTTTGCACAGCAAAGGAAACAGTCAACAAAACCAAAGAACAACTGAGAGAATGTGAGAAGATATTCACAAATGACATGTCAGATAAAGGGCTAGTAACCAAAATTATCTAAAGAACTTATCAAACTCAATACCCAAAGAACAAATAATCCAATCAAGAAATGAGCAGAATACATGAACAGACATTTTTTCAAAGAAGACATCCAAATGGCCAGCAGACACATGACAAAGTGAGCCACATCACTCAGCATCAGGGAAATACAAATCAAAACCACAATAAGCTACCACCTCACCACCTCAGAATGGCTAAAATTAACAAGTCAGGAAATGACAGGTGTTGGCAAGGATGCAGAGAAAAGGGAACCCTCCTACACTGTTGGTGGGAATGCAAGCTGGTGCAGCCACTCTGGAAAACGATATGGAGGTTCCTTATAAAGTTGAAAATAGAGCTACCCTATGATCCAGCAATTGCACTACTGGGTACTTACCCTAAAGATACAAATGTAGTGATCCGAAGGGGCACGTGCACCCAAATATTTATAGCAGCAATGTCCACAATAGCCAAACTATGGAAAGAACCTAGATGTCCGATAAAAAGATGTGGTATATATATACAATGGAATACTATGCAGTCATCAAAAGAAATGAAATCTTGCCAATTGCAACAACATGGATGGAACTAGAGGTCAATATGCTGAGCAAAATAAGTCAATCAGAGAAAGACAATTATCATATGATCTCTCTGATATGAGGAATTTGAGAAGCAGGGTGAGTGGTCATGGGGGCTAGGGAAGAAAAAATGAAACAAGATGGGATCGGGATGGAGACAAACCATAAGAGACTCTTAATCTCATGAAACGAACTGAGGGTTGCTGGGGGGTGGGGTGTAGGGAAAGGGTGGCTGGGTTATGGACATTGGGAATGGTATGTTCTATGGTGAAAGCTGTGAAATGTGTAAGCCTGATGATTCACAGACCTGCACCCTTGGGGCAAATAGTACATTATATGTTAAATAACTTTTAAAAAGAAAGAAAAAAGAAAAACCTCAAATAAGCAATTTAATTTTACATTTCAAGTACTACAAAAAGAGGAACAAATTAAGCTGAAAGTTAGCAGAAGGAAGGAAATAACAAAGATCAGAACAGAAATAAATGATATAGAGAACAGAAAAACAACAGAAAATATCAATGTAATTGGCTGGCTTTTCAAAAATATAAATAAATCTTTAGCTAAAGAAACGGAGAAAAGAGAGAAGGTTTCAACAGATGAAATCACTAATGAAAGATGAGACATTACAATTGATACCACAAAGATACAATCATAAAAATATACTATTACCAATTATACACCAGTAAATTGGATAACCTAGAAAAAATGGATAAATTCCTAGAAATAAACCTACAAAGACTGAATCATAAAGATATAGAAAATTTGTAAAGATCATTAAAAAATAAGAGAATTTTTTTAGTAATCAAAAACATCCCAACAATGGTTTCAATGGTGAATTTTACCAAATGTTTGAGGAAAAATTAACACCAGTCCTTCTCAAACTCCAAAAAATTGAGAGGGAACACCCCCAAATTTGTTTTATAAGGCCATTACTCTAAAGCCAGATGAGGACACTACAAGAAAAGAAAACTACAGGCCAATATCCCAGATGAATATAGATGCAAAAACCCTAAAAACAAAACAAAACAAAACAGAAAAACTAGCAAACTGAATAGCACAATAAAAAGTTTATATACCACCATGGTGAAATGGAATTTATCCCAGAAATGCAAAATTTGTTCAACATACATAAATAAATAAATGTATTACATCACATTAATAAAATTAAACATAAAAATCAGATAATCATCTCAATAGGTACAGAAAATACATTATTAATATTCTTTCATAATAAACATCTCAACAAATTGGGCATAAAAGGAACACACCTCAACATAATAAAATCCATACATAACAAGCCCACAGCTAACATACTCATTGGTGAAAGCTTGAAAGTTTTTCCTCTAAGATCAGGAACAAGGCAAAGGTATTTACTTTGACCCATCCTCTTCAGTATAGAACAATTCAGTACAGTACGGGAATCTACCCAAAGAAATTAGTCAAGGAGTGCTCATATTGGAAAGGAAGAAGTAAAATTATCTCTATTTCTGTATGATATGATCTTATATATAGAAAATCGTAATGATTTCACCCAAAAAAAGGTTAAAATTATTAATTCAGTAAAGTTGCAAGACATAAAATCAAAATACAAAAATTGAATGCATTTCTGTACAGTAGCAATGAAGTATCTGAAAATGAAATAAAACAATTCCATTTATAATAACATCAAAAACAATAAGATATTTAGTAATATATTTAACCAAAGAAGTAAAATATCTGTACACTTGAAATTAAAAGACATAGATGAAAGAAAGTGAAGTAGATACAAGCTATTGGGAAAATATTTGTGCTCATGGATTGGAAGAATTAGATTTGTTAAAATTTCCATACTGCTGCAAGCCATATACAGATTGAATGCAATTTCTATCAAAATTCCAATAACATTTTTCACAGAAATAGAAAAACAATCTTAAAACTCATATGGAACCACAAAACACCTTAAATACCTAAAACTATCTTGAGTAGAAACAAGGGTGGAAACATCATACTTCCCAGTTTTAAATTGCACAACAAATCTACAGTAATCAAAACAGTATGGTACTAGCATAAAAACAGACATATAGGGGCGCCTGGGTGGCTCAGTGGGTTAAGCCGCTGCCTTCAGCTCGGGTCATGATCTCGGGGTCCTGGGATCGAGCCCCACATCGGGCTCTCTGCTTGACAGGGAGCCTGCTTCCCTCTCTCTCTCTCTCTGTCTCTGCCTGCCTCTCTATCTACTTATGATCTCTCTCTGTCAAATAAATAAATAAAATCTTAAAAAAAAAAAAAAAAACAGACATATAGACAAATGGAACAGAATGAAGAGCCAAGACATAACTCCATGCATAGACAATGAATTAACATTTGACAAGGGCATCAAGAGTACTCAATGGAGAAAGGATAGTCTCTTAAATAAATAGTATTGGAAAAACTGGATAATCATACACAAAAGAATGAAACTGAGCCCCTTTTAATTAAAAAATTCCAAATGGATTAAAGACTTAAACGTAAGACCTGAAAAGACAAAACTCCTAAAATAAAACACAGGGGGAAAATCTCCATTGCATTGATTCTGGCAATGATATTACAGAAAAAGCACAAGCAACAAAAGCAAAAATAAACAAGTGGGACTACATCAAACTGAAAAACTTCTGCACAGGGAAGGAAACCATAAACAAAATGAAGTCAACCTACAGAAGAGAAAATATTTGCAAACCACTTATCAGATAAAGGATTAATTTTCAAAATATTTAAGGAACTCATGCAACTCAATAACAATAATAATGATGATGATGATAATTCAATTAAAGAATGGGCAGAGGAACTGAATAGACATTTTCCCAAAAAGTACATACAAATGGCCAACAAGTACATGAAAAGATACTCAACATCACTATTCATCAGGGAAATGCAAATCAAAGCCACAATGAAATATTACCTTACACCTACCAGAATGGCTAGTATCAAAATAAATAAATAAAACAAAAACAAGAGATAACAAGTGCTGATGTGGAAATAAGGGAACTTTTCCACTGTTGTGAGAATGTAAATTGGTACAGCCACTAAAGAAAATAGCATGGAAGTTCCCCCAAAAAATTACAAATAGAATTACCATGTGATCCAGCAATCCCACTTCCAGAAAATGGAAAAAGGAAATGAAATCATTACCTCAAAGAGATATCTGCACTCCCATTCTCAATGCAGCATATTCACAATAGCCAAGACATGGAAACAATCCAAATATCCATCAATGACGAATAGATATAGAAAATGTGAGATAGATATAGATATATGTGAGATTATATAAATGAGCTATAAGTATATATATGAAATCTATATTTAAATAGGGAGAGAGGCAGACATATATACGAATATTACTCAGGGAATTGTGCTAAGTGAAATAGGTCAAAGGAAGAAAATTAGTGTATGTTCATTTATATATGGAATCCAAAAAAAGCCAAACTCATATTATTTTTTTCTTTTTTGGGGGGGGGCGGTTTGCTTGTTTGTTTTATTTTATTTCTTTTCAGTGTTCCAGAATTCACTAAAGCCAAATTCATATTAGAGAGTGGTTGCCAGGGTCAGTTCTGTGGAGGAAACAGGGAAATGTTAGTCAAAGGGCACAAACTTCCAGTTATAAGCTGAATAAGTTTGGGGACCTAATGTGCAGCATGGTGACTACAGTTAATGATACTGTATTGCATACTTTAGAGTTGCTAAAAGTGTAGATCTTAAATGTTTGTTCTCACCACAAAAACAAAAAAAGGCAATTATCTGAAGTGATGATGTGTTAACTTGCCTTACTGTGGTAATCATTTTATACTATACACATATATCATCACATTGCACACCTTAAATTTACACAATCTTAAATGTCAATTATATCTCAGTGAAGCTGGGGAAAAATTTAATTAAAGACAAATAATAATGACACCATTAATTTAGTTATACCTAAACTTTACACAACATTTCCCGATTATTTCTAATGTTATCCTCATACTAGCTTTATAAGGTAAATAAGCAAATTCAACATTATCCCAATTGAATGGATTAGAAAATTAAGATACAAATAAATTAGGTAATTTTTTTTAATTAAGGCAACTAATATGTAATAGAAGCAGGACCAGAATCAATGACTTACAACTCCCAGAATCACATCATATAATTTATGGTAAATTCTTTGGTTAAAAAAAAATGTACCCAGTTTATCAGTTCATATTTTTAAAATAAAATTTCTTCATCAAAATCATAACCATAAATCAGGACATGCTTTCCAAACCTCAAACAATACTACAAAGAGAACAGATATGTGTTGTGAGAGAAAGGTAGATACCCTTCCACACATCTTGAATGCTGCAGAAATATGTAAATTTCCTTGCATAATATTAAATATTCTTCATAGTACATGAATCTTTAAAACATTCTGTGATTTCAAATATGTTTCAGTAAAAGAAAAAACTATTAGTCTTGATATGTTTCAGCTATAAGACATATAAAATTATATTGTTGATGTAGGCATGATCTATAGAGAGTACCTCTACTGGGAAGTCAATGAAATACCATTAACTTTTTAGTGAAAAGTGGTTGATATAGACAAGTAAAGCAAATTCTGAGCCTTTGTAGAGGGAATGCTGGCTCTGTACATACTCTCAGGTGAATGTGATTTATTAACCATTAAAGCACATTAGATGCTTTAGGAATAAACAATAAAGATATTTCAAAATGTCTCTGAGACAGCTCAAATTGTATATCACAAGATTCCTTAGCTTTATTTAGCAATTACTCTTTGGAATGAAGAGAAAGCAAATACTTCCAACAATCTACTAGAATGGAGAGAGAAATAAAGAAAATTAGTCACTAATATCAGCTTTCTACAAATGAACCACAGCTGTTGAAAAGTCATCTCATAGGATGTCATCTGGGTGGCCACCTCTTTTCCACATCCTATTGCTTTTCTGTGAGAACAGAAGTAGTATCCTGACCCTTTCCATGAGAACAATGCTGTTTCACTCAGTTATGTGCAAATTAGTAGGCAACATTTTTACTTACAATTTAATTCCATGTCTCCAAATTTAAAAGTCACCAAAACAGTAATTATGGCATGCTATTTGTAATTGGCTTGTGTATTTCATGTAAAATGCTATTTCATAATTGTGATGGACCAGAAAGGATTACCTAAATTAACTGGACAATGTCTAGGGAAGTAAGGAAATCTAAACTACCTGTATCATGAATTATTTATATTCTTGGATATTCCCAGGGGAATGTTCTCTAGAATCCACTAAATACTAGAGATAATAATTATCACTTTCTGACCCGATATAAGGTGACATGAACAGTGCTAGGCACTAAATTGGGTGTTTTACTTCTTCATCTCAAACTTGTAATAATCCTACAGGGTAGATATTCCCTATGTTGCAGATGAGAAAGCTGAGAAACAAAAATCCAAGACCAAAGAGAAAGTGAATAGCAGATCAGAATTCCAATCAGCACTATATGCTTTCAAAGTCTTGCTACCCAGCCAGTCCTTCCCTATATTTCCTTCATTCAGTAAATACTAAGTCTGTAAGTATCAGTTATAAAATCCCCATATTCAACCCTCATACACTGTTGGTGAATGCAAGCTGGTGCAGCCACTCTGGAAAACAGTATGGAGGTTCCCCAAAAAGTTGAAAATAGAGCTACCCTACAACCCATCAATTGCACTACTGGGTATTTACCCCAAAGATACAAATGTAGTGATCAAAAGGGGCACATGCACCCCAATGTTTATAGCAGCAATGTCCACAATAGCCAAACTTTGGAAAGAGCCTAGATGTCCATCAACAGATGAATGGATAAAGAAGATGTGATACACACACACACACAAACACACTCTCTCTCTCTCACACACACACACACACACATAGATACACAACACACAATGGAATATTATGCAATCATCAAAAAACCGAAATCTTGCCATTTGCAATGATGTGGATGGAACTAGAGGGTATTATGCTAAGTAAAAAAAGTCAATCAGAAAAAGACAATTATCCTATGATCTCACTGATATGAGGAATTTGAGAAACAAGACAGAGGATCATAGGGTAAGGGAGGGAAAAATAAAACAAGATGAAACTAGAGAGGGAGACAAACCATAAGAGACTCAATCTCAGGAAACAAACTGAGGGCTGCTGGAGTGGAGGGGGATGGGAGGGATGGGGTACTTTGATGATGGACATCGGGGTGGGTATGTGGTATGCTGAGCACTGTGAATTGTGTAAGACTGGTGAATCACAACCCTGTACCCCGAAACAAATAATATGTTATATGTTAATAAAAAATAAAATAAAATAAAGTCCCCATATTACTTGGAAGTTTTTAATCCACCCCTCCTAAAATTGCCAGCTAATTACTCTCCAGTTACATTATCTTTCTTCACTTGCTATGTCAAACGTGACTAAACAGGCAACTTACCTATTCATTCAACAAATGTTTATTCTTTTTCCACTGGGACCCACCCTGTTTAATCAGCAATATGTTAAATCATTAATTCCATCCAGATTCAGATGACTTCAAACAAAATTAAATGGGGTTTCACAATTATAACTTTAAAAAGGAAAAGAATCATCTAAGTCCACATTAAGTTTAGCCCAGAATCTACTTGTTGCAAACCAACCTCTCCAAACACACAGATCTCCCTTCTCATCTGTTACTTAATGGAGTTAAGTATATGTACTCCTATAATACCTCCCTTTTCCATTCTTATTAAGATAGATCCTGGAGAAGAGTCTAACTTACATTATATGTAAAGGTGAAGCTCTAACTTACATTATGAATTCCTCATAACTATGGAGTTGGTAATGATCAGTTAGCCTTCAGGCTATATTTGTCAACATCCCTTTCCCAGGAATAACAACTGTTTTATCAAGGATAGCTACAAGTTGCATACCTGGTCCTGTGCATGAAGCTCTTGATCTACAGAGGTAGGAGTGGAGCCTAATGGGGACAGTGATAGAAAAAGTAATTTGGAGCTAAGTGGAGAAGACCTTTAATGACCAGCTAAGGGGGATAGAATAATCACCCCCCCACACAGGACCGTCTTTTGAGAAGCTTTCCTTTTTTTAAAAAAAAAGGGGGGGAGGGGCACTAAGATGGTCAGAGCAATAGATAAGTTGTGGAGAGAAAAACAAAGAACAGAATCAAAAATTCCACTGAATATTTAAGCCTGGATGACTGAAAAAGGGTGGCAACATCAACAAAAAATAAGGTGAGCTGATTTGATGGAGGACACAACCAAGGAGAGGGCTTGAGCCTCAGATGTGTTAGGTTGAAGATACTTAAGTTGTACAAAGTCCAATTAAAAATTCTGGCCCCAAGGCACCTAGGTGGCTCAGTTGGTTTAGTGTCTGCCTTCGGTTCAGGGCATGATCCCAGCACCCTGGGATGGAGTCCTGCATCAGGCTTCCTGCTCAGTGGGGACCCTGCTTCTCCCTCTCCCACTCCCCCTTCTTATGTTCTTTCTCTCTATCAAATAAATAGATAAAATATTTTTTAAAATATTTATATTTTTATATATAAAATATAAATAAATTTTAAGATAAAAATAAATAATTTTTTTATTTTTTAAATTAAAATAAATAATTTTAAAATAAAATTTTAAATTAAAAATAAATAAATAATTTTTAAAAAAGAAAGGAAGAAAGAAAAGAAAAAGAAATGCTGGCCTGTGTTTAGAGAAGAATCAGGGCTTTGGATACAAATTGGGAAGCTGCGGATGCAAATATGGGTGTCAAACAAGCAGTTAAAAAATATTAAGTTATATTTTTTCATCAAGCAGGAAAATAGATAGGGAGAAAGTGTCCATGAACAGAACATTAAAGAATGTGCACTCCTGAGGGATAAGAGTAGAAGTCAGTGAAAGATGAAGAAGCCATAAAAAAGAGGAAGATAGGGATAACTGAAATAGTTCTCTGCCACATACTAAGAGGAAGGATATCAAAACGTAACATCAATAATTTTATATTTCTTCAAAGAGTTCAAGGGCAGTAAGATAAGAAAATTATTTTGGAATTGATGCCAGAAGTCTTTCGAGGACTACTAAGGAAGCATTTTCAGTAAAATTGTGGGCAGGCTTAGTTCATAGATGGGAACCATGTAGGAAACCAAAACCCTAGATTTTTTGGAAAACTCCCAATTTCAATTTATTCTATCTTGTTATAAACCACGTGTTTTGATGTTTCCATTTGAAACTACAGTAACATTGTGGTAAAAAGTTAGGAATAATGCCTTTAAAACTTTCAAGATACTGGGGCGCCTGGGTGGCTCAGTGGGTTGGGCCGCTGCCTTTGGCTCAGGTCATGATCTCAGGGTCCTGGGATCGAGCCCCGCATCAGACTCTCTGCTCAGCAGGGAGCCTGCTTCCCCTTCTCTCTCTGTCTGCCTCTCTGCCTACTTGTGATCTCTCTCTCTCTGTAGAATAAATAAATAAAGTCTTTAAAAAAAAAAAAAACTTTCAAGATACTTGTCAGTGAAAGGAAGTTGAGCAGTTAAGCTTGGAAGAAGAATCAAGAGGTGTTTTAGGTGTAGGGGAGTCCTCAACTCATTTGCAAGCAGGAGGAAAGTGAGTAACTAGTGAAGCAGGGAACAAAGCTTTGATAAACAAAATGGCAATTACTGACAGCACTAAATTTCAGAGGAAGACAGAAGAAGTTGGGATCAATAGCGCAGGTGGATGGGAAAAGGTGATTTAGCTCTTTTAAGTAGTAACAGGTAAAAGAATAGATTAAAATATTAGGTGATAGATGTGTTAATTAACTTGATGGGATAACATTTTCACAATGTATAGGTATATCATATCATCACATCGTACACTTTTAACATCTTACTATTTTACTTATCAATTATACCTCAATAAATCAGGGTGAGGGGGGAAGAATAGAGAAAGATGAAGACATTTTCAAGAAGAAAGGAGAGTGGAAGAGTTAATGAAGCTAGAATATAAGACCACTAAAATAGAAGCTCCAGGAGATCAGGATTATTTGATCATTCTGCTTGACTGACTTTCAATAAATATCAGCAGAATAAATTCTGTTCTCTCACACCTTCCAGGTAAAGAAAGAGGCATCTTGAACTCCTAAAGGTAAGGATTTAGAAGGAGCTTAAAGAGGGATTTGGAGAAGCTCTGTAGTATGAGACACCAAGTCAGAATGAGATGGATAAAATAATGGCCACTAATGGTGTCCCCCTGAAGTCATAGCAATAATCTGCTCTTCACCTCCTTCAAATTGATTCAAGAGTCAGTAAGGTCCCCCCTGGACAATCTGTCTAAAGCAGCATGTCCTTCCTTACCCATCTCTACCTATTATCCTAGCTCCCTGCTTCATTCTTCTCCTTAGTACTTATACTCTCTGTTGTGCTACATTTTACTTTATTGTCTAATTATCTATAGACCTCCACCAAAATGTAAGCTAGGGCAGGGATTTTTGTCTGTTTACACACCACTCTCTTTCCAGTACCTAGAACAAAGCACATTGAATGAATGACAACCCATTTATGAGATAGAGTCATCAGAATTAAGTGACTTGCTTCACTGACAGTGAGTTATTGCAGGGAGGGAGTGTGGAAGGAAGCAGAAGAAAAAATAAATGATGGAAATACTCCAGAGTGAATAGTGGTGGAAACTCAAAAGAGGGATTTCTAGAATGCTAACAAGTAGTGGAAAGTGAGGTAATTGGGATAAATAAGGTCAAATGATGAACCACAAAGTAATTACCATCGTGCTAATGGTAGGTACAGATACCACCAGTCTCTTAAGATGACCACAAAGCAGAGGGTAGAGAGGTGCAGGGTATCAAGCTACATGATCAATGCTACATGATCACTGTAAAAAAAATATAAAAAATAAGAATAAAAAAAGAACAAAATCCACAAACAAACAAACAAAAAACAATGCTGCCTGGCACAGAGTTAAGTAACAAGTAATCATTAGTTAGTGCTACTTTTTATATTTTCACAATGCTCTGGTCCAGAGCCACTGAGGGCTAAGACAACTTCATCATTCCTGAGTCCACATCATATTACCATCTGGTCACAGGCTCATCCTGCAGATGACAGGGAAATCCTCATCTCCTCACTAATGAGGACATCTCAAGCATAGAAGACACTTCCACCTGAAAAATACAGCTTTGCCAGGTTTGTCAAGATATAACTGCCATCCACCTAACTTCCATGGAGCCACACCATCCCGGTCCACATACACACACGTGTATCCCTTTACTGGATCATTCACATTTCTCCACAGCTTCAAAATTCTACGGCTAAACCTAGATTGGTTTCACACCCTTCAACAGAGCTGACATATGCAGAGTGCTGGAAAGAATACTGCTGTGCTCTTTTATACCACACCACTGCTGACACGTTCGGATAAGAGCCAACTCTAACACAAAAATGCAATTGGACCACTTAGTCTTTCTCCATATTGTGTTTGTATTATTGAATTATTGGCCTGTAACAAAACCATGCTCTTTTGCCCCTATAGTTTATCTCACAGCAGGGAGGGGGAGTTTGAAATAGAATCATTTTTCCAATTTGAAGGTTATTTTAAGTACCAAGCTAACCACCCATCTCTGTGAATTGGTTTCAGATACAGTGTATATATCATCACTATCATCCTCGTCCACTGGAATGTTGGAGCAAATGAATGGGAGAGTTTCCACAGCTGGAAATGCCAACTATCAGTGAAGCTAAATCACTGCCCAAGACCACATAACTTACAAATGGTGTGACCCTACTCTGACCCCAAAGCCAACATCACTGCCCGGGTTAAAACAGATGAATTCATCAGTGTTTTCCATTTCTGAATACGAGGAAAGAGATCATGGCAAAACAAGCTCTCAAAAAGAAATTACACACTTTTCCTTGAAGATTCCAAGAGACATCTGGATTTAATATCATTTGATATTCCTCATTCCAATTTAGATATTTGTGAGTTAAAAGAAAATACATTCTGTGCCAAATGCTTCTGGCCCGGAGTTCATTAAATCCCCTTTGTGAAGGGACCACGTTTTCAACCAATGTTTAAGAAAAAATATTAATTAATCATGCAACATTTTAATTCTGCTTTTATACATGTTTTCAAGCTCTTCCGTGAGTTTTAAAAGAAGCTACAAGATGGTTGTTAGAGGTTGTTTTCTGTCAAACATACACACACACACACACACACACACACACACACACACACGGCCACGTTTCTTCATTCCCCAGATATGACAAATCGGAATCTATATAAGTGAAACTGAATAGAAAAAGGGAAGGACATCTTGATGTCAAAACTGCCCTCTATCCTGTCAGAGAACTTTATCATAAAAATGTAAACTTGTCATCATCATTTATTAGCCATTGATAACGTGCAGGATAGTAGCCATCGCAAGAAGTTGTAAAAACGTGAAAATATGGTCTTCTCAAAAAAAGAGACCAAACAGAAACAGAAATAATAAAAATATGTAGGAATAGATGTATACATTTCCATTCATGCAGTATTTCTTTAATCTCCCAGGTAACAGTTTTATGAACTATTTTTGAGTGGCAGATTCCTCCCGACATAGCTATCTGTTGCTGTATAACAAATTACCCCCAAATGTAACGGCCTAAAGCAACAAACATTTAGTATCTCAGGTTTGTGGACCAGGAATTCAGAAGTACCTTAACTGGGTGGCTCTGACTCCAGGTCTTTCACAAAGCTGCAAAAAAGGACACTAGCAAGGGCTGAGGTGGGCGGAAGGCTTGATGGGGCTGGCGGACCCGCTGCTAAGCTCACTCATGCTTGCTGGTGGAGCCTGAGCTCATGCCAGCTGCAGGCTCTCCACAGAGCTGCTTGACTGCATTCAGGACCTGGTAGGGGGATTTCCCCAGGATGAGCAAACAGAGCATGAGTGAACCAGAGAAAGAACAAGGAAAAAGCCACAATGGGTTTTATAGCACAGCCTCAGAAGTTACACCCAACAGTTCTGCCTTGTCAGTTTACTAGAAGTCAGTCACTAAGTGCAGCCCACACTCCCAGGAGGAGAGCGAGGTTCCACATTCTGAAGGAAGAATGTCAAATCATTTGTGGGCATCTTTTTAAACCACACCCCTAACACTCGTATTTTTCTGCCCCATTCCCCAGTCCTTCCCAGACTCCTACAAATTTTGGACTTCCAGGGTGAGCATTAACCATAATTTTTTGGTTAATTTGGTTAATAAAACCATATTTATGCATAAATGCATTTATTTGGGGGATGCCTGGGTGGCTCAGTTGGTTAAGCAACTGCCTTTGGCTCAGGTCATGACATCAGGGTCCTGGGATCAAGCCCCACACAGGGTGCCCAGCTCAGCAGAGAGTCTGCTTCTCCTTCTCCCTCCACCACTACCCCGCCCCCGGCTTGGGCTCTCTCACTCTCTCTAGCTCTTAAATAAATAAATAAATACATTTATTTTGATATCCATTTGTGGTGCCATACATAAATAAATGAAACCAAGAATGTCCCTGCCCCTTCAGAACCTAGTAGAAGGAGACCAACAGTAAACAGATAGATGCATATTATGGTGGTGATAAATGCCACATTTAAAAGATATAATAAAGTAGGCCAAGGGATTAGAGCATTATGAGCACTTAAATAGTGAAAATGCTCTATATCAACATATCATACATTTAGTGCATACACTGCTTCTTAGCCTTGAGAATTCAATAGACCTCCTCCAAAAACCATTAACTTTGTCCTTGACCACATGCTTTTTTTCCCCCCTAACATTTTTGCAAGATTTGCTTCTGTGTTCTTTCTCCCAGCTTTGCCACGACTCCACTGTATATGCCAAGTCTTAAAAAAAAGCCAGAAATTCTCTTTCGGCTCTTCTTCAAACAGCTATTTCTTCTTTCTTTTGTTGCTGGCTCTCCTCCATGAAAACTTGGCCTGTAATGCCTCCGCTTCTGGAAAACCACAGGCTATACTGGAACTAGTGTCTGCTCTCCACCTGAGCTACATCAATAACCAAACCCCCTTCCCTATCAGGAATAGGGAAACTGTTCCTTCTGTTGGTAAAAGCCATCTTGGCTCTCATTGTGTCACGATCAGTTTACCCACCTTGGCCCAGGATCCACCGTCTCATTGCTTCATCTTCAAAGTCTCCCCTACTCAGGCAGGATTTCAACACCTCTCTAGACAGTATACAGTAAGAACTATGGACCAACCTCCCTAGACATCAAATAACACAAAGGAAGGAAATTTATATCACATAACTTCGAGGTGTTATGTTATTACCTATTTCTCGTACTTACCACTATTTGGACTTCTGATACCTCTGTATCTGGTAAACTATGAGCTTGGAGAAGATTAAAATTGGGAAGATACTAGTTATTTGCAATTACAATTTTGAATATTGGGTTACAACTGAAAATTTAGTTAAAAAAAAAAATAAAGACCTAAAAGACCAAGCCCTCTTGCCTATGTTTTATTTATTCAGTTATTTTCCCCCATTCCATCTGTGCCCTAGATGTTTATTTCTATTTAATAGCACCCAAGTGGTGGGATACATTTTAGGTCTCTTTTTTATCTGCCATATTACTCCAGATGGAAATACACATTGGCATATCACATAAGCCTTCTTGGTTACCTTCTGTTCATAGTTGCTGTGCCAGTGAGGAATATGAAAATTGGAACTTTCCACCAAGGGCAGACAATATAATTGAATTAGAGTCTTCCAGATTTCCTGAGTGGCACTGGGTTGTGCTTTGTTCCTTCCTTCCTTCCTTACATCCTTCCTTCCTTTCTTCCTTCCTTCCTTCCCTATTACTCTGACCTGAATCTGCCATACCAATGTCTTTGTAATTAAAAAGCACTCAGTATACACCTTGTGGTATAAAGAAAGGACATTCATTTCCTAGAATCTTCATCAATTTCTTCTTTTGGCATCTTTTTTTCTTATTAAGTATATCTTAATCTAACCTGTGGTACTACACTAGTTCTAAAGGCATTTATTTTGTTTAAAATAACACAGTATCCAGTAGATGCTAGGAATAAAACCATAAATACATAGGGACACCATGTCCTAGTTCAACCCCTGACTAGAGGAAATAGAGTAATGGAATCACCACAGGGATTCCCAAACACCTCTACCCACAGCTCTCTCACAAGCTTCTCTGGTGACACCTAGCCACACAACACACACAAAGGAAAATTCAAGGATGGCTCAGTCAAGCCCCCATCTTTAAGGTGTATGCTTCGGTCAACCCAGGCTACTATAATACATTACCACATATTGGGATCTTAAACAACAAAAAATTTATTTCTCCTAGTTCTACAGACTGGGAAGTCTGAGATCAGGTGCCACCACGGTCTATTCTGATGAGAGCTCTCTTCCTGGTTTGCAGCTGGCTTCCGCCCTGCTGGGTCCTCATTTGGCAGACAGAGAGTGTCAGAAAACAAGCTCTCTAAAGTCTTTTCTTGTGAGGACCCTGATCCCATAAGAGGGGCTCCACTGTCATCACCTCATTACCTCCCAAAAACCTATCTCTAAATACTATCACATTAGCAATTAGGGTTTCATTTGAATTTGGGGAGCACACAAAACTTTGGTCCATAAAAACATCACTGGAATGAATTAAAAATATTATACCAACTATCAATCTCCACATATAACTCCTATGTTAATAATGAAATGGATGGGACGTCTGAGTGGCTCAGTCGGTTAAGCCACTGTCTACGGCTCAGGTCATGATCCCAGGGTTCTGGGATCGAGTTCCACATCGGGCTCTTTGCTCAGCAGGGAGCCTGCTTCTCTCTCCGCCTCTGCCTGCTTGTGTGTGCTCTCTCTAGATCTCTCTCTCTCTCTCTCTCTCTCTGACAAATAAATAAATAAATAAAATCTTTTAAAAAAATAAAAAATAATGAAATGGAAATGGGTCTTACTCCTGCCAAAATAATGACCTTACATGGAATTTTTTAATAAAATTAATTAAAAAAAAAAACACTTGTCAACAGCACCAGCTGACCTCTATTGAGTATTTTTTAAGCATACATGTACACGATCCCTAGTACAACTACAGGCTATACCAGCAACTATCAGCTGATAGTTACTTAGGTTCGATGCTTTCAATCATCTAAAACTTTGAGCACTCAGTGGGATAGTGCAGTTTCCCAGAAACACATCACTCATTTTATTATCCAAGTTCTAAATATTTTAATATGTCTCCCAATACCTTGTCTTATTTGAAAAATTACCAAAAAAAAAAAAAAAAAACCTGTAAAAAGTTAAAAAAAAAAAAAAAAAAAAAAAAATATAAACAAAATAAAAGAAGAAAACACATTCTAACACCAAATCCAGGAAAAAAAAATCATTTTTAAACATTTTCGATTATGGTAATATTTTGAAGATTATCAATATGGTTTTTCTTCTGTCTTTTTGAGTATGTAACCATCACCTTAGTGGGCATTTCACTGGGGACAGAGAAGGATTTTTTTCATTGAAAGAATGCAAACAGAAAGAATGAAGTAATATGCAGCTTCTAATATGCAAAATAAGATTATGCAGCAAGAAATAACCTTGAACATCAGGCTTTCATTCTGATCCCAGAAAGTATTTTCTGTGTTTTGCCCACTGCTGCACCCCCTCTGAACAGAGCCTGGTACATATTAGACATCCAGCAAATATTTAGTGAATGAATGAAGAGTTCATAAATTCTTTTATCTCTTCCTTTAATATATCAGCAGCCAAACCTGGAGTCTCCAATTTAGCCTGGAGTCAGCTAACTCACAGCATTTTCCCTAGGGTAGAAAATAACAACTTTCTGTGATAATGAAGGCTTGTATCTCACTGTTCTATCAAAGGAAGAGAATGTACTGCTGGGACTGCTGGAGGGGAGTTTCGCCATCAGCTCCCCAAGGAGATTGTGGAAGAAGAAAAGAGGGAGAAAGACAACCAGAAGCTTGTGCCCTGATTTCTATGCATTAGTTGAGTAAGGAAAGATAACACAGAAAGAAGAAAAAAGTTTACCCCATTTTCTGCTTAGGACTTCTGAAGAAGACCCATCCTGTGTGGCTCTGAAACCAACCTGGGGAATTGCCCCACCAATTTGTTAGTGTGGTTTGGTCAGATAAAGACAGTCTCTAACGTTTAGCATTTCTGAGCAGTCTCTCCCTGCTTTGCATGTGGCACAGCTGAGATCCAGAAGACTGATAGACCAGCCAAGATGACTGGCAGAAGGGCACCATGTGGGGGGTAAAGGGTCCTAAATTAAGGCCTAGGTTAGGCCTACAGAAGAAGGTTAGGTCGTAGGGAAGGAGAAGCTACCCTCAGAGGCATGAAACTGCTGGTGGGAGGGTAGATCCTTCCAGGTGTATTAGTTTCCTATTGCTGCATAATAAATTACCACAAACTTAGCCACTGAAAGCACCACATGTTTTTTATCACACAGCTTTTGTGGTCAAGAGTCCAGGCATAGCTTCACTGGGTCCCCCCACTCAGGGCCACATAAGACTAAAATTAAAGTGTCTGCAGGCAGCATTCTCATTGGAAGGCTCAAAGAACCCGCTTCCAACCTCACTTAAATTGTTGGCAGGATTCATTTTATTGTAGCCACAGAACAGAAAGCCTTAAATTTTTTACCAGCTGTCAGGTTGAGGTGACCTTCAGGCCCAGAGACCACCCACAGTCCCGTGCCATGTGGGCATTCTCAACATAGCTGCTTACTTTGTCAGATCCACAAGGAGAGTTTCTACCGCTTGGATCCCTGATCTCTCAAGGGCCAGTCCTTTTAAGGACCTTCACCTGATTAAATCAGGCCCACCCAAGATAATCTTCCTTTTGATTAACTCAAAATCAACTGATTTGAGACTTTGATTATATCTGTAAAATCCTTTCCCCTTTGCCATATAATGTAACTGATCCATGGATGTGCCATTCCATCACCTTTGCTACATTCTGTTGATTTGAAGAAACTGACAGGTCTCACCCCAGCAAAAGGGGACTACATAAAGATGTGAACAGTAGAATTATTGGGGACACCCTCTGGTCTGTCCTTTACACCAGAAAAACTAGTGTGGAACTCCCTCTACCCAGCAGAGGAAAAGAGCAAACTGTGAGTCATGTGGGGCAGACAGCAAGCCAGGTAATGATGGTGGTTATCATCCCAGAGACCATGGGAGCCATAGACACCCCTCACAACACATGGCCACACCTCCCTTTCCTCTCCCCAGACATCTCAAAAGGAGACAAGGAAGGGAAAAGGGACTCAAAATCTAAGATACTGACCACTTTCACCTCTAGAAATTGAGTTTTAACTAAACAATGTAAATCATGAGGGCAGAAAGAGTTGAAAATCAAATAGAGTCAGCAGTTAATTTTTTAACTGTTAGGAACACCAGATGACTTAAATACAAAATAAAGGCAAGCACTTTTGTCCACATAGCCCAGAGAGATGTGTAATGAAAAATCATTTTGACTGGCTGTACACATTTTTGTGAAGATTTTATAACTAAACCCATGTAAGTCATCTCTGTCCTGGTGAATATGGATAATGCTCTCTACTTATAAATGTTGGAACACTGCAAAATAAGACCATTTTAAATAAATTTAAATGTCATGTGCAAATTATCCTCTTATTTTGAACAGAAAGAACAAGGTATAAAATTTTTGCTAAGAGGAAGTCTGCTTCTGCTAAACGTCAGTTTTTCCCCGTCACTACTAAATAAATGTTAAATAATAAAAAATGCCCATGTAAATTGTTGTCAAAGGGTAAGCCAGTCCAGCAAAGAGACGTGTCTCAAGCTGGCCTTTCACCATCGCACGTGGATGTGTCTTACAAGGGAAGTCCTCGTCAGTCATTTGTTGGAATTTGGAATACATTTTACCATTAACTACCATTTTAACCATGTATTATATGCCAGACACAATGCTTAGTGTTTTGTATATGGAATCTCAGCAAGTTATTAAAATACCATGAGGAACATATAATTATATCCATTTTAGATGTACGATAACGGAGGCATTGAAAGGTTAAGTAACTTGCCCAAGGTCCCACAAAGAACGTGTGGTCCTACAGGAATTGAAACTCAGATCCACAAGGTTCCAAAGGCTATTTTTTAAATTTTTGTATGATACCTGTCAGACTAGTCTACAAAAGCCTAGTAAACTCATAATGTAGCTGAATACAATATTGTCGTTGTACCCACAACTTTCAGAAATGGTCCAATAGGAAAATGTATTCCAAGTTGCAGCTGGGTCCACAATCACTCATCTCCCTTCTGCAGTGGATGAGGGCAGAGCGTCTCCCAGCCCATCAGGGTTTCCTACCTCCAGGTCAGAAAGAGGGCTCCTTCAGCTCCAAGACTGTGCTGGCCACTTTCACAAGCTGAGGCAGAGTTAAAGATGGACACTTTCCAGGCTCTGAGTGGGTAAGCCTGGGAACCCACACCCTGCTGCCACATTAAAACCCCAGGTCACTCCTCAGTCTGGGACAGTCCCCTGTCACCCTCTTACTTTCCTCCTCAGGCCCCAGGCCTATCTCGCCCTCCCTTTCCACTGCCATTATTTGACACTTCCTATCAAGATTCTTCTGTTCTCTAACCTTCTGCAAAACAGAAGCTAGTCTCGCATCCTCCAAATTTTAACCCTCTTATCAGAGAAGAAGCAAATCAGAAGTCTCCCATTCATCCTACCCTTCCTGTAAGATGTGGAAGCTCACATTTGCATGCAATTTTCAGTGACCAGACTGAGACATTCAGGTGAAAAGGAGGTGACTATAACCAGTTGCTATGACAACAGCAAGATATAAAATGGCATAGCAATTCATAGGACAAGCTTTTAAAATTACATAAATTTGAAGTATTACAAGAAACCATTGAAAACTACATATATAAAAATGACTGGCCAATTGAAAGAATGAAGTATATCACACAAATAAACCATCTTGAATTAATCAGACAATTAAAGGTACATATACAATTTTCATCCTCAAGAGACTATAAGAAAGAGAGGGAATTACAATTCTGGTGCCTCTGTAAGGTTACCTGTCAATCAAACCGATCCAGCTGCTTTCATGTTAAAATTTTCCACGTCTATCACAACCCTAAGAATTAAGCCACAGCGAAATTACAAGGCTAACATCACTAAACAGAAGTGTTTGCCTTCAGCATTTAACAGTGCTGACCATTCTTGCCCCTAAAACTTTATCTCTCTCGATTTCCTGACACTGCACTCGTTTACACCCTTCTCTGTTTTCACATTGGTTCTCTCCCTCTCCTGGTTGCTCCAATGTTTTGCAGCTGGGTCTCATCCCTTTGGATCCATCACATGTCCTCAACTGTCATCTCTTACCTGATGACTCCCAGAGCTACACGTACACTCCCAAAACCTGTCCAGAGATGCAGACCCATGGCCCAACTGCATGAAGAAGTCTCCTAATGGTATCTCAAAATCAGCCCTTCTATATTCAAGTTTAAAGACCATTTCCCTAATGAGGTTAACGGCACCATCTTCCAGAACTTCAGGCAAAACATCTTCTTAGTCATTGTCTCTTCCTTCTCTCTCATATCCCGGCACTAAGCCCTCTTAATTCTACCTTTGCAATAGCTACTGGGTCTCTCTGCTCCAGTACAATCAATATGGGCACCCCCACATGTGTACACTACTTCTCATCTAAACTACATCGACGGGCTCCCAACCTCCCTCCCTGACATTCAGGCTTTCCTAATTTCAGTGTTGCCCACACACTCCTGAACATGAGAAACATGAGGATTTTTTTTTCTTTTTTCTTTTTTGTAAATAATGGTTTCCAGGCCTTGCCCAAGACCACTAAATCAGGATCTACCACAGAGGGGCTTGCGAATTTACATTTTCCTAAGTATTCCTGGATGATTCCTCTAATCAAACAAATGCAGTTTACTCACCACTCCTGACTGACTGAATTCACAGCGCCTGACCAAAAACTTCCCATAGCCCCTATTGCTGGTAAAATTAAGTCCAAATTCCCACCTTCATATTTAAGGCCTTCCACCATCCAGTCTACACACATCCTTCCGGTCAGCTCTCCCATTATCACTTCTCATGTGCTTCGTGCCCAATCCACACTCTGGCATGCCGGAACTTTCTCTGCATTTTTCCATCATCATGTTTTTCATCACATAGTTCCCTGAATCTGGACTATCCTCTACCCATGTCTCTCTGTTCAAACCCCAGCCATCCTTCAAAGTTGGTCTTGGTTTTATTTGTACCCTTTTTTGTAGCCTCCCCATAGCATGCAGATGCATCCACCACTGTGCTGTTGTTCAGCTGTGTGTGTATGCGTGTGTGTGTGTGTGTGTGTGTCCTCCCCTCCTCTATAGATGAACTCCCTGAGAAAGATGACTATGCCATTATCCATCTTTGTATTTCCAGAGTGCCTATAGGAAGCAGCACACAGGTGGTGCTCACATGGTTGGAGAAGTGAGTAAATGAAACAACAACCATCAGATCTGACTACTTGGGGCCAATCAGTCTGCCCCTTATTCCCCCTATCCACCTACATGGACCACATTATGACTCTATCACTGCCCGAATGCCCTGCTTATTTTTCCTTTTTACTCATCAAGTCCCACAGTCTTTAAGACACTATCTCTCTAAGTGTGGGCTGCCAGCCATTACGGGCCAAAACAACAGACCTGGGTTGTTTTTTAAAGGTAACTTCCCAAGTTACTACCTCCAGACCTGAATTACAATCTTTGGGATAAGGAGCCCAGAGATCTAAATTTCTCACCAACACCACCAAGTAATTCTTTGGTGCAAGGATATTGAGAACATGTTTTTAAACCTGGTTCAAGCCCCACTCTCCCAGAAAACCTTACAATTTGAGAGCTTACTACAGGTTTGATGTTATGCTGCTCCTTGTGAACTTGTTTACTATGGCTTACGATTTTATTTCATTTTGTAAGCTATCAAGTCATTGTGATCTGTGTGAGGTGCGGATCTTAAACACCATAGAGAAAATGTCATATAAAACATATATAGATTGGGACACCTCGATAGCTCAGTTGGTTAAGCAGCTGCCTTCGGTTCAGGTCATGATCCCAGCGTGCTGGGATCGAGTCCCACATCAGGTCCCTTGCTCGGCGGGGAGCCTGCTTCTCCCTCTGACTCTGCCTGCCTCTCTGTCTGCCTGTGCTCACTCGCTCTCTCTCTCTTTCTGACAAATAAAAATTCTTTAAAAAAATTAAAAAAAAAACACATACAGATTAATAGCAAAGAGTATGCTCCTGGAATCAACCTGCCTCCATTCATATCCCAGGTGTAGCAGTTAACTGGCAACATGACCTTGGGCTAGTTCGTTAACCCCTCCATCCCTCCAGTTCCCATCTAAGAAGTGGAATCATGATGCTACCCATATCATAGGACTGTTGTAATGATTACACGGGACAATTCACGGGAAGTACAAGTACCTCAAGAAATGGTAGTCATTATTACTACTGCACGATTATTACTGTCCAAAAAGCCCTTTTATTCTACCTGGACAAGTAGGGCACAAAACTAAAAAAGACTAATCATCAAGTCTTCGAGGGCTCTTTGTCTTTTCTGTTTTCCTCTTGGTCTACAGTTATCTTGTACATGGAATAATGGACAAAATACTATTAAACACAGAAGAGAGGCCCCAAATTTAGAAGCATCCAGGAATGAAACATCATACACAACTCTTCCACTCAAAGCCTTATTCCAGGAAGCACGATCTACCTGATGGTTCCAGACCTAAACGATTCAGGGCAATTCCTATCTAATCCATGACAAGGGTCAAGAATTAAGACGCTACTTCTGTTGAGAGAGTTCACCAGCTAATCTCATGGTGGGCCTTGTCATTGTCCCAGTGGAAGAATAGTAACTTCTCAGCTAGTGATTCCTCTCCTGTTACCCTGTGGCAGCGTTTTTTTCGACTCAACACCATTTGTCAAATAACTAAACAGTATTTGATGGCAAGGAGGTAATTTATTTAGTGGCCAGAGAATGAACAAGTGGAGTTTATGCTGTAAAGGCACATTTCTCCCCATTAGATCTCATGGTCAGGGTTTTATATTAGGGTAATTAAGGGAGCTGGTAAGCAAACTGATCTCGGGGTTTTTCCAGGAGAGGGCAGGAGGCTCCTCAGAATCAAAGTGTCACCTCTTTTCTTCCCTTGAATGGATGCAGTGCAATCTATCAATGGATTAGTTGGTGTGTTTTTGGTTATTACAATTAGATGGTAATGATCTCAAGGTCATCTGGAGGGTTAGCATGATATCAGAACTGTATCAGACTGGTGGAAAACTGGGTCAGGAGGGCTTTGCTTGGAGTGTGCAGCTTCTGGAATTCGGCCTTCGTTTCTGGTGACAGGCAATACCTATAAGCAGGGCCAGAAACTGGATTATTGCAGCTGGTTCGGAGCTTGGTAGCCAGTCCCTGGTGACAATATTGAGGCATTTTGACTGATGCTTCTTTTCAGGGGTCTAGACAACCTCACCTCTCACCCGACTTCATTGTTTCTTTCTTCTCTCATAATCTCAACTATTCTTCAACTGCAGAAAATGTTCAAGAAGATATATTCTCTGAAAGATTTAACAGGTCCTTTCATGAGCTTTCATGAAACAGTCCAGTGGGAGTTACCTTTCCTAGCACACTTTTTTATCTTCTTGAGGAAAGATGAAAGAGGTAAAGTAAATTCCATTACTCTCTCACATGGGCCTTAAGACTCTATGATTTTTCCATAATCATTTGTCAAGTGTTTTTTGTCCAAAACAGTCTAGTCCATATTTTAGGTCACAGCTTACTCACTGGCCAATGTTCTCTGGGGACCAGTGCTTGTTGTGTATAACTCACACAACGTTCTGTATTAAAAGACAACCAAAAACCAAGGTAGTATATTATCTTGTAATTCATTCTCAGAAGTGAAATTTTTTTCTGTACATTTAAAGGACAAGTTTTCTTTTCTGTGAGTGTTTTTTAAATTCTTCCAATTTTAATTGTCTTGTTGATAACAGCTTTATTGAGATATAATTCCCATATAATAAAACTCACCCTTCTTTTTTTTTTTTTAGACTCACCTTTCTAACATGTGCAATTCAGTCTTTTTAATATATGCAGAGTTGTGCAAGGATCACTATTTAACTTTGTAACATTTTCATCACTCCAAAAAGAAAGTCTATACTCATTAACACTCATTTTCCATTCCCCCTACACCAGCCTCTAGAAACTACTAATTTAATATCTGTTTACATGAATTTGCCTAGTCTGGACATTTCAGACAAGTGGGAATATATAGCATGTGGTCTTCCAGGACTGACATCTTTCACTTAGCATGTTTTCAAAGTTCACCCACATTATAGGATGTTTCAGTACTTTACTTCTTCTATCATTGAATAATATTTCATTGTATAAATATAGCATATTTTGTTTATCCATTCATCAGTTGAACATTTGGGTAGTTTCCACCTTTTAGATATTGTAAATAATGCTGCTACTATGACTATGTGCGTGCAAGTTTCTGTATAGTATGTTTTTATTTTTCCTGGGTATCTGGCTAGCAGTGGAATTGCTGGATCCTATGGTAATCTCCGTTTAACATTTTGAGAAACTGCAAAACTGATTTCCAAAATTGGTGTACCATCTTACAGTTCTGCCAGCAGTGAAGTTTCCAATTTCTCTACATCATCACCAACATTTATTTTTCTTTCCTTTTTTAATAGCTATCCTAGTGAATGTAAAGTCCTATCTCATTGTGGTTTTGATCTGCATATGCCTCGTATGCATATGCATAATGAAGTTGAGCATCTTTTCACATGTTTATTGGTCATTTTGTGTATAACCCTTGGGAAAATGTCTATTCATATCTTTGGTCATATTTTAATAAGGTTCTTTGTCTTTTTTTTATTTGGGGGTTTACAAATTATATATTCTTAATAAAAGCACCCAATAATTTTTAAGATTTCCAAATATTTCATCAGTTCTGTGGGTTGTCTTTTGATTTTCTTGATGGTGTCAAAGAAGATTTTAGTTTTGATGAAGTCCAATATATCTATTTTTTTCTTTTGTCATCTCTCATATCTAATCATTGTCTAACTTATGATCACAAAGATTTGTTCCATGTTTTCTTCTTTTTTTAGATTTTATTTATTTATGTGACAGAGACACAGCAAGAGAGGGAACACACGCAGGGAGAGTGGGAGAGGGAGAAGCAGGCTTCCGGCTGAGCAGGGAGTCCCATGCGGGGTTCGATCGCAGGACCCTGCTATCAGGGCCAGAGCCAAAGGCAGATGCTTAATGACTGAGTCACCCAGGCGCCCCACTCCATGTTTTATTCTGAGAGTTTTATATTTTTATCTTTTACGTTTAACTTTATGACTCATTTTAAGTTAATTTTTGTCAATGGCTATTAGTTAGGGATCTAACCTCAATATTGTGTGTGTGAATCCCCAGTTGTCCCAGCATCATATATCCAAACCCATTGCATTGTCTTGACTACTTGTCAAAAAACAGTTCACCATAAAAGTAAGGGTTCATTTCTGGGTTCTGAATTTGTTCTTCTTTTTCAAGATTAGTTTGGCTATTCTAGGTTGCTTGCATTTCCATATGACTTTTCAGATCAGCCTATCAATTTCTGCTCTAAAGGCAGCTAGGTTTATAAATAAATAAATAATATAAATAGATAAATAAATAAAATTTCTATCTTTATATACTTTTCCAATCAATGAACATATGATGTTATCCCATTTATTTAGGTTTTAATTTCTTTAAATGATGTTTTATGGTTTTTGTATATAAATTTTACATGTATTTTGTTTAATTTATTACTAATTATTTTAATCTTTTTGATGCTATTGTAAGTGGAATTGCTTTCCCAATTTCATTTTTGGGTTGTTTGTTGCTCTTGAATACATAAAAAAACAATTCATTTGTGTATATTGTTCTTATATCCTGCAATCTTGCTGAACTCACTATTAGTGCTAAAGTGTGTGTGTGTGTATTCCCCGGAATTTTCTATGCATAAGATTTTCATCTATGTCATCTGCAAATAGAGATAGTTTTACTTCTTCCTTTCAATCTGCACGTCTTTTATTCCTTTCACTTGCCTAAGTGACCTGGCTAGAACCTCCACGAAAATGTGGAATACACATGGTGAAAGTGGTCATCCTTAAATCATTCCTGATCTTAGGGGGAAAGCTTTTAGTTTTTCATCATTGACTATGATGTTTTCTGTGGGTTTTTCATAGATTGTCTTTATAAGACCAAGAAAATTTCCTTCTATTCCTAGTTTATTGAGTGTCTTCATCATGAAAAACTGTTGGATTTTCTCAAATTTTCTGTATCTAAAGATGCTATAGTGGGTTTTTTGTCCTTTTTTCTACTAATAAATTACATTAGTTGATTTTCCGTTTTTACAATTTTATTGAGGTGCAATTGACATATAAAAACTGTATGTGTTTAATGTACATAATTTGTTAAGGTTGGATATATATGCATGTACCTGTGACATCGTCACCATAATCAAGGCAATAAACTTATCCATCCTTGCATCCCTTTTTTTTTTTCCTGAGGTTCAATGTTTTCATTTTGGGAGGCTGCTATTGTTGTTTGTGGTAACAAACTTAACTTGACATCTATTCCCTTAATAAATTTTCAAGTGCAAAATACCACATTGTTAACTAGAGACACTACACTGTAGAGCATATCTCTAGAACTTATTCACCTTTTATAACTATAACTTTATTCCCAGTAACCAACTTTAGATTTCCCTCTGCCCCTATCACCTGGAAACTTCTATGCTATCTTCTGATTCTATAAGTTTGAGTATTTTGAATACCTCATATTAGTGTATGTACTTGCAATCTTTAGTGACTGAATTGATTTCACTTAGCATAATGTTTTCTAGGTCTATTTATGTTTTTACAAATGATAATATTTCCTTTTTTAAGACTGAATAACATTTCATTATATATTTTATACTTTTTTAGTGTTTTAGAGACCTCCCTGACATTTTCCACAGAGGCTCCACCATTTTACATTCCCATCAATGGTGTATAAGGATTTCAATTTCACCACAACCTTCCAACACTTGTTCTCTTTGGTTTTGTTTTTTTTTTTCCCCGAATAATAGCTATCCTAACATGTGTGAAGTGGTATCTCATAGTTTTGATTTCCATTCCTTGATGATTACTGATGTTGAACACCTTTTTATATACCTGTTGACCATTTGTACATCTTCTTTGGAGAACCATCTATTCAAGTCTTTTGCCTTTGAGTTTATTTGTTTTTTTTATTTGTGTGTTGCTATTTTGGGGTGAAGTGTTCCATAGATGTCTATTAGCTCGTGCAGAATGGTATAGGTTTTTGTTTGTTTTTTGGTGGTGGTGGTGTTGTTTTTGCTATTGACTTTTAAAAGTTTCTTACATATTTTGGAAATTAACTCCTCATGAGATACATGGTTTGCAAATATTTTCTTCATTTCATAGGTTGCCTCTTTATTGTTTCTTCTGATTCATTTTCATATGTTAACAACTTGGCAATCCTGGGGTGAGTCCCAGTTGGTCATGGTATAGTATCCTTTTTATATGCTATTAGATTTGGTTTGCTAGTATTTTGTTGATTTTTACATTTTATTCATAAGGAATATTGATCTGTTTTCTTTCCTTCTGATGTCTTTGTCTGATTTTGGTAACAAGGTAACACTGACCTCATAGCATGAGTTGGGAAGTGATCTTCTTCTATTTCTTTTTTTGGAAGAGACTGTGAAGAATTTGTATTAATTCTTCCTTAACATTCATAGAATTCACCAGTGAAAACTTCTGGGTCTTATTAAAACATGTTTTATGGCCTAACATATGGTCGATCTGGAAATGTTCCTGTGCACTTGAGAAGAATTTGTATTCTGCTATTTTGGGGTGAAGTGTTCCATAGATGTCTATTAGCTCTAGTTGGTTTATAAATAGTGTTGTTAAAGTCTTCCTCAGAAACAGTTTCCAATGACTTCCTTTTTCCTATGATCAGGCCATAGTATCCTGTTCCTTGCATGTCTTCTAATTTTTTTGTTGAAAACTGGACATTTTAAACGATATAATGCGGCAACTCTGAAAATAAGATCCTCCACCCCACAACACACACACACACTCACACACACACACACAGGGAGTTTTGCTTTTGCTGCCTGTTGCTGTTATTGCTGCTATCTGTTTGTTTAGTGACTTCCCTGGACTATCAATTCTGTAAAGCCTGTATTCTTTGTCAGGTGCAGCTACCAGAGTCTCTGCTCAGTTAGCTTAGTGGTCAGCTAAGAATTGAACAGAAATTTCATTGAATGCTTTGAACCAATAAGCCTCGCAGCCTTTGCAGAGGGGTCTGAGTGTCTGCTGGGGCATGACTTCAATATTCTGGCATCCTGAAATCTACCTCAAACTTTGCTTCCTGCTTGTGCAGAAGGTCAAGGCCAGCCAGGGGTGAGAAAATCAGGATGTTCCCACATCTTTTCTGAGTGCCGCACAGCTCTGTACATAGGCATAGCCTTCTACAACCCCAGGAATATGTTAGAGCTTTCCAAAGCCCCCTATACATCTCACTCCCCATATTTTACTATTGAGTTTCTCATCCAGCCTCTCGTTTGCCTCAACTGGTATTATTAGCTCATGCAGCTGAGCATTAAACAATGGCTGCTGATTATTTTGTTTTTGACAAACAGCCTAGAGAAAGGATTTTTTCCACTAAGTGAGCTCAAAGTTAAATCAAATAGAGACCAACCTCTGTGAAGGGGTCTTTTACAAGGAGCTGCCAGACAGGTCAAATTCTGACAATTCTCTGGAGATGGGCTTTCGTTCTTCCTCTTCAGTGCATTAGGCTGCTTTCCCCTGACTACCATGATTTGTGAGGCTGCTGGTTTTCAGGGCTACTGCAGAGATTGGAAAGGGGATGGGAACAGAACAAGTCAAAATGCCTCAGAGCTTGTTGTTCTTACAGAAATCCAGCCATTTTTCTTGAATAAATGGCCCTCACATTGTTGCAAACCTTTGATTCATTTTCAGAGTTCTAAAAATGCTGATTTTTCACAACTGCTGCCGGTGCTTTTGCTGCTTCTATGGAAGAGAAGATTTTTGGAGGTCTTACTACACTATTCCCAAAGTGCTTCTCTCTAACAGCCTTTTCAGAGAGTGGTGTTTGAAATGACCTCTCTCAAATAACTTTCAAAACTCAATAATAAAAAAAAAAAAGGGCTAAATCAAATAAAACTTACTAAAGAGCATTAAAAAACTCAATAATAAAAAAATCTCATTTTTAAAGATGGGGAAAAGTTTGGACAAATGCTCCATCAAGAAAGATATCTGGAGGGCAAAAAAAAGATGCTCAACATCTTTAGTCATTAGATTACATTTAAACCACAATGAAATTCAATCCACACCTACTATAATTTTAAAAGAACAGAAGAAAAAGATTGACAATGCTAAGTTCTGGTGAGATGCAGAGCACCTGAAACACTCATTAATTGCTGGTGGTCGTGCAGAATGGTACAGTCACTGTGGAAAAGGTGGGCAGTGTCTTATAAAGTTAAAAATACCCTTAGCACACAACCCAGTAACCCTACTGGATTTTTTTAATAAAAAATAAAAATATATGTCCATATGAAAACTTATATGCAAATATTTTTAATAGCTTTATTAATGATCATGCAAAAAAAAAAAAAAAAAAAACCCAAACCTGGAAATAACCCAACATCTATCTATCAACTGATGAGTAAGGCACAAAGGAACGAACTACTGAAACATACCATGATATAGATGAAAAGATGGCCATGAAAAGGAGCCAGACTAAGATACTTACATGCTGGATGATCCCTTTTACATGACATTTCATAAAAAAACAAAACTGTATCACAAGAAAATTAGTTAGTGGTTGCCAGAAACTGGGGTTGTAAAAGAGGTATGGCTACAAGGACACATGAGGGAACATTTTGGGATGAGCAAAAGGTTCAATAAGGAAGTTACCCGACTATATACACTTATTGATATTCATTGAACCACACACCCAAAAGAGCTAAGTAGATTTCTGTACTTAATCTGTACTTGACCTAAAAGACAAAAAGAATCCTCCCTGCTCTAAACATGATTTTTCTTAGTTAAATTAGCTTTATTTTAGACTACTCTCTACCAGTAGCCAATTTTTAGACATTAGTTGCTTAACAGCTATCTAGAGTTAAATTTATCCTTCACGAAGCATTCAACAACGTCATTATATCTTGAATTGTTTGTTCACACAAAAAGTGTAAGAGAATTTGACAGGAGAGAAGAAATTAATTTGACAACACAGCTAGCTAAAGATATAACTACAAGGAGATTCAATTTAACATTTTTATAATAACAAGAAGATAAAAACAACATAATGTTGATCAATAGCTGGTTGGCTAAGTGGTAATCCAAAACTATATGATAGAATATTAAAATAGTGATTAAAATAACTATATAATTATAGCTCAATATTTATTAATATGAAAAAGTATCTACAGTATTCTGCTAGGGTAAAAACAAATTACTAAATAGTTCCCTAGTATGATTTTGTTTAGGAAATGCCTGGAAAATTACCCCCAAAATGTAAATGCTGGGTATCTCTTAGTGGAGTGACTATAGGTAGTTTGAATTCTCTTCTTGCTTCATGATGGACATGTGCATGATAACCTTACTACTTGTCTCAAAGAGCTGTTAGCCTGAGTCTAGAATTGTCTGGATAAATGACCCCATCCTTGGTTTGCAGCTCTCAGTTCAGGAAAACCAGAAGTCCAGGCTGTGAGGGCCTAGAGATCCTGAGGATGATAAATGAGCATTTTGTTCAAGCCTAAGTGTGTTTTACTGAACCCCACACAGGAGACCTTGTGTGTGTGTGTGTGTGTGTGTGTGTGTGTGTGTGTGTGTTTCCTTCCATATATTTTTTTAACACCAGCACAGGTAAGATGCACTCAGCTCAGATGAGTGGTCCCGGATCACAACCAAAGTGCACATGCAGAATTGCTCCATCCATGGGGTATAAAAGTCTGGGCATGGAAGGAAGCACTGAGCTTCCAGAAATTTTCATGTAACCAACAGTCACTTGGACTTCTCATCCACATTAGTGTGCCTGCTGGGGAGGTCCTTTTTAGGTGACCTGGATAATGTTGTTATGCCCTCTTTCTATAACCTTTAGATAAATAAACCTTGTTGGATTTATCCAACTGTAATCTGTGTCTGGTCAGTCTGAACCTACTTCAATTGACATTTATTAATTCAGTTAGTTTCTATTTGTAAGAAAAAAAGAAAAGAAAAGGAAACCTATTTAGTGAATCCATAACATCATTCAAAACAAATAAAATGAAAAAGACAACCTGCTGGTTATAAGTCAGAAAGTCTTCATGAAATTAAAATTGACACTTCTCTTTGAACAATGGATTCTATGCCTCAGGCTTATTACCTGTCTGGTATAATTCATTATATTTTTCTACTATAGAACTGATTAAGTGATACAAAATTTGTTTAACAAAGAAACTTCCACTATATAAAACAATCTCTGGAGGATATGTTTTTTTTTTTTAAATAATATTCTTTCTAAGACATTCTCAAAGCTAAGTATAATCTAAAAAGCAGATGTGGAAGACTGGTCTTGAACTAAGCAACCAAAAACTATTGAAAGGATACAATAAATCAGCTGAGAAAGGGCAGTAATCCAAGTTAGAGAAACTACTTACATCCACACCCAGAGCCGTCATGGTAAGATGGAAGTTATCTTCCTTTTTAGTGTCTGCTTACACAGGGAGTCTTGTAAAGAAAACTGAAAACACACAAACATCCACATAAAAACACATGCACTAAAACAAACATGCAAAACCAAATTACAGATGCCTACCCAATTACATTTCCTAGTGGAACTGAAGAGTAATCAACTCTAATCAAATAATTAAGAACACAGGATGCAAAACATGCCAAATTTGTCTTGATCTCAGATCCAGCACCTTTTAAAGTGCAGACACGATTATGGCCTCATTTACATATTGTGAGTCATATTCCAACCGAACACAAGCCTGGAAAACAGGGTAGTCACTGCACTGAAATTTAAGTGCATGCCATGTTTAAAGAGGCAACACAGGGAGACCATCCTTCCATATAACCTAGTATTTGAGAATAGTCTTGTCTTAGACAATCAACAAAATAACCTGGAGCTTTTATTTGCCTAGCATTCATTATAGCAAATACTTTCAGCCATGCCAATCATACATCCCAGATTTTCAAGATATGTCTGGTTTTCCATGTTCCACAATTACATGCCTTGTCCTGCTTTTTAGACTGAAAAATGCAGTCTTCCTAATGAGAGCATTAAAGAGAGGGGCTATTGGGAAGACCAGAACAGTACAAGCTGGCAGAAAAGTAAAATGGAAGTGATCCAGTGCCTAGAAGCTCAAAGAAGTGAAATCACGTTAGCTTCACTGTAGTAAAGGCTTTAGAAGATACGTGGAACTTGCTCTAGCAGAACTGAAAGTTGTAGATCTAAGTATCTTAACAACCTTAGATAGGTATTAGAAGATTGAAAAGCATGCTTATAATATTCATGCTACAGAAATCATCAAGAGCAGCAGTGTCCAAACTTTTTGATCACATATCCATCCCCTTGGGAAAAAAATGTTGAATACTCACTTCCAATAGGTGTATATTTATTGATTTATAAATACATACATGTACTACTGTCCTTCATTACTACTATTTGGCATAATATGTACTTTGGATAAGACTGATTATTAACAATGGTCTGTTTTTTAAACTCATCTTGATGTTTTTAAACTGTGACTGTTTTGTGGTATGACTGATGAGTTAAAATTAAAATTATAGGAGCATCAACTGCAATTTTTGGTAGTTCCCTGGTATTACTGGTTTATCTCCAATCCAAACTTCTTGCTCAGAATATTTGTGAGAGTTCTTATTTGCATCTAATTAATCCATTTAATCTATATATCCATTTAACCAGGTGCATCTGAACTGCAAAATACTACAACATTCTAGAGAGGGCATGAGAGTGAGGGCACTGAACCATGGAACCTCAATGCTGCCATCTCATCGACTTGGTGACCTATGACAGCTGATTATATATACACTAAGGAAAAAATCCAGTGCCAATCTGCATATTAAATATTACTAAAGCTTAATTTCTTTCTCACATACGTAAAACATAATAAATGTGAGTAGAAGTTCTAGTATTTTCTACCGGAATCCTAACAGATTGTCTCATTTAACTAACCCCCACTCCCAGAATGTACACAAGAGTAACTCTCAACAGGAGACTCAAAATTACCAATATGCTAATAATCAGTTTTAATTGATTAATATGGAATTCCAGGTAAGATAATCCCTATAAGTATTATAAGGAAAGGGCAGGTCACTAGGTTACCTCAGACTAAACAAGACAGAAACATTCAAGTACTGAAGAACCAGCCTCTATATGAGGTCAGTCCAATGGACCCATCATCCTGGTATCTAATCTTTACACTTTCCAGAACCATTCTATAGGAAACATAGTAATGACCCTCCATGGTATTATCCTCAGTTACATCTCAATATTTCTTATTTACCTTCATTACTTTCTATCCTCCCCATTGGTACCATCTTCTTCCTAAACAATGAATATTTTAAAAATCCATTTCTCAACTAACAGAATCCTAACTTAGTATACTTTGGGACACTCTCCAAGATCACTCTAACAGACTGTCCATTGAACTTCCCATCAACCTAACTACAAAGTCCTGGTCATCTGCTCTCATACATGGACACTGACCAAAGTTGTCACCTATTACCATCTAAATTAGGTCCATCACACTCCTCTGAATTTTCCCATTTCCCTCAGCCCTCCAACTGTCATACTCTTCAGTCTACAAGACATCTAAGACAGGCTATTTTATTGCTTAAACAAATTCAAAAAGATGCAGAAAGCCACTCAACCTTACTTCTACATCCTTTTTCGGTGCCCTAAGGACATTACCACATGCCACTGACCTCAGAAAGGATCATCTATCCCACATCACTACCTGCACACATCACGTAGTTAAGAGTGCTGCCAGCACCCACTGTTGCTAACTTTGAAACACCTAAACCTGCAGTACAATAACTGTATTTGGAGTTTTTTCCAGTCCCATCCAGGTATGATGGATAAATAAAAATTGTATGTGTTTAAGGTATACAGTAGGATGATTTATGTACATATTATGAAATGATTATCACAATCAAATTGATGAACACATCCATCACCTCACATAATTACCTTTTTTGCTATGTGGTAAGAACACTTAAGATCTATTCTGTTAGTGGATTTCAAGCATAGAATACAGTACTATTAATTATACTCACCATGTTGTACATTAGATCACCTGAACTTATTTATCTCATAACTGTAAATTTGTAGCATTTGACCAACCCCTATACCCCAACTTCTGGCAACCACCATTCTACTCTCTGCTTCTATGAGCTCAACATTTTTAGATTCTACATATAAATGAGATCATATATCAAGTATTTGTCTTGCTGTGTTTGACTTTTTCACTTAGCATAATGTCCTCTGGTTTCATCCATCTTGTCATAAATGACCAGATTTCCTTCTAGTTTTTTTCCTTTTGTTTTGTTTTGCTTTTTAAAGATTTTATTTATTTATTTGACAGACAGAGATCACAAGCAAGCAGAGAGGCAGGCAGAGAAAGAAGAGGAAGCGGGCTCCCTGCTGAGCAGAGAGCCCAGTAAGGGGCTTGATCCCAGGACCCTGGAATCATGACCCAAGCTGAAGGCAGAGGCTTTAACCCACTGAGCCACCCAGGTGCCCATCCTTCTAGTTTTAATAACTGAGTAATAGTCCACTGTGTGTGTATATAAAGAAATTGTGGTAAGGGCACCTCATTGGCTCAAATAGTTAAGCTCTGCCTTCAGCTCAGGTCATGATCCCAAGATCCTGCAGTAAAGCCCTGCATTGGGGTCTGTGCTCAGCTGGGAATCTGCTTCCCTGTCTCCCTCTGCCCCTCACCCTGCTCCTGCATGCTCTCTCTCTCTCTTGTATAAATAAATAAAATCTTTTAAAATTTTTTCTTTATTCACTCATCTATCATTGGATATTTAGGTTGTTTTCATATCTTAGGTATTAGGAATAATGCTGCAGTGAACATGACAGTACAGATATATCTTCAAAGTATTGGTTTAATTTCCTTTGGATATATGCCCAGAGTGGATTGCTAGATGATATGGTTGTGGTATTTTTAACTTTTTGAAAAAACTCCATATTGTTTTCCATAATGGCTGCATTAATTTACATGCTTGATGTGCTATGAAACTTCCTTGACCACTGTCATGACTGCTACACTTCAGTCAAGCCTTCTGGAAGCTTCCTGAGACGCTCCCCCATCCCCCCAAAATTATGGATAAATAAAACAAAATTCTATAAAAAGACATATTTGGCTCCTAAGGAGTAAGAAATAAAAAGTTTAACTTCCTTTAAATGCCTGAAAATAACCAGTGTAAACCAAATGTCATTGTATACTATGTAGAAAAAATGCTGGGTTCTGCTTTTTTCCATAGGGAGTAAAAAAGTTGAAAATTAAAGCCCACCCAATATGGGGCATGAAGTAATTAAGCAATGATTTTGAGGTGTTGTTTGAAGAAGGCTTTCTGTGCTTTATAAAATATATCAGAATACAAAATGGGACAAATCTGTTTCTGGCCAGAACTCAAAAAAGAAAATGACTCTTTTCACCAATAAATATTTTTGTCTCTCTTAGTCCCTCAGCACAGAAAACTCTTACTTTCCACAAAGAGAACAAAGACCTCAGAAAGAATCCAGTCACAACTTATGGAGTCTCACTGAGGCATTGTCATTAACAAGTAAAGCAGTCATTTTTTCCATAGCCTGTTTAACAGAAATGAAATCTTCTAGAGGAATCACCTGATTGGTAAGTGATTCACTAGTGTTTAAGGAAAGCCCAGGCACAGTGATAAGGGGCCTGAAGCAAGAGGTAGATGGAGAGGCAGACAGTGCAGGGCACAGAACTGGGATACAAAGAAAAGGATCTGAACAACATGGAAGTAACTGTATTTTTAACTCTATGGTTCAGAATTATCACTTCCTCTTTATGAAGAAGGAGCTGGAAATTTGTTTCAAAAATACTACCTAACCTTATAATGTGTCACACATAAATGTTTGTGGTAGACTGTTGATAATCACATTAATTCAGTCAATCTCAATCTCTAAATCTTATTATCTGATTTAAAGAACCCTTCCAGAGAAGATGATCCACAGCATCGAATAGTGGGTGAGCCTGTGCAACATTATATCTCAACACTGGGCAAACCCAGTCAGGGAGAAGCCTCAATGAGCATGGGCTTAGCCAGACTGAATTTCATCTAAGTGTGCTACCACTTACACTTACAAAATAGCTTTCAGCAAATAAACTGTAGGTAAAAATGAAAAACCAACCAGTACAGGAGTATTTAACACTGAGAAAAGTCTTTTGACACTGGTTTAATGTGTTGGTGACATATGACAGAGCTATGCTTATAATTCATATTCTGGTAAAAAAAAAATGCTCATGAAACATGTATCTTTAAATAACAACTGTCCTCCACCCTCAGGAAGGGACAGGAGAAAATTTGCTTCAGATGGTATAAATTATATATTGCTCATCTTGATCTCAATCAAACTGATCGTGTTTGCTTCAACTGAAGTAAAGACATCTTTTTAAATTTAGAATCAGAGCCATTTACTTTCAGAAGAAATAAAATCAAGAAACAAACCAGACATTAACTCTCCACGAACTTCTGCAGGTCGTCATTCGTGTAACCTGGGACACCCCGTCAGGACAGTGGGACTGATCTTACCTTTTAGGCCACTAAGATGGTAAGTCTAAGGCTTTGGGAACCAGAAGCACAACCTCTTCTGGAACTCTCTTCTTCTCTACAGTTTTACTTAGGCAGCCTTCTCCACCAGCTACCCTCATCTACAGTAGTGCTAGAACATTCTTCACCTATTACATCAGCTGCAACAGAAAGCTTCAGGAAACAAAAACTCCCATTTCAAAAGAAAAGATGGAATCCATATGATTTAATGATTTAATGATGCAATGGCTTAATGACTTAATGTTTAAATTTAATTTAATGTCTAAAGCCAGTCTTAAAACTGGACCTTATAGGAAAGAGATTGTTTAACAGAAGTAAACATAAACAAGAGAATATTTGTTACAATGGGTTATGTTAAAGTGAGACCATGAGTACCTAGAACTGGAAATTATTCCCAAAAAAAGCTAAATTAGCAAGTCTATCATGTTGAACTACAAGCAATTTGAAAGGTATGTTGTCAAATCCCTACTATCTTCTGAAAAATAACCTTCAAGACTGTGTGTGCTTCAGAGGTTTCTTGGTTGCAAAAGAAAAAAAAAATCAAGCCAGGTTAAGTAGACCAACTCATGAAATCCAAAAAAGATCATCTGACCAAACAGTGGGATCTGCAGGGCTATAGACAACGAGAACAACTTGGTCAAAACCTGGAAAAAATTCTCTCTCTCTCTCTCTCTTTCTTCTGAAGCCAGCTAAATAAATATATAAGAAAAATCTCTGTAACTAGAAACACTTGATACATTCTCTATAAAATAATACTCAGAGAATACGTTCGTATAGATAAAATCTCTCCTCATTCATTTGTTAACTATACCTATATTGATTTTCTATTCCATTCACTTTTAATCATTCATTACATACACCTCCATATATTTTTTAATCAATTCTCCATCACTAATGATATCTAGATGGTAATACATTCTCCCCAAACTCACTTAACACCACATAGATCTTTGAAGAAGAAATACACTATACTTCAAAGCTTTAAAATATATGTGTGTGTGTGCGTGCATGTATATGACTTAGAACATTGTGCCTTTGACGTATTTGAGAAATTGATAGCAAGACAAAAATTTTTACTTTTTTTTTTTTTAAAGATTTTATTATTTATTTGTCAGAGAGAGAGGGAGAGAGAGCGAGCACAGGCAGACAGAAAGGCAGGCAGAGGCAGAGGGAGAAGCAGGCTCCCTGCCGAGCAAGGAGCCCGATGTGGGACTCGATCCCAGGACGCTAGGATCATGACCTGAGCCGAAGGCAGCTGCTTAACCAACTGAGCCACCCAGGCGTCCCAAAAATTTTTACTTTTATTAAAAGAAATTCCTTTCTCTGAAGTCATTCTTATTTCCTCAAGAGCTGAGTGCTACTTACCTACTGACATCTCAACCCACAAAAAGTCACTACAGGGTTCCTTCTCTAGCCTGGCATGTGGAACACTACAGCCTAGTGAATCCTGGACGGGTACCACTAAACCCTAAATACCCACATGTCATTTATTTCCTTTATATCCCGGTGACAAGTGGGATGTGTCACGTGGGGCTTTCGAGAGCCCTCTTTGGTGGGAGTTTCCCCCTATGACAACCCAGAGGGGCCAGTGATTCTGGGACATAACAAGAAAAGTCAATAAGCTTGAAGCACTGACAAGTGCCTCACTTGTGCTCTGCTCAGAGGACATGGACAATAAGACTCCTTGGTGAGCCAGCCCACCCAGTCAAAACAACACCCACAAAGTTAAAAAAAAAAAAAACACCTCAAATGTTTCTCACAGATATATGACCCAGAGACCCAGGGGACCTGTACAGGAGCCTCTTCTACATCATTTGGGGTTCAGAAGGCACACTACCCATAGTCCATTCTGATGGTCTCAAGCTGACAATTGTCATGGAAAGGAGACAGCTTCATTATGCCCTGGATGGTGATCCCATGAAGATTGAAAAAACAGGGCAACTAGTAGGGAGTAAGGATGATTTTTCTGAACGTGGTCAGAGTTAAAATGCAAACATTAACAGGGAGCCTAATCAGAAATTGCTGGACATGAACAGAAAGCCAGGCGAAATGCAGATAATTGTAGTTGAGATGACCTTCCTCATGTAATGCCTCCCATCTCAGGCAGAGCCAGTGCAAGACTGCACGTGATGTCCAAGACTGAGAGGCTAATGAATCCAAGGATAAATTCCTTGAAGACAGAAGCCAAAGAATTTCTTTCCTATTTTGTAAATGGTATAAAGCATCTATAGTGTGGTGGCTAATTAAATGTGTCAACTCGGCTGGGCTAAGGGACGCCCAGATAGCTGGTAAAACGTTATTTCTGGGTGTATCTGTGAGGGTGGTTCTGGAAGAGATTAGCATTTGATTAGGTAAAGATCATCTTCATGAAGTGGGTGGACATCATCCAATCTGCTGAGGGCCTAACTAGAACAAAATGGAAGAGGAGGGGGGAAATTTGCTCTCTTCACTTGAGATGGAACGTCCATGGTTCTCGGGCCTTCAGATTCAGAATAGGACTTACACCATCAGCTCTCTTGGTTCTGAGGCCTCTGGACCCAGACTGAATTACAACACCAGTTTTCCCCAGCTTGCAAATAGAAGGTTCTCAGCCTCCAGAATCACGTGAGCCAATTCCTACTATAAATGTCCTCATATATATCTATATATCTACATATATTGGTTCTGCTTCTCTGGAGAACCCCAGCTAATATACATAGTGTTCAAATATATTAAATAACACCGAGCTAATAACTGGAAAACTGCTTTTTCCCTGCAATGTTCAAATTAAGTCAATTCACTGGACTGCTTCATTATGAAAAAAGATGGCAAATAATCAGAATAGATTACTAGCATAAATGCAGCAAAGGCAGAAACAATATAATGGGTTTAATACATTTAAAAGCATCCCAACAAAGATTTTTTTTTCACAATTTTAAGGGAAAGTAGTGAAAATGAAAGAGATACTTCTAAATAACTCCTTTTAAAATCTAAGCCACGGGGAGGACGTGGAGGAGGCGGTGTACTCATTATCAGATGACAAAACCATTCCTACACGGCTAAGACAAACTCAGAGGAAGAGGTGTTTTCAAGGACAAACACCACTCTTGTTTTCTCACTCACCTACCAATTACATAGTTTTTAGACTTGTGAGTATAGAGATCCCTTGACAAGTGGGCACTATCACTGCACCAAGGGCAAATTTTCCCCACGGTCACTGTTAAGGGGACTGCCAATTACAGATCTTTCTCAGGCACCCTTGTGACCGCAAAGAAATTAGCAACTGAGTTGGGAGGTGCAAGACAGGGAGATTGATGACCCCATGAGCCTAGTAGCCAAGCACACTGGAAAGGGAAAGAATGAGGTTGCAGTATGAACAATGCAAAAGGTCTTAAAATGGAGGCTTTTAACATTTTAATAGAGGGAGTTTAAAAGCTTTGATGTTCAATTTCAGTTCAAAGTTATACTCTATAACAGCACTGTCTGACAGAAATAGAATGCAAGCCACACGTGTAATTTAAATTTTCTAGAAACCACATTTAAAGAGGTAAAAAGAAACAGATTAAATTAATTTTAATATTACATTTTATTTAACCCAATATATCCAACATATTATCATTTAAATATGCGGCAAATAGAAAAAAATACTAATGAGGTATTTTACATTGTTTTCAAATGAAGTGTTTGAAATCCAGTTTGTGTTTTACACGTACAGTACTTCTCAATTTGGGCTAGTCATATGTCAAGGGCTCAATAGCCACATGTGGCTGGTGGCTACTATGTTAGACATTATAGCTCTATAGGCACCCTAGGAATATTCATGTACCCATTCATTCAACTAATATATAATGAGTGCCTACTCTTTGCCAAACACTGTGCAAGGCATTAGGGATACAGCAGTGAAAAGAAATTATACATCTCTGCTCTAATAGAGCTCGGAGCTTGTCATCTCAGCAGAAACATAGATATTAAGCAAATAATTATCCAAATGTTTATAAAGTGTGATAAAGGAAATGTATAAAGTACTGCAAGAGTATATAATCATGTGGGCCTAACAGTGAGGAAGGACCAACTGAAGGAATATTCATGAAGAAAGGGACATCTAATCTGAGATTGGAAAGATGAGTAGAAGTTGATCAAGTTTGGGGACTAGAAGGGAGAGATGGGGAGAAGAGTGGTCCAGGAACACTTGAAAACCTCAGGGGAGCACAAAAAAAAAAAAAATTAAAAGGAAGCCCACGAGCTGAGAGCATAATGCTCAAGGGAGAGAATAGCAAAAAAATGAGATCAAAAAGGTAAACAGAAACCAAGTCCAATCAAGAATGTGAGCTTTCATAATAACAGCAAATGGCAGCTTGGAGATAATGTTAGACAGAGGTGCGATATGATCAGATTGCATGTTAAGAAGATAAATCTGGCTGCCAAAAGGAAAACGTATTTGAGGTTATATAGAGTGAATGTTTGGAGATCATGTAGGAGGCTTCAGCTGCAGCCCAGGAGAAAGATGGCGCTGGTTCAAAATTAGGAGGGTGGAAAGAGATGTAAGAAATCTCTAGGATGTAGATTCAGTGGCATCTGATATCAATGACTCAGTTGGATGCAAGTAATGAGGGGGAGGGATGCCAACTAGGTTTCTGACATGAGCAACCACGTAAATGGTAAAGCCATTTGATAAGCCGGAGAGATCAGGAAAGAGCAGGTTTGGGAAATAAGAACATGAATTCTGTTTTGAACATGTTCATTTTGAGGTGTCCAAAGATATCCAAGAAGGACTAACATTTAGACAGAAACATGGACCTGGACTTGGAGAAGGGTCTAACTTTAAGATTCATTGGCAGAAAGATCTAGAGCCACAGGAACAGATGAAATCACCCAGTGCCCAAATGTCAAGTGGAAAGAACAGATGGCTGAGTCTTGAGAGTCTCTATGATGGAGAAATTAAGTAGAGAAAGAAAGCCCCGAAGATGGCTGATAAGTGGCCAGGGAAGTCAGGAGACAAAAATACCCAAGAATGACAGGACAGGGAAGCCAAGAAGAATGTTTCCTAGGAAGAAGGAGTGAATGGTAAATATGTGGGAAGCTCTTAAAAAGCCCAGTAAGAAGTCCAGGGGACAATTCACAAGATGACCTTGTAAGAACAGTTTAAATGGAGTAATGGGGGCAACTGGATCTGGAAGCGGAAACAGTACCTATGAACACCTTCGACAATCCGGTTACAGCTGGAAGGTGAGAGACAGGCTGTAACATCACCTCTGTCCTCCATTCTCCATCAGCCCGCTTCTATCAAAATCTGACCCACCACAGAATCAGCTCTGACACACGCATACTTATAGGTACACATGAAAGGTCTGTAGCTAAAGCCAAGCAAACATAATACCCACAGTGTGGAAGGACACTAAATGTTAAATGATAAACGGCTGTTTATCATCAAAAGATTCCTCCTCTTGAGGAACTCCCAAGTGAAAAACAACGGGCACTGTGGTCAAAAGATTTTCCTAAAACATCATCCTTCAGCTGCTAAGGGACTTCCAGTCTACACGACTCCACCCAGGTGAATCCACTCCCGGCCTGTGGTAATAGTCATTACTCTCTATTTTCCTACATTCAGAATGGCAGGAGAGAAAAATGTCCATGGGCGGCCGACAGGAGGCACAGATGATGGCGAAAGAGAGACGAATAAAATAATTACCACATTTGAGAACCAAAGAGCAACCTGTCAACTCATTTCTAAGATTCTCAGCAGACTGTCTGTGGTCAGAAAAGCTATAGTTTTCATGGATTTCAAAACCTCAGAAGACAGCATGATGGGGAAAAGCAGCTGGATCTCAGATCTGCCCAGATTTAAACCCTGCTGTTCTTACTCCGTTCTTAGGCAATCACTTCCACAGGCTGAGCCTCCATTTCTTTATTCAAAAAGGGGCGGGGGTGTCTGATAATATCTCCCTAGTTTTGTGGAAAAATTAAATGGGACAATGTTTGGTATAGAATGTGCTCAAAGAATTATTTAGTAGTGAAGATAGTTAATAAAATGTCCATTTCTTCCCACAAGAGGCTTTTTATTCTTCTTTTTTATCAAAATGCCCTTTAAATGTGCATTAAATGGGGGCACCTGGGTGGCTCAGTCAGTTAAGCAGCTGGCTGTAGATTTCAGTTCAAGTCATGATCTCGGGGTCCTAGGATCAACCCCCGTGTCAGGCTCCATGCTCAGCAGGGAGTCTGCTTGTCTGTCTCTCTCTGCACCTCCTCTCTCTCTCACTCTCTCTCTTTCTCCCTCAAATAAGTAAATATAATCTTTAACTGTGCATTAGATAGCATGAATAGGATATGCGTGCTGTGCTTAACATCTCAGCAAAAGAATCTACGTGAAAATTAGAAGACAGGCAATAACAAAACAAGTTCCTATGTCAACATGTTCTGAAGAACTTAGGGAAATCCTGAAATCACACCAGTGATTATTATCTGACAGATGGGTAAATAAAACGGACGGTCGGTCCATGACACTATCATTTCAGTCTTTCCCCAAAAAAATGAGGTACCATAGCCTCTATCATAGGTCCCTCCCCATACAAGGAGACTTCATCATTAATATCCTTCTTCACACAGGAAAAACCAATGTGATTTTCCCACTCCTGCATGTCCACTTCAGAACCACAGTTAAATGACTGATTAAAGAAAATAGTACTTAACAGTACATGACACATTTCTTTTATTTCATTCAGTGTTTTAGAGATTAGTGGGCCTATATTCTACTTCCTTATTCACTATCCATATATTCCTTCCTCATCCATTATCCTAGATTTTAAACTTCAGATCATTCTAAATATCAAGGTCAGCTGGAATGGTCTGAAAGAAATCTCTCAGATCTTTGGAGGAGGCATTTTCTAAGGCAAAGCTCATCCTCCTTGTTCTCTGCGTACGCAGTGAGAGTTGCTGAGCTTATCCAAGATCTTGAAACCCTTTCAACCTCCCCCTGTGAATGAGAAAGACATTGTTTCAGAGTCTTTTTTTATCAAATCTAATGTCTTTTTTTATAATAAATCAGTAGCTCAATATACTTTACAAATTACCTTTGACTCTCCTCACAACCAATCGTACTCAGAACAAAGAGCAAGGAGGGATGTGCCTTTCTGAAGGCCACTTTTGTCATGATCTACACCAGCTGGAAATCCCAATGACAACGACTGAATTACAAATAAATTCTCACACATTGAAATCAAGGTTTCTCACCAACTGGCCCATCTCATCTTCCACATCTCCTTCACAGAAACTTGACAATTTCATTGACTTTAGCTACTAGCCATTACCCAAAATACCCATCACTCTTATATCTTGTACTTTATAAATTCTGCCACCTTTGTCTGGCCTGGCTTTCTGCCACCTCCACCTATTCAAGGCCCAGTTCAAACATGCCCCCACCATGAAGTTTCCAGATCTGCACAGCCAGAAATGAGTCCTCTCTCTGCTGAATGGCCATAGTTACTCCAACACTACCGGCTCCATGGTGCTTTGCACATACCGTATTTAACTATCCTTATGTGGTGATATAATCCATCTGTCCTACCAGCCTGTAAGTTTCTTGATAACAAAATTATGCTTAAATGTTAAAATAATTCTTAACAAATAACAAGTGCCATACAGATAATAAGTGTTCAAATACATAATAATCTTTGTTTAAAAAGTCTTATTTCTCCATTTCCAATTTGCCTAACAATCAAGGACTATGCAAAACAATGGGCAAAGCCAAGGTCCTTTTAACTGGTTTCCAAACTTTGCACCACTTATCACTTACTTTTAGTCATCAGAACATATTCATTATACTGTATAATAAGGATTCAAGATTGGAATGAAAATTCATTTTTCAGCCTATAGGCTGGTCCTTTAGGTCTTGACATTTTTGTTGTGATAATAAAATAAATATTTTCATCATAGCAGAAAACATCCTTCCTTCTATGTACTACATACAGAAATTGCAGAGCCCCTTGTCTGCTACCATCAGAAAGACAGAGTTCATTATTGGGATGGTGGCTGCTTTCTGTGACCCTATTTAAAGAAGAGCTCCTGAAAACCCACTCACTGAGGAGGGCAGGATTTTAATAACTTGAAGACTGGCACGATTTATAATCATTCCTCAGTTTGAACCTATGTCACATTCACCATGTAAGAGATTTTTCTTCCTAAGACACTTTCCTCCATCACTTTTGAAGATTACTAAACAAAATGCTCTTCTTGTGTATCACTTTTTGAAGGGTTTGATACTTTTAAGAGAGGAAAGGACTCTGAACCTCTCTCTAGAAGAAATGAAGCCAGTCAGATCATTTTCCAGGATTCTTCTGACAGCTCACCCTTCACATCAGAGGCAGAGCCCCAACTGGCTTGTGTAAAAGCAGATGATATGCAGAGGGAGACAGCTTAGGCCTCTAATAAGGAGCTTTGCTGTAGAAAAATGCAGCTGCTGTTGTTGGACAGATTCTAGGGAAAGGGACCCCCCCACACCAAGAAGTCCAAGTTCACAAACAACAGATTTTCAGTTAAATCCTACAATTTGGAAAATCTGTATTACCAATTAAAAAAAATAAGATTGATGGCAGACTGGAAAGACTAGGTCCTTATAAGAACATAAAATATAGACAAAGCATAAGTAGCATTCAGGTTCAAGTTTTAATGATGTTTTGAAGCCAAGATTATTATGTTTACAGTAAAGCAGCACCCACACTGCTGTGTTCTAACAGCCCCACTTACCAATGCCACAGCAGCAAAGCCACACTGGGTAGAAGGCAAACTGCTGGAAAGGAAGCACACCGCACAGATATGATCCTGTCCCCCTTCCCTGCCACTTTTCATGATGAGACCCTCCAAAGCAGGACAATTTAAAGTGTCCCAAAGCACCACTACTCCCTTTGAACTCTTTTGCTGTTCCATTATTCCACAATAAATTGAAAGAGGGCACAGTTTGTACAAGTTTTTATGCCCTCTACCTCTAGAAAAATTCACAGAGCTTGACCAGAATGCAATGTTGCTGCCTAAATGATAAAGGGATCATTCTAATTTAATTTAAAAGGGTAAGTCGTTAGGAGACTGAGCACCTCAGGGCTTATCTGCAAGAGCTAAGGCCTTTTATTACTAGATTTATATATCCCCATACCACCCAGATCAAAAGTGAGCCAAAATCATTTCCACATAATGACTCTTTGGTAGCCTATGGATAATAAGTTTGTTATCTCCACCCGTCTCTCATTAGGAAGGGACTGGCCCCTTTATAAACATAGTGCAGAGTGGCTAAACTTTATATCAAGCTTTTATCAAGGAAGAGCTGGGTAGAATTTCCCAGGGCTTCGGGGAAAGCAGTCTAACCTCATCTTCATTGGCCAGGTTTGGTAAATTTAACCTTGGCACACTTCCATTTCTGAAGATGTAAAACAGGAACACGGCTGCCAACAACCCATCTCCAGAAGAGTCTTTGTCAGAGTTAATGACGCTGGGGTATACTGTAAGGAAAACATACAAATGGAAACCACAGCTGTATTTTTCTGTTGTTCTATGACCCTGACCAAGCCTGGTAGAGACAATGATTTGATAAGAAGAAAGAAAGCAGGAGTTTGTTACTGAGAGTGAGCGGTGATATACTGATACACTAGGTGACTTTTCAGGTGGAGGTGACCTATTCATCCTCACTCATGGCATCCAAGCTGCTAATCCACAACTCCGAACTCTCATCAGGAGAACTTCCCAGTCACCAGGGCCACAAGGACCATGTCAAGATGCCTTCCAAGAGAGGCGTGTGAGGAGCTGTGAATTTTATCCACTCTCCTGTTTCCCAATCTGGAGTATAATTTTTGATTGCTTGTATGTTACTTCATCAGTAAACAGCAGCAAAAACCAAAGCAAGCCTTAACATAGTCCAAGTCACCATTCTCACCAAATCTCCAATCCCAAACCAAACTGCCTCATCCAGTCTAAGTTACCAAGTCAAGACAACTTGTACATTGCCAAAGCCATGAGGACAACTATGTCCTACACCAAGTATTGCCTGACATGAGTGGTTCTCTACCCTGGCTACACATTAGGCTCACCCAGAGGTCTCTTAAAATCCAGATGCCAGGCAGCATCTTGACTGAGTCAGAATTCTGGGGCTGTGTCATGGCTTTTCAAGCCTTTCTTAGGTGATTCCGAAGTGTACTCAAGGTTGAGAACCATTACAGCAGAGTATCTTTCCATCTTACTGTAAGAGTTCAGTTCTTAGATGAATAACTCATCCACGTTTGCCTTTCTCAGTTTAAACACTGAAAGTCCCACCTCCCAGAACATTTTCAGTCCCAAACAAACCAGGACAGTTGATCAGTCTAGTGCTGGACACAATTTTTTCAATAATTAGGTTTCAACCCACCAAAAAGCATGTTCTTTTTATTCTTCTTACACTTGCCATTGACAACCATCTCAAATCAAAATCCTCTATTTTTCACCTACTCCATATAGCCTCTTTATTTTGCATCTCATTGCCCATCCAAAGGACTTAGATCCTTTGTCTAAGATCCAAGGGAAATTGATTCATAAGCAGGGAATTACCGGAAAAAGTTAAAAATGGATTTCAGTGAATATTTATTAAAAACCTACTATATGCCAAGCACAGTTTCAAATGCTGTGGATCAAAGATGAATGATAAGAGAAGCTTACATTCAGAGTGTTCAGAGTCTGCTAGTACTAAAACAACCAAGGCAGAAAGAGGAGGGGACGAAGGGAAACAGCAAGGAAATGAAGGAGTAGATGAAAAAGCAGTACAGGAGAATAAATTTGTAGACTTTATACTATATATTATAATATAACCTTGAACTTTAACCTTTGTAAGAAAATTTGATACTTACCGGCTCCAGATAAATATGTAATGTTAAGAGAACAAAGACAGAAACTTCCAGACATGATTTTAAAAAGCATATCTCTTCATGTATCACTTCAGAAAACATTTTATATCTGAATCTTAAAAATTGGGGCAGGTGAGCTGATTCAGAACCACTGAAAACTCCTAGATAATCCAAGATCAATGATCAGTATAAAGCCCAGAGTATATCTAAGTAAAGGAAGTTACTTGACTATTAATTTGCTTTTATTTTGGAATTTATGCTCATTATACTATGAATAAATCCGTCTCTCTCTCAGGTAATTCACTGAAGAAAATCAAAAATAAAAATAATACAAATGTTCATCATCATTAGCAATCAGAGAAATTCAAATCAAGACCACATTGAGATACTACCTTATACCAGCAGAATGGCCAAAATTAACAAGACAGTAAACAAGTGTTGGAGAGGATGTGGAGAAAGGGGAACCCTCTTAGGCTGTTGGTGGGAAAGCAAATTGGTGCAGCCACTTTGGAAAACAGTGTGGAGATTCCTCAAAAAATTAAAAATAGAGCTACCCTATGACCCTGCAATTGCACTATTGGGTATTTACCCCAAAGATACAGATGTACTGAAAAGAAGGGCCATCTGTACCCCAATGTTCATAGCAGCAACTGCCACAGTCGCCAAACTGTGGAAAGAACAAAAATGTCCTTCAACAGACAAATGGATAAAGAAGATATGGTCCATATATATTATGGAGTATTATGCCTCCATCAGAAAGGATGAATACCCAACTTTTGTATCAACATGGATGGGACTGGAAGAGATTATGCTGAGTGAAATAAGTCAAGCAGAGAGAGTCAATTATCATATGGTTTCCCTTATTTGCGGAGCATAAGGAATGACACAGAGGACATTGGGAGATGGAGAAGAGAAGTGAGTTGGGGGAAATCAGAGGGGAAGACAAACCATGAGAAACTGTTGACTCTGAGAAACAAACTGATGGTTTTGGAGGAGGATGGTGGGTGGGGTGAGCCTGGTGGTGGATATTATGGAGGGCACATATTGCACGGTGCACTGGGTGTGGTGCATAAACAATGAATTCTGGAATACTGAAAAGAAATACAATAAAATAATAGAAATAAAGATAAAAATGATTTCGTGTCCCTGTCACAAAAAAAAAAAAAATAGTACAATTGGCAAACTGATGGGTCAAGGGGTACTGAATAAGACATAGAAAAGAACAGTGAAGAATAAAAGTAATCTGAGAAATGTATAAGAAAATAAAATACAGTCCTCTCTTTCAATAAAACCAAACATCAAAAAAGAACTGGAAGAAACTTTCAGCATTCATTCTGGAATATTCTTAGCCAACAGGAAGACCTGACAAGGTCAATTTTGGATAGGTTTAAAACTATTATGTTTATAATTCTCCAGAAAAGGTAATCAGAGGCTCATTAACCTTTCATTTTATTTTTAAATCTAATCAGAGAGACTAAACAGCTCAACTTTTATCTCTATTTTCATTTCATCCAAGGGATCAAAAAAAAATAGAATAATATCACCACATCAGGCTTAAAGGTATCTAACAATACTTAAGTTCTAGTTCTGCTGTTACTTCTTACAGAGAAGTGGATTAAAAAAAAATGGCGAGAGTTGTTACTATTTTATACCACAACTTCAAGAGACCAATCACATAGGTTGTACTTCCTACATAATTGGGTCTTTTCTGAAATTAGCTCAGTTTAAATAGGAACCATTTCCAGATTAGGGTTTCAGGAGTGTCCTGGAGCTGGTGTGTACTAGCTTGCAATGACTGACTGCTGAATTTTGTGAGCTGGTGGGGTCCAGTGGCAGCTTGAACTTAGGCAGGGTGGGACTATGGGCCACAGTAATGGGCAAGAGCTAGAAATTGGTGGGGGGGAGTCCTCTTTTCTTGAAAGCTGGTCGTTAAACACTTACCAGCACACCACTTATTCTAGCTCACTTATCTTGAACATATTAAGAGTCAGATACATTTTTTTTTTAATGAATTCTAGATCAGAAGAATAAGCGTCTCGAGGACAGCCATTATGAAATGGCCAAAAAACACAGAGAAGGCAAAATTTTTTCTACTGCGGTAAAAGAATATGAAGAAAAAAACCTGCAACCTCCTTGTATCTTAGCTCAAAATAGATCCCCCTTTAACGAGCGGGTGCGGGAATAAAGCTATACAATGGAAGAGAGGCACACAGGCCTCTGGCCCTCTCTAACTGTACCATCTACACATCATGGCTTATATAAATCAGGTTGGGAAGACCAGACACGGTGTTCCTAAGAAGGACCAGACACTCTCTACACCAGATCTACTCAGTTTCACAAGCTAGAATGTCTTCCCTTTCCATAGCCCCATGATGATGCCTTCATGAAATAAATGATGCTCTTTGTGAAATATAAATACAAAATTTTATTCCAAAGCCTTTCCTCTCTGTCATACCAAAGTCATTCTGAGGATGGGGAGAAAAAAGCAGCTTCTTGTTTCCCATTCTGAAGGTGATATTCAAGGTAAGAGATTTTTTTTATTTTTGCTGATGCTTTGTAAGCATGAACACAGAATTACTGGGAGTCTAACTGTGTATAAACATTTTTATCCAAACTTGTTGAAACACCAATTTCCTATTTCTTTACCGGGAATATGCTTTATGCGTCCAGTGCTTCCCTCCTAATCTTTCACATCCCCTTTTGTGACAGTCTAAAGTGAAGGTACAGCAGGTCAAACTTTTATTGATTTAGCAATGCTTCCCTTGGCTTACAGAGGTGGAGAAATGTTTCTTATCCCTTATGAGGCATAAAAGTAGAAAATCAAGTTTTGCAAAAGGGTGTCACACTCTGTCCATATCTTCCTTAGCCTGCCTGGGGCACTGATATCCTATGCTGACTGCTTACATGCAGTAGCCCCCCATCAGGCTCTGATACCCCATTTCAGGCCATCAGTCCCCCACCTGTATGGATGCCCAGCTAAACTTTCCCTGGCCCCAATACCCCACACTGAGCTATTCTCTCATGAGGTCACCCTTCTTACCTCACTCAGACTCTGAAATCTCTTGAGTTCTTGGGTTTCTTTAAACTCCACACATCTGGAATAAGTAATTTATCTCTCTTTTTGCTCCTAACAGAATTTACTATAAATGTTTCTATGGTCTATAGGAAGGAAACAGGAAGGAAGGGAGGGAGGAAAAAGGGAAAGATGGAAGGAAGGATAGAGGATAGGAAGCTAAGTAGGGAGGGAGAAAGGAAGGCTGTAGAGGGAGGGAAAGGGGTAGGAAGGAAATGTCCAAGGACAATTTTCTGCCCACACACCTCTCTCTGCATGCTCATAAAACTAAACTCTTTTCCTTCTACTGCCTTTTCATGTTCCTGGATTGCCAACATTACTGAGCTGTGGCAAGACCCCTCAACACCACAGCCACACGTCTTTTGTAATTCCTCTTAACAGTTGATTCTTCTCTCAAGATATTTTGCAGGAAAGGGAAAGAAGAAAAGCTTAAGAAAAATTTTGCTCTGAAGCAGCCCTGGGAATTTTAAATTCTGAGAGGTGCATTCACACCATTAAGCTAGCAAACAAACAAGAAAAGCTTTGTTTTCCCAGAGCCCATTTTAGAAAATAACTTAAAAAAAAAAAAAAAAGAGGAAAAAAAAGGCATCACAAATAGATGTCACTAAAAACATTTCATTAATTCAAGATGGGTAGTACATTGGGCTCCAACCACTTTCCTTCCTGAGATCACACTAACTTGCTATCAAAAGCAAGGAAGGAATAAAGGAACCCCCAGCAATGGCATACCCAACCTGGGAAAAGTAAAAGGAGAGGCGAGACAGAAGGTAGCTGGAAAATGGAATTTTTAAAAGGAAGAATCTGTACTGAAAGCCATCCCAATCACAGTTAGCTATTAGAAAGCATCAGTAACAGGGTACTTTGGGGACAGCTGTAGACACTCATTTGCATTTGAACATAAGCAATGACCAGCCTAAAGAAAGTTTAATTAACTTTGCTTTCAATTACTACTGTGATGTAATTAATTATCTCTGTCCCCCAAACCATTATTTTTTCTTTTTTGGTTGATCTTTTGTTGATGGGATCTTACAAAGGATGGAGCAGCAAGACTTTAACACTTTACAGCTTATCAGGATCTTCAAGACCCCCAACCGAAAATGCCAGCATCTAATACAGTAGTCGCTAAAGTGGGGTGCACAAAGCCCCAGCAATGTGTAACACGATCCTCAGGAATGCTGAACAAAATATTAAGACTTCTATTTTTTAACGTATTTTAATCCTTAAAAAGAGAAAGAAATAACGTTCTTCTAATATCTAATCTATGGATCAGCTCTGGCACTCAGCAAAGATGTCCCATTGCCAAGTAGTCAGATCTCATCTATCTAGGAGATGTGTGGGTCTGAAGTCTGTCTGAAAAGGGTAGTGGGAGGTGCTGACAGACAGCCCCTCCCTTGCTGCTGCTCTGGTGGTTGACATCTTGCTCTATGTTGCGGTTTACGTATGCCCAAATAAGCAGATTCGCACATGGGGGTACCTAGTTTTCATCAAACGAATCTTCACTATATCCTTTGATGGCTTTAAGATATTTCTGCAAAAAAAACCAGCATGCTAATAATGCTGCAAGTAGAAATATAAGAAGATAGCAATGACAACGCTCACTCTTCTCCTACTTCCAGTACCAGCTCTTTTTCTGCTCCACACTAAGTCTATTTCTTCAAGGTGAGTTAGATGTCTCACCACCAAGCGAAAAAGCAACCGCTTTACAAAAGGAATCTGTGTATGGAAAGAGCATTGTGAAAAATGGACGTTTGGAAATCTTTCCATCATTATATTATATCATTATATATTATTATCATTATATTATATATTATTATCATTAATGTTATATATTATATCATTATATAATTCTATTGAAGAAAACACTGTGAGTTTATCACCATAAACACTCTTCTGACTGACGACTGTTTTTAAAGCTTCCAAATGGAGAATTTCAGTGGGTTCCAAAGGCTTTTGTTTGAAACATTAAATGCATTACCTTCAAATTAGTTTTGCAAAAACATCTGATTAAGATCATAGAAGATGGAAATTTGCTAACCATATTTCAACAGAAGCCATTGCAAGAGGAATTTGGGTTTGAAAATTAACTTACATGATTAAGTAAGTGAGGTCCATGATGGATTTCTTCCACTTGGATATTTTTGAGGAATATTTTTCAACTGTGACAATAATTGAAAACCAAGTCTCAAAATAAATTGAATTCGAAACATACCTGCTAATTGCTTCACTGCAAAGTTTTAAACTAATAGTCTACAAAGTAATAAAGTATATGCAAGTACATTGCTCTCATTTTAAAATTGTGATAATATTTTAATGAGAGCAAAAATACTCTATCAAACAATAAAATGTCATTTTAAGGTGTTTGTATTTATGTCACCCTTTTTAATCCCTTTAAGAATATGTTTTATAATAAACAAATATGTTCATTGAAGTACATGTATATAAATGAAAAATATACATAGATTGTGAGTGAAGGTTTAAAAATATTTTACTGAGAGAGATGCAAGATCCGAAAAGTTTGTGACCACTGGTCTACAGTGTCTTCTGGCCTTGTGAGAATTTACTTCCAGCTATTACAGTTGGTAGCTACTATGTACATCAAGTAGCAGAAAATCCTTGGTAGATAAGTAAGGGAGCAATAAAAACATATTCAGAATAGTGCATCAATAAAGCTTTAAGTAAGAAATGTAAGATGCACTAAAATGTAGGTCACAAAATAGAGGCTTTAAGTGTTCATATTCACCTCAGAATCACATCCCAATGCCCACGGTGTTTGCAGTACTCTGCTTTAAATGTATTCAGTATGCTGGGCATAATTAAGGCATGCATTTGTTAACCTTAAAAATAAAACTGCCAGTTATTACACCAGCAAAAGATGGATTTATTCCAGAATAACAGAGAATTGCAGGAAGGAGGAAGAAAGTTAGGAAGGTCATTATAAACAAAAAGTACACTGGAGTAAACTGGAAGTTTGAAGTATAGTGGCTTTTCATTGGCTGGATTTTGACTGTCCCTCATTGGCTGGGCTGTTGCCAGGGGGAGGAGGAAGATTTCCTACCTCCTGCTTGGATAGTAAGGTAGTAGCCATAGTACGCATGTGCAAGGTACATCTCTTCCTATTGCATTTGTAATTGACCACAAGTTGTAGGGCATGAGAACTTCCCCTGCCAAACCCTCTGACTCCATGTTAGTGAGATTTCTCTTAATTAATTTTCACACTTTCACTTCAAATGTTGCTAAACCCATTTAACTGCCTTCCACCTTAGAGTGAAATTTCTGATAATCAAAACGCAACTTTCATCATGGACAAATTTTCCTTAATTTTTTATGTCAAATCATGCCACTCCAACATTCAACAGTCTCCGGCAGGACTTCCATCTCAGAGAAAAAGCTCAAATTCTTAGATGTGACTACCAGCACAGATGTCAGCCTTTGCTACTTCTCTGCCCTCAGCTCCCACTAAGGGCAGTGGGAGCCTCTGCCCTCAGTCCCCAGGCTATAGCTACACACTGATCCACTGTTCTTTCCTGAGCATTCCAGGCCCACTCCCACCTCAGGTTACACTTGCCGTTCCCTTCACCTAGGAGACTGTTCTCCCCATTGGCATCTCCATCACCAAACTCCAGTCTCTCCTTGATTGTCACCCCACCAGAAAGGCTTTCCCTAAAAGCCCTCCTGCAACCCATTTCCCCCCACTTGATTTATTTTTCTCCTTAATTCTGATCCCCCATCTCAAATAAATATATATTTACTTGCTCTTCCATATTGAGTCACAAGGGAAAATCCTTGTGTTTTATTCACTGCTGTATCCCCAGCAACTTGGACACCACCAGGCACATAGTATAGTAAACAAACACCTTTGAATAAGCATTCATCTTAAGATGAATTATTGAAGAATTGTTTCAAAATTCTCAAAAGGACAAAGAGAAACCATTAATTTGTTGTGCATTTACTATGTATAAGTCACTTTTTTATTTGTTGGAGCAAATACAAAGATGAACAGGACAAAATTCCCTCAATAAGTTTATGATCCAATATGAAGTACAAACACAAGTAATTGTAATACCTGACAGGCTATGGACATTAGCACCACTGAAAAGCTGTTGACAGGAAGAGTGTGGGAAAGAGAGGACCCACCACTGACTGTCTGGAAAGAAAAAGGGACATGAACTCTCCGTAAGGACTTCAGAGCAGAAAATATTCTAACTACCTCTCAAAGGTAAAATTTTGTTTATAACTTTAAACCAGTAACACATTATATAATAGGATTCATTTTTCTGTAAGATTATTTTTAGTTTCTCCCTCTTTGCACTACACAGAGAGGTAAACAAAACGAATTTATACATGTATTTGCCCTCAAGAAGCCTAGAGCTGCTTATAAGTCTGGGAATTATTAGAATTTTAACAAAGCTTTTTAAATTCAGAAATAGAGAAATTTGACCCACCATAGCAAGGAGACAATGTCACATCAGAGGAGAATAAATGTGAGCTAAAATTACTGGGATGTACACTGGTCTGAATGGGGGAAGATGGTGTGTTTGTTTGATTTTTAACACCAATAGCTTCTTCCAGCAAATGCCACATTCATGGGAGGATTATACTTCTTATTATGTCATTTTGCCATGTAAAGAGGATAACAAGGACAAGTCAAAGTCCCATGAATCTCTACAAATCTTTAATTTCATTTCAAAGATCAAGACATCAGATCAAGATTCCCCTCCCCCCCCCATCAAGTACTCAAATCCTTTATGTCAAGTGGGATGAAGAGATACGAATCCAAGATTACCAGATTTATACTTGCTAGCATTTTATCACATTCTACTATTATATATCTGTGATCATAGCACCTGCTGGGTCTGAAGCACCAAAATACCAGGTGTAAGAGCTCTTGCAACTATTTAGTTGCTGAACTAAAATAGGCAGCTGGACAGAAGAGACTTCTGTTTAAAAGAGAAGAGTAAAAATACCTTCCATGCTATAAAAAATGCATAACCTTTCAGCCACCGGGTAATGGTGGGCCAGTGGCAGAGACAATGGCAACCCATAGACTCTCTGAGGCTATAACTGGAGTGTGCTTCTCGTTGTTGAAGGTTTATACCACACACAGCATCAAAAAAGGACTCTCAGGAGCCCTACTGGGATGAAGTAGTAGCCCTACTGAAGATGAATAGGTTCCAAGAATAGAGAACTCCAGCATTATTTCCATATTAACTAGAGATTAGGATGAATACTAGACCCCAGACAAATATTTTATTTATAAATAAAAGTCTGAAATGGCTATGAACACAAAACTGTTCAAGGTAGGAAACTTGTCCCGTTATAAATAAACATCCATAGCTTTTAATCAAGTATAAAATCGTATCTCCTGCTTGAATCATTTTCTTAAGTAATTAGAATATGCAAATGAATGAAGGAAAATATCTTAGGGGTAATGCTTTGATTAGATGACAAGGATCTTTATCAGCAGTCATGAATGTCACTTATATATAAATGTCCTTCAGAAGAAGAGGGGTGGAGAGAGTCTATACAGACCACTACAAAGCTCAAAAACTTCATTTGTTTTGCCAACCGGTTTTGTAATTAGGTTCCTGTTTGTATTTTCTTGTTGATTCAGAATCAATGAACAGTTTATTGCACAGTGCAGGAAGTCCTTTGAATAAACTCTGATTTCCAGAGCCAAGGAGTTAATTCTCACAGTTTACATGACACCCAAGGTTAATTATTAAGCAGGTAGTGTACATTTCATTTCCAAGAGGAGATAGACATCTCCCCAGCAGTGCACAGGGATAATGGAAGGCAGAAGGAAGATCTGATCTCCGTTTCACTGTTGATGAAGTGAATATCCTGAATGGCTATTCTGTGGCAGTCTAATGAGACAACACGCCTCACAGAGGAAATTTGAAATATTCTGAGTTACTATAGGAGAAGAGATTCAAACCTGCTTCTGTTTATTTTCTCATCTCCAAGAGCTTTTATGCCATCTCTCCAAATATGAGAATGCTCCTCAAGCCTCCCCTGTCACTCCTTTTCAACGGTGTGTGTTACCCAGGGATCACAAGAGTTCCAGATGGGAACGGTCATTCTAACCCCAGACAAGCATCCACATTTGGCTTCTGTCCACAAACAGTGCTCATGAAAATCTGTTTCCACTGTTACACTCTGTATCCTCTTGCCACCTCATACAAATGGGCTAGACACATCCCAGTGCACAGGCCCCTGTAACTTCAGCCCACAGACAGAAGTGAGTTATTCAGTAGCGCTTATGTAATTCATTCTGTTCTGAAAAGCAGACCTCAGCCACAGTTTAGAATCAAATGTGGGACATAGCTGTAATAAAATTGATGTCTGTAGCCCAAGAAAATACCACCATCAATTTTTATTGAAATCCTTTATTGACTAAAGTCTAGCTTCCTTTAGGTTTAGGTGAATGTCGTTCAAGTCCTACGGCCTATGAACTCGAGCTACCAGTAAAGCTGATCTACTCCACAGGAAAACAAAATTTTCTGATTTTCAAAATCATCTATCCAAAAATTTTCAGCAAAAGCTTTTGGGAACTCTAAAAGGACACCTGAGGAACACTGCAATGCTTATTATCTCGGGTTCTCTACATTTCCCTTGCAGAAAATACTCTCTTGTCACCACCCCCAAATCCCCTGCCCTTTCCCTATGTAAAAACCAAAGGCTAGCTCATATTAAATTTTAAGATCTCTAAAGGGGGAAAACTCAATAAATTTCTATTGGCTAAAGCCTAACAGCACAAACATTTTCTTCCATAAATGAAGTTACAGAAAAGAAAAAAAAAATTTAACCCCACAAAATAGCCCTCCCCTCCCTCAGTCAAGGTTTTTGTTGAAAGCCCATGATTTATAAGCAGCACGCGACCATGCTTCTCACCTGCTGCCAGAAAAGCAAAAGGTATTTTCAGCTTCAATCCTATGCATTTTCCTTAAGAAATGATACCTACTCACCAGCAAGAAGGATTAGCTGTAAATAGCCAATAAATATCATTTTATGAACTTTAGGACCCCAGGGGGACCATTATTTTACCAACAAGCTAGCTTTTTAAACAGGATAGATGGGCATGTGGGTCCATTCGAGATGCCATCCCACGGCCGGTAACTGTCTGTGCATCTCCCTCTGAGACAACAGGTAGCAGAATAAATGGCAGCTCAGCAGGGTGAGGCCATCCACAGTGAAAATTAGCTTCAGGTGTCACAGTGAGCTATGTCCTGTCCTATCTCACCCCTGAAGACTGGCAGCCTCTTTGCATTTTTCTTTCTTCCTTCCTTCCTTCCTTCCGTCTTTCCTTCCTTCCTTCCTTTCAAGGTCACTTTTCCCTGTGCCTCTGCCTCCTACCCTGTCTCCATTCGAGTAGGAAGAGGGCTGGGGCAATAGGGAAGACTCCTAGCTTTCTCCATCCACATCTCCTCTCCCATTTCCATCCCTTAAGTCTCTTTCCCTCTCTCCCTGTCTCACTTTGGTGTTTCAATTTGGCTTTCTCGTTTTGCAGAGACCGGGACTGATTTTACACTCCAGGAAATGAGAGAATACAGCTGGGCAAGGGGTTCTCGGGGAGTGAATCACTATTGTTCCCAGTGGTTTTATTTGTCTTCTTTACAAGTCTCCTTGCTGCCCACAAAAGTGCCAAGCTCCTGATAAATGGGACAGCGAGGTGTCACATTTTTCCCCTCTAAACACAGAGTACACTTTCACAGCCTTGCTCCACTGCACTGAAAAATGAAACTATAACTACATGCTGGAAGGCCCTTAAAGAATTCCTTTCTAGGCATAGCCCCGGGGTAGCTTCCACATGGCTAAATAAGCACTTCAAAGGAAAAATATTTATCCCCATAAAATGATTCCCACAAGAAAATTTGGTCCTACAACTACCTTCCCCGGGAATCCCAGTTACATGCCCACCATTAGAAGCCACACCTGGGATAAGAAGTGTATTGAGAGGAAATGAGAAGTGCTTCCCAGTGAGCGCAGAGTCCCATAGAACTTTCTATCCCCATTGGCTGGCACAGTATAAGCCATAAATGTGTACTGGTAATGATGAAGCCTATGTTTTACAGCCTAAAGTTCTGCCTAGACTCGAGTCCTGACCCGTCCTCTCTCTTCCCAGAATTTTTATTAGTTCTCAAAAATAATGGAAGTTTCCTTACAGGTTTCAATAAGGCACCACTAACAAGAATGAGAGCCTCCCTCCATAACTGCATTATGTCATATTTGTAGCCCCTCTTGCTTCAAAGCAGGGGCTGGCAAACTGTGACTTATGGGCCGTCTCCAGCCTACCACCTGTTTTTGTAAAAATGTTATGGGGACACAGCCACACCCACTTGCTTACAGATTGTCTGTGGCTGCTTTTGCCCTGCAGTGGCAGGGTTGACTAGCTGCTACAGGAAATGTATGACCCTTTACAGAAACAATGGATATACCCACTTCAAGCAACAGCACACTTAATGATCATCACGCCAATAATTGCTATCACTCACTGAGTGTTTACCATGAGAAAATGCTACATGTTTGGCATGGGTTTTCTCATTTAATTGTCACAACCTATGAACCCAGCATTTTTATTATCACCATTTTTTTTTCCTAAAGATTTTATTTATTGGACAAAGGATGAGAGAGAAAGCACAAGCAGGCAGAGCAGGAGGCAGAAGGAGAGGGAGAAACAGACTCCCCACTGAGCAGAGAGCCCGATGTGGAGCCCAATCCCAGGACCCTGGGATCATGACCCCAGACAAAGGCAGATGCCTAACTGACTGAGCCATCCAAGCACCCCTTTTAATCACCATTTTAAAAAAGAAACTAAGGACAATGTATATGGATATCGAATCACTACAATGTCAAATATCTTACAAATTTAAATGTGAATTATAGCACAGTAAAGCTGATACAGAAGGAAGGAAGGAAGGAAGGAAGGAAGGAAGGAAGGAAGGAAGGAAGGAAGGAAGGAAGGAA
>NW_019154088.1:46690858-46730773 GCF_002288905.1 Enhydra lutris kenyoni
AATAGGGAGGGAAGAGGGAGGAATGGGAGGAAGGAACCAGAAGTCAAACCCAGACAGACTGGCTTGAAAGCCCATGCTAGTCATCTCTTCTCCAAATTATTTCTGGATTTGGGGAGGCTAATGCTCAGCAGGCAAGAAACTGAACAGTAGGACATTGTGAAAACAAAACAAGGAATGTCTTTTTTTTTTTTTTTTTTTTTTTTTGTAAACTGAAGAGAGTAGCACCAAAAAATGAGAAAGGATTTGCTTTAATCAACACAAGAGTTGGGATAGCAGGCTATAAAAGTTTATCCAAGCTAAACTGTTAAAAGATTTTATTTATTTATTTATTTGACAAAGAGAGAGAGCACAAGTAGGCAGAGAGGCAGGCAGAGAGAGAGAGGGAAGCAGGCTCCCTGCTAAGCACAGAGCCTGATGTGGGGCTCGATCCCAGGACCCGGGGATCATGACCTGAGCCAAAGGCAGAGGCTTAACCCACTGAGCCACCCAGGCGCCCCCAAGCTAAACTTTTAATGTAGTTTCATAGATTCCTTCCATGAAATCCAGGAAAGAAACAGCAGCTAGGTGGTACTGAATAAATATTTGGTGATTGAATGAGTGGATGGATGGATGGATAGACAGATGGATGGGTGGATGGATGGATGGATGGATGGATGGATGGATGGATGGAAGAAAACAAGAGTACCTCATAGAATCAAGGGGAGAATTGAATGACCACGCTCATGGGAAGTATAGAGACCAGAGTAATTAAAGACCTCAGAGGGATAATTTAGGTCCCCTCTACAGGCCACTATCATCAACATAACTCAGCCCCAGAAACATTCAGCTTCTGGGCATTTCCATTCCAGATTTCAAATTCCAAAGGGAGAAAAATCTTATCAGGCCACTTTGGCTCAGGTAGAGACCTCTCCCAGCATTGCAGTCCTCAGCCCTGGCTGCACATTAGAATACCCTGGGGAATTTTTAAAGCACACCAACTCCTGAGCCTCATTTACGATCAATAGAAACTGAATCTCTGGGCGTGAAGGCTTGGGTGAACTCAGGACTCTATTTAGATTATGGGAAGCAGTACTTTCTCTCTCCTTCATTGCCCTCACAGAGGCTGGCAGCCATCTTACCAAACCAACTGGAAACACAGCTAACAGAATCTCAGAGTTAGAGTCCTGCACTGACTCTGTACTTTTCGGCTTCACAAGCTAATAAAAGCCTCATTATTCCTTAAGCTAACTCATGTTGGGTCTTCTCTTGTTTACAAAATGCAGTATCTTAACCAGCAGAATCCTGACCTCCAAGAATGAGGCACTCTCTCTAACCTGCATCATCGCAATGAAATCACAACCAACTAGTTCATCCACATTTTTCAAGTGTCCAGTCTATTTCCAGGCCTGTCCTGAGTGCAATAGGTGATATCAGTAATTGTTAGATTCCCTGTGTCCTCAAGAAACATGTAAAATAGTTTTTTAAGCCTGACCTATAGAATCCAGAAGAAACAGAGCTGAGAGATTGGAACTGAGTATGCTAATAATACATTTCCTTTTTTGTTTGGTTTCTTTGAAAAGGTGGGTTTTCAAACAAATATATAGAAATTGTGTTCTGGAAGAAATTTTTAAGAATAGTTACCTTGGGCATTGGCTCAGATACTGGTCTTCTGATACGGGAAAACTAATGATGTTTCTAGAACTATTTGCAGGGCTGACTAAAGGGCAATCAAAGGAACTCCTATAAGATTACAGCTGCAAAGTCATAATTTCTGAAGCAAATCACCCTTTCTATGCAAAATCTCCTCAAGGAAAGCGCTGCAACCTTGCAGGGAGGCAGGAAGAGCAAAGCACTGATTTCAAAGGAGAGCTTCTTACCAAACTCATCCAAATCTCCAGTGGCTACTTGCTTCTCAGAAAACCACCTGATCTTTGTGAAGAGAAATAAAACTTCTCCTTGGTGGTTCAACTGTTAGTCCCATGGAGAGTGCTTCCAAGATGTGAAAGGAGAGAAATTTAAATAATTAGGAGAATAATCAACCGCAGCCTCTTCTCCTTCAGCACCAGGGAATTCGGTTATTAGATTTTCAACCTCTCTGACTCTGAAGCAGCCAAACGGTGCACACCAAAACTGCAACAATTCAGGACCAGACCCTCACTGCTCAGGGCTTACACAGACTCCCTAATAAGATCCAGCATTGTAGTTCACAGTACCCTTGAACAAGGACCTATAGGAATCGGAATAAGGGTTTATCACTAGGAAGATCCTTGGAGAAACCTCTCAAACATATTGAGGCTGAAAAAAGGCAAATTCTGATAAAATTTATAAAGAGAGGCAAACAAATTTTTGATGGTCACAGTGATGAGGAGTTAAAATGTAACGCTGACTCATCTTCGGAATTCAGAGGTGATTTTCTTTTAAGCTTTTGTATCTCAAACTATCTCAGAGACTCACCGTGGGTATCACTTAGTAGTAGTATATTGTAGAATTCTTGCTTTGGTTGCAAAAGAGTTTCTTTCCGTCTCAAAGAACATAACTACTCGAGTCAACCCCCCCCAAAAAAATTTTAAAACCCACAGTTTTCTCAATAGAAATGGCATCTTTTTAAAATATGCTTCTCCTAAAATAAGAATATTCACACTGTTATGGTGACATGCTTATCGGGAAGACAGGTATCGGGTCAACTCCTACCATTCCAGATGGGAACATCCTGTGAAGGATAAGCAGCAGAGACCTGTACTACAGAATGGAGAGCCATTTAAAAAAAAAAAATTTTTTTTTATATTTAGGGCTGTATGGGCCACACCCTAACACAATTCTTGTATAACGAGCAAGAGGATTTTTGAAGCTTGGAAACCAGAGATAAAATTAATATATTGGTTGATACCCACAACAGCCTCTCAGGTGTCATCATTGAGAATTATTATTTTCAGCAGTTCATGGCTCATTTCTTTAAAATTAAAATTAGTGTTGTGGCACCCAAGGATAATTTTCCAGCTGTCTCTACAGAGAATAATATAAGCTTGGTGAGTTTAATGAATGGTAGTTTACTGCCGGTCAGTGTCAATGCAGTGGATGAGTTTGTATTTAACAGGAATTGGAATCACAGCCTTACCACTGTGTCTTCATTAATGTGAAATCCTTATATAGCCATGTTAGCTGATAAATTATGCTCAGCATCTTAATTACCTTATCAAAGAAAATGATTCCTAATGACCACGGAGGGGATATGGGAGTAAAGTATACCTTATCAAAGAAAATGATTCCTAATGACCAAGGAGGGGATATGGGAGTATAGAGAGAAATCAGGGCCAAATTAGTTGGGATGAAATTGGACCCTCTGCAGATTGGCAGAGCAGATCTGAGCTAGCTGGTAGGAAATGGGTGACCAGAATTAGCAGAAGGTGTGGAAGTAGCATTGGAAGACAGATTAAATAGGAACTAAAACATGAAGGTGATGAAAGGTGACGGGGTGGGGGCAGGGGGCTGTGCTGGGGTGAGACTCGGAAACTTCTCAAAATAAGCAACAAGGAAGATCTCACACAAACATTTATGTTGAGTTGTCAAACACATACAACCAAACATGCACCTAATCCAAAGGGCGAGAACTGCTAAGGGACTTTGGAGAGACCCTATGATAAGACCCATGCTGGTATTTACCATAGGGGGTGCCAGCTCTGAGCCCTTTTGCTCTTAAATACTTCCCAGCCTTTCCCTGCTCTACCCTCATGCACAGGGACCAGTCCCTGCAGGCTGTTTCCCATGTTTTCTTACCAACAGGCTTCAAACTGGATTTGTCCAACAAGAGCTCTAATAAGAGACTGAAAGGCAGGAGGAATAGAGAAGCCAGAGTATCTCTCCCACTTTCTATCTTAGGAAGCACCTCCAGCAGAGGCCATGCTTCCTCCTTGGCCCCAGCTCATGCTATACATACAGCACATAGAGCTGTGGGTGACCCGAACCCACGGGCTCAAATAACACGACCTTCTGTCCACCTAGGTAGGAGTAGTACAACTTCTTGTTATTTCTCATCTCTAGAGTACGTACTACACTTGGCTACCCATCTCTTCCTTAAACCATAATAATCATTTCCTAGTATTAAATTCACTTTATTTTAAATATTTAGAATGGTTTCTGTTTTCCTGGTTGGACTTGAGTGAAACAGGAAAGAAGAGATGGAGAGGCCACAGTCAAAAGACCTCAGGAATTTGTAGGACGGTTCTACTCACTCTTACCAATAAATGGGAGTGGAAAGGGGGATGGTGAGGGACATCATTTATTACAAGAAAATGCCTACAAAGTCAAGCATCCGAGCACATATGAAGTCACAGCAGAATTCTCCATCAAGCAACCTGGAAGTTAAGGAAAACTAGGAGAAATACCTTCCTAGGGCACGTCCTTGGGAAAGAAAACAGCTGTGAAATCAGTCTTTACTCTTCTCTTCCCCTCCAGGAGATGGGAAAAAATGACTGAAAGAGAGCTGTCCAACTGACAGAAAGACAAGTAGGCAGTAGAAGCTCCCTTCCCCATCCAAATAGAGGGGTTAGAAGTACCACAGGGATGTTCATGGCATCTAAAGGAGATGAACAGAGTGCAGCACCCTGAGAAAAGAAATCAGTGATTTCCAGCAACAGTGTGGACCCTTCAGCCAAGCAGCAAAAACCTAACTGAAAGAAAATATTTTCTTAAATAAACAAAGTTAGTTCGCTCTCAAAGAGAAAAAGAGAGAGAGAAACTAAGGAAAGACTCTTAACTATAGAGAACACTCTGATGGTTACCAGAGGGGAGGTGAATGGGATGATGGGTAAAATGGGTGATGGGAATTAAAGAGTACACTTACGATGAAAAAAATAAATAAAAATAAAAATAATAAAAAAGGAAATAAGCAATCATAGTATCAAGCTGTTTGACAAGGTAAGAAGTCTGAGGTGTAACTATTTTTGCTGTGGGGAAAACATCAAGACACATCACTGATGTACTGGGGATAACTTCACCTCTAAAAAACAGTACTGGGAGGGGATGTGGGCTCTAGGGTCTGTTAGGATTCTTGGAGAAGGAAGAATGACCCAATGATGGAATCTCTTATGTGTGAAAGAGGGTATTTGTTACAATCTCCTGCCAACTCTCCCAGTGTTTGTCAGTAAAGAAACCTCTAGGCCTGGTTGGTATGTTCCTTGAAAAAAAAAAAAAAGAGAGAGAGAAAAAGTTTGCTGTCTTTCTTCACACAGCCCAGCAAGCCTGAGCTGGGAGTGCCTCACGACCAACAGCCACATCCCACCATCTTGGCAAGGGCTCAGAAGATGCTGATGAAGGAACACTCTCTAGTTTCTTCCCTAGATGAACCTCCATGAATCACTAGATTCCCAAGGAATGAAATCATTCCATCATCCTCATGGAGGAACTGGAAGCAATGAATCAAAACTGCACAACCATCAGTGGAAGAACAGAGACAAATAATAAGGTTTAAATATAAGCAAAAATCTCTGACATTAACAATAAGTCTGCTGGTTCCTGCTGCTTCTCAGGAATCATTACCATACTGCTTTCCATAATCTTCTAAAAGTGAAATTAAAAGTCACCAATGCTCTTTATCTCCCTGCCTATTTGCTCAATGGAATGAAATCATTTTTCCTTATGCTGCAAATGAACTGCCTACTTCAAAAATCCCTTAGACACTCGTGGCATGTTTTTAAAGAAAGTCCTCCTCTAGCTACCCTTAATTAAACCATGGTGGCAGGAGAGACACCCTCACTGCAGAGCCTCATTCCCCTTACCTTTATTTTTCATGTTAGACTCACAGCCACACAGGCCAGCAGCTGCAAGCCAGTTTGGCCCATGTGGCAATTGCTCATGCCAACACACTCAGAGACCCTTACCCACGGTGTTTGGAAGAGCCTCAGCACAGCAGGCTATGTCTCTGGGGATCAAGATGGGGAAGCTGTGACTGAGTTCTGGAAGGAGGGGGGAGGAAGAGGGCACCTCTCTGCCCCGGGAGCCTCCAAGGCTTGGACCAAGTCACTGGTGTCTTCATCAGCCACTGCAAACATCTGATTGGATAAAACGTGAACCCGACCGCCAGGTCTAACACAAAGAGTCTGAGGCAGAAACTACATTAGTGCCACCTTAGCCTCAAATGAGTTGGCCTCTCAGAAACTTTAAGAATATTTAAAGGTACAGCAATATCTCCTGAAATTAAGCCATTTGAAGGGAATATATAGGAAAATTCAAAACAGACTTTGTGCCCTGGCAGTCAAGGTTACTAGTGTATATGACTTTAAGGATTCTAGAAGTCCTTGTCAGCCCCAACTCTCCTCCAAGAGATGGTATGGAATAGCGGCCAAGAATCAGACTTTAGGGCCAGAAGACCTAAATTTGATTCCAAGTATCACCACGTGGTAGGTAACAAGAGTAAGTTACTTCTCGGCATTTTTATTTTCTTATCTGTAAAATGGAAGTAGTCATTATAAAAGTGTCTGCCTCAGGGTTATTGTAAAGTTTAAATGGGTTCGCCTTTGTAGAGTTACTGCCCGGAAAGTTGCTATATTACCACTCAGTTTCCTGAAGACTCAAACACTGATTTCCTGGTAACTGCAATTCAAGGATATGAATTTTGTTGTTACTGCTGTTTACATACTTGTTCATCTGTCTCTTCGTTTTTAAACCATCAACCCCTTTTCTACAACTAGTACCCCTGGTAGAACCTACATGTTGAGCCCATTTTGCCCCCCTAGGAAGAAAGAGGTAGGGAGTTTCTCAAAATTCAAAGACTTGCTATCTTGCCCGGTAATAGGCAACATCAGCACTCCACCCAATCTCTCAGACCCCTTTGTCACAACACTTCTCAAATTTCACTGCGCTTTTACACTTTGCCTAGGGACCTTGTTATATTTTATCCCAAGATTTCATATGTCCAGGGTGGGGCTTGAAGCTCTGCATTTCAAACCCACTCCTGGGTGCTGCTGGTACTGGTGCTGCTAATCCACGAACCACACTTGAAGTATGGAGGCTTTCTTATAACCCACGTCCTAGTGAACTCACTCCCAGTAACCAGCACCTATATCTCTCTATCAACAGACTGCACCAGGCTCTACCGTCACACACTCCACCACGAGAGCAGGAGAACATGGGGATTTTATGCCCTGGAGGGGGCTCTCAATCCATGCTGGACGATACAGGGTATAAACACCCCAGTGACCTCATCCCTGATCTGGGCAGCTCTGAGGTATGACCCATGCTATCTGGAGAGCTCTTCTGGGGGATTGAGCCAAAGTCAGCCTCTGTGGGACTTTGCATACTTTTATAAAATTGGTTTCCTTCTTTTCCTTGTCCAATTTCCCCTCCATTGTCTTACCAGATTTTTTTTTTCAAGAACACTTCCTAATTGGGGCATCTGTGGGGGCTCAGTCAGTTAAGCATCTGCCTTCGGCTCAGGTCATGATCCCAAGGTCCTGGGATGGAGCCCCATGTCAGACTCCATCCTCAGCGGGGAGTCTGCTTCTCCCTCCCCGTGCTTGTCTGCTCACTTGCTTGTGCTCTCTCTCTCTCTCTCACTCTCAAATAAATAAATAAAATCTTTTTTTAAAAAAGAATACTTCTTAATATATCACAATGAATGGTGTTTGCCATTTGCTACTGATTCATTCATTTAGCAAATATTTACTAGTCTCCCTGACAATGACCCAGACACTATGGATACAGAAAGGGTCAGTCTCTGAGTCCCCTGTCATCCACCCCCACCCCCACCCTGAGAGCCCTACAATCACAAAGACCAAAGTTCACTGAGTTAGCAATTGGAGAGAGCAGCTGCCCACGATAATATGGTAGCAGCTGCAGCACCATAACCATCCCCCATGCGAGCACACATCCAGCTCTAAACGTGCCCATCCCCTAGTGAACTTTTCCAAATGGTCTCCCAAGCAGAGAAACTAGAATACCAGGGTTGGTTAGGACAGGGGTTGCTCTCTTCCCATCCTTCCCTCTCTGGGGAGCTCCAACAGCAGGACACCAGTGGCAGTGGAGAGCCCACAGCTCTCTGCACCCTTCTGGTCTGGAGCCAGATTGGCAGACACTGCCCTGGCTACCACCACCTCACAGAGAGCCTCCCCGCATCAAGGACTGCAGGTGCAAGCTGGCTTTCCATAGCTCCCACCCCAAGCAGGAAGAAGCAGCTACAGGAGAAGTCACAGCTGGTCACAGGATAGCACATTCTGGACCTTCTCACTCCAACTTCCCTGGACCTCTGGGAAAATGGCGGCTGTCATTGCTGGGATCCTCTCTCTCTGGAAACCACACCAGCCTGGTGACTCCTCTCCCTCAAATCTTAAATGAGGAGGAACACTGGTCAGGAGGGCTAAAACCTGCATTTTAATGAAAAGAAATCAGGAAAGAGCCTCCATGAACAGCCTATAGATAAGGAGACCTGGTCACTATGTGTGAACATTCCAAGGGATAATTTGGTAAGGAGAAACACAGCCTTCAGAGAAGTGATCAAATTAAAGAAAAGAAACCTCTCCCGTACCTTTGCACTATGAATCAGCAGAATCATGAATTTAAAATCATAGGTTACAGAGCAGGACCTTTAAAACCTGGGCCAGAATTCGAGCTCTGAGATACCCTCACTGTGTGACCTTGAGCAGCTTATAACCTCTCCTCATATCCTGGTATTCCCACATGTAAACTGGGGCAATAACATGGGCTTCGAAGAGATGCTGTGAGATTAAGTGGAAGCTTGATGCGGAATGCCTAGCACAGTGCCCAGAAATGGGGTCCTCCCTGTGCCTCAGAGCCTCGACCTCCTGCTTGACTCCAAGCACACTTCTCTTCCCTTCGTTCAAGCAACCATGCACCACACTTGCCCCTAAATCCCTTCCTTTCAACATCTGTTCTCATTCTTGGTTTTCTCCACAGCTTCACCTGAACTTGAACGCACTCACCTCTGCTTCTTCCAAGAGCCCCCAGAAGGCTTCCTCTCCCACATAAAGCCAAGGCAGCCCCTGGTATCACACCCTCGAAACAGCTGAACTTCTGGGTCACCCCATCCTCCCAGAGCAGCTTCTTGAATACCAGATAAACATGTTATAACTAATCTGAACAGATACATCCCTGAAATTCTTTCTCATTGATGGAATGTCTTTTAACTTGAATAATTACAAACATTTCACTTCACTTTAACTGTGTAGCCATTGCTTGTGCCCATGTGAGTTCATTTCAAGGACCATCAGTGTAGTCTCTGCATACAGCTCAAAATGAGAAGTATCATCAATCATCAGGGACACAGAACCCTCCTAATTCACAGTGAGACCCAGGCAGGTTAATTCGCCTCAAATTCTTTAAAAATCTCTTTAACACTAAAATGAGAAAACCTTGATGTATATAAATAGCTTCCTTAGATTTAATGGAAAATCACTAAAAAAGTTATATATGTATATATATGTATATATATATATAGAGAGAGAGAGAGATAAAGGGAGAAAGGGAGAAAGAGAATGTATTTCATTATTATACAATAACAGTTAAAAAACATAATATTTTTCAGGAAGGGTTGCTTTAATATAAAGATCTTTGGGGGTTATACATTTTAATCACAATCACATGATAAATATTTGATTTGCATTTATCAGATAATCAGGAATAAAAGTTATAATCCCAGGGAAGACATTGAGCACTTCTAAATGCTGAACATTTGAATAATAGTGTTGAGAGACTGAAATAGGAATGAAATGTACCCAAGAGGAAAATTCAGAGACTTCAAAACAGCTTTTTGGAAAAATAAATAAATAATAGAATAACAAAAAATGTTACAGCTTAAAAGATGGGGGAGGTGGCAAAGATTTTAAAAATTAATGAACTGAGATCTTTTCTCCAGAAACATAATTTCTGTATCATTTAACCAGACTTGAGCTTTCTTAAATTGCCTTTGAACCAAGTTAATAAACAATGCATGCCTTCTCTATTATGCATTTCATACAAGTAAAATGTACTTGGAGATTTGTCCTTCATTAAACATAGGAGAAACATCAGTTATCCCTGCAGGCTTAATTTCAGGTCAACGGTAAAAGATAAAAGTATTCTCAAAGGCCTTGGAAGGCACAGGAAGAGACTACTGACTCAAAAATATCCCTCTGTCTAACTACTCTGAGGCTGAAATATTCACTGCCAGAGTCAGACTCACTCCTAGAAATTAACCCCTTATCTCCAAAGGGCTGTTAAAAATAAATATGCGGCAAACAAGAGGATTTCCTTTTTCGTGACCAAATAATATTCCATATATATTATATATGAGATATATATGTATCACATTTTCATTATGCATTCATCTGTCAATGGACATTGAGACTCCTTCCATATCTTGGCTATTGTGAATAATGCTGCAATGAACTTGGGAGTACAGATATCTCAATATCTCTTTAGGATACTGATTTCACTTCCTTTGGATACATACCCATAAGTAGGATTGCTGAGTCATATGAATGTTTTGAGGAACCTCCACACTGTTTCTCATAATGGCTATATCAACGTGGAAGAAGCTGGAAGGCATCATGCTAAGTGAAATAAACAAGACACCAAAAGACAAATACTGCATGATCTCACTGATATGTGAAATCTAAAGAAGTTGAACTCGAACCTGAAAGTAGAACAATAGTTACCAGGGGCTGGGGGGTGGGGCGAGGGGGAGGGTGCACATGGAAAGAGATGTTAGGCAACAGGTACAAATCTTCAGTTATGAGATCAGTAAGTTCCAAGAATCTAATATACAACATGGTGACTATGGTTAATAATACTGTATTGCATACTTGAAATTTGCTAAGACAGACTGTCTTAAGTATTTTCACTACATAAAAAATAACAATGTGAGGTAAAGAAAGTATTAATTACCTTGATTGTGCTAATTATTTCATAATGTATACGTATATTAAATCATCCTATTGTACACCTTTTAAAAAGAATTTTTAGCAGGAGGAGCAAGATGGCAGAGACAGTAGACCTATTATCATCCGGTCTCAGGAGTTTGGCTGGATAGTTACTAAACCACTCTGAACACCTACAAACAGGAGATTGAAGAGAAGAAGAACAGCAATTCTAGAAACAGAAAATCAACCACTTTCCAGAAGGTAGGACATGTGGAGAAGTCAATCCAGGTGACATACTGGAAGCAAGACCACAGGGGGCGGGGCCAGCTCCCAGCAAGCAGTAGAGCAGCAGAGCATAAAATTGGAACTTTTAGAAGTCTGCTCCACTGATAGACGTCACTCCAGAGGCTAAATGGGGGGGGGCAGAGCCCTCGCAGGGACAATGGTCTCAGGGCCCACAGGGTCACAGAAAGATCGGGGGTGCCTGAGTGCAGCAGAGCTCCCAGGCATCAGAGCAGGGAAGCTAGCTGCAGAGATGGAGTCAAGAAGTGGGCTCTCAGCTCAGGCTTACCTTAAACCATGATTCCCAACACAGTCAGGCCACTGTTCTTCAGGCAGGGACCCCACAAGTGGCAGAACCAGGGAGACCCCCTCCTTCCTCCTTCGGGAGGAGCAGTGCAGGAGAACACTGCAGGAATTGGCTGGGTTTGGAGACTCCAAATGGAGATGTGTGCCAAAGATAGAAATGCTCAGTCACAGGCAGGGTGAGCTCATAATGCAGCCAGAGACCAGGGAGTTGGGAGAAATTGACTACTTTTCTCTGAGGGTGCAATGAGGAGTGGGGCCCCAAGTTTTTGGCATCTCTGGGCCAGAGACTGGGAGGCTGCCATTTTCATTCTCCTCCAAAGCTCTACAGAAAGCATTCAGGGAACAAAAGTTCCCGAGAGCAAAACCAAGCAGACTGCTTAGATGGGCCCCTGGCAAGGGCAGTGCATTTCCACCTCCAGCAAAGATATTTGAGAATCACTGCAACAGGCCCCTCCCCCAGAAGATCAGCAAGAACACCCAGCCAAGACCAAGTTCACTGATCAATGAGAACTGCAAAACTTCAGAAATACGGGCATACAGCACATGGAATTCATGGCCTTTTTCCCCATGACCCTTTAGTCTTTCAAAGTTAAATTTTTTTAATTTTTTTTTCTTATTTTATTTTTTAAATTTTTCCTCTTTCCTATTTTAACAGTTTTTAACTATTTTATCTTATCAATACTCTTTTAAAAATATTTTTTGATTTTCATTGTTATAGTCATATTCTATCCCTTCATTGTACTCAACCTCATTTTTTGTATACATATAGTTTTTTCATTCTTTAAAATTTTTGGGATACAATTTCTTCTAATAGATCAAAATATATCCTAAATCTAGCACATGGCTTTGTTCTAGTCTCCAGCCTGATCACATTCTTTCCTTTCTTTTTCTTTTTTCAACTAACTTCTTATCAATTTCTTTTTTAGAATCTTTTTAAATTTTCATCTTTACAGTCATGTTCCAAGCCTTCATTGCGTTTACCCTTTTTTTTTTGTATATATAAAAGATTTTCTTTCTTCAAAATTTTGGGAGACAGTTTCTTCTAACAGACCAAAATACACCCAAAATCAAGTGTATGGCTCTGTTCTATTCACCAGTCTAATATATATATTTAATATATTTATATATAATATTTATTATATATTATTTTATAATATATAATACATAATACATGAGTAATATTATATAATATGACATATATTATAATATATACTATATATAATATTATATAATACTATTATGTAATATTTAATATATATTATATATATTTTTATCTTTTATATTATATTTTTCCCTCCTTTCTTCTCCCCCCCCTCCAGTTTCAGGTCTCTTCTGATTTGGTTACTATATTATTTTTCTGGGGTCATTGCTACCTTTTTAGTATTTTATTCTCTAATTCATCTATTCTTATCTGGATAAAATGACAAGGTGGAAAAACTCACTTCAAAAAAAAAGAATAAGATGCAGTATCAAAGACTAGGGACCTAATCAATACAGACATCAGTAAGATGTCAGAACTAGAGTTCAGAATGACAATTATCAAGGTGCTAGCTGGGCTTGAAAAAAGCATGGAAGACACTAGAGAATCCCTTTCTGGAGAAATGAAATTCCTTTCTGGAGAAATAAAAGAACTAAAATCTAACAAAGTTGAAATCAAAAAAGCTATTAATGAGGTGCAATAAAAAATGGAGGCTCTTACTGCTAGGATAAATGAGGCAGAAGAGAGAATTAGTGATATAGAACACCAAATGATGGAGAATACAAAAGCTGAGAAAAGTAGAATTCAACAAGTACTAGAACACGAGGGGAGACTTTGAGAGAAAAGGGATACCACAGACAAAAGAACATTAGAATAATTGGGATCCCAGAAGAAAAAGAAAGAAGGGGCAGAAGGTATATTGGAGAAAATTACAGCAGAGAATTTCCCTAATATGACAAAGAGAACAAGTATCGAAATCCAGGAGGCACAGAGAACCTCCCTCAAAATCAATAAAAATAGGTCCACATCCCATCATCTAATAGTAAAACTTACAAGTCTTAGTGACAAAGAGAAAATCCTGAAAGCTACTCAGGACAAGAGATCTGTAACATACAATGGTAGAAATAGTAGACTGGCAGCAGACCTATCCACAGACACCTTGGCAGGCCAGGACTGGCATGATATATTCATACCACTAGACAAGAAAAAGTGCACCCAAGAATACTATATCCAGATAAGCTGGCATTAAAAATAGGAGGAGAGATAAAAAGCTTCTGGGATAAACAAAAACTAAAAGAATTTGCAAACACCAAACCAGCCCTACAGGAAATATTAAAAGGGGTCCTCTAGAATTCAGTAAAGTGTCAGGATATAAAATCAATGCACAGAAATCAGTCGCATTTCTATACACCAACAGCAAGACAGAAGAAAGAGAAATTAAGAAGTTGATCCCATTTACAATTGCACCAAAATCATAAGATACCTAGGAATAAACCTAACCAAAGAGGCAAAGAATCTATACTCAGAAAACTATAGAGTACTGACAAAAGAAATTGAGGAAGACACAAAGAAATGGAAAAATGTTCCATGCTTATGGATTGGAAGCACAAATACTGTGAAAATGTTTATGCTACCTAAAGCAATCTACACATTTAATGCAATCCCTATCAAAATACCATCAATCTTTTTCAAAGAAATGGAACAAATAATCATAACATTTATATGGAACCAGAAAGGACCCTGAATAGCCAGAGGAATGTTGAAAAAGAAAGCCAAAGTTGGTGACATCACAATTCCAGACTTCAAACTCTATTACAAAGCTGTAATCATCAAGACAGTATGGTACTGGCTTGACACATAGATCAGTGGAACAGAATAGAGAGCCCAGAAATGGGCCCTCAACTCTATGGTCAACTAATCTTTGACAAAGCAGGAAAGAATGTGCAATGGAAAAAGACGGCCTCTTCAACAAATGGTGTTGGGAAAATGGGACAGCCACATGCAGAAGAATGAAACTGGACCATTTCCCTACACACACACAAAAATAGATTCAAAATGGTTGAAAGACCTCAGTGTGAGATGGGAATCCATCAAAATCCTTGAGGAGAGCACAGGCAGCAACGTCTTTGACCTCAGCTGCAACAACTTCCTCCTGGAAACATCACCAAAGGCAAGGGAAGCAAGGGCAAAAATGAACTATTGCGACTTCATCAAGATCAAAAGCTTTTGCACAGCAAAGGAAACAGTCAACAAAACCAAAAGACAACTGACAGAATGGGAGAAGATATTTGCAAATGACATATCATATAAAGGGCTAGTATCCAAAATCTATAAAGAACTTATCAAACCCAACACCCAAAGAACAAATAATCCAATCAAGAAACGGGCAGAGGACATGAACAGACATTTATGCAAAGAAAACATCCAAATTGTCAACAGACACATGAAAAAGTGCTCCACATCACTCGGCATCAGGGAAATACAAATCAAAACCACAATGAGATATACCACCTCACACCAGTCAGAATGGCTAAAATTAACAAGTCAGGAAATGACAGATGTTGGTGAGGATGCGGAGAAAGGGGAACCCTCCTACACTGTTGGTGGGAATGCAAGCTGGTGCAGCCACTCTGGAAAACAGTATGGAGGTTCCTTAAAAAGTTGAAAATAGAGCTACCCTAGAACCCAGCAACTGCACTACTGGGTATTTACCCCAAAGATACAAATGTAGTGATCCAAAGGGGCAGGTGCACCCAATGTTTATGGAAGCAATGTCCACAATAGCCAAACTATGGAAAGAACCTAGAGGTCCATCAACAGATGAATAGATAAAGAAGATGTGGTATATATATATAAAATGGAATACTATGCAGCCATCAAAAAAAATCTTGCCATTTGCAATGACCTGGATGGAAGTAGGGGGTATTTTGCCAAGCGAAATAAGTCAATCAGAGAAAGACAATTATCATACAATCTCTCTGATATGATGAATTTGAGAGGCAGTGTGGGAGGTCATGGGGGGTAGGGAGGGAAAAAAATGAAAGAAAATGGGACCGGAGATAGAGACAAACCATAAGAGACTCTTAATCTCAAGAAACAAACTGAGGTTTGCTGGGTGGTGGGTGGGGAGGGATAGGGTGGCTGGGTTATGGACATTGGGGAGGGTATGTGCTATGGTGAGTGCTATGAATTGTGTAAGGCTAATGATTCACAGACCTATACCCCTGAAGCAAATAATACATTATATGTTAAAAAAATAAAAAATAAAAATAAGACAAAAATAATTTTTTAATACTCTTTAAAAAGTGAAATAAACATGTGGGCTAGAACAGGCTATCAATGAGCCCACTACTACTATCAATCCATTAACAGAAATCAAAATCCCCAAAAGATGAGTGTTGAATGAAATACTTCAACAGAGATGAAGGAGGACCCCCCCCCCCGTGTTTAAAAAGACTGAGATGACCTTTCAAAGGACAGAGAAGATGGGAAATGTGTCATTTGGAGAACAAAGATGTTACTTTGGCATAGTGGGAACAGTTTGAAAGGGATCATTAAATTGGAGAGGAAGAAAAAGAAGAGGGGACAGAAATGGATACAGAAAGTATCCATACCTATTTTACCATTTCACCAACGTAGTAATACCTCCACCAGGGACTTCTATATATCTTAACACACCAGAGAGAGAGAGAAGCCGCCAACAAGGTTAACTTTGTTTTTCAGTCAGGATTTGTTTCTCAAAGGCTACTGAGAAACAAGTAAGCCCCTTAGTTTTCAAGTCTATAGGAATCTACCTTTCATACAGCTTAGAGCTAAGTGGAACTCTTCAACTCAATGAGATAAACTTAAAATAAACTGAAATCAAAATGTTTAGTGATGTGCAACCTGAAGACAATCTCCCTTACTTGCCCACACTTGGATTCCCAGGTATCAGGTAAACGATATCATACTACAGGTCCTTGACATACTACCAAAAGAAGGCTCACATTTTCAGAGAAATAAATAATTATTCTATAGTTTGGGAAATGGAGTTTGTTTTCATCAACTATTGTAGGCTGTGACCTTTTCTGTTTCTGGAAGAACTGAAAATACAGAGGGAATTGAGGTATGAAATTGGGAGACTAGAGCATGTCGGAGTTTTTGCATGTCTAAGCCTAGTTAAATGTTAGCTGGAAATGTGCAAAAACACCCAAACAAGGTGAAAGGGAAGGCCAGAGATTTCCTAAAGGGAGAGAGCGGTGAGGAAACTCACTATCTATTGAAGAGTTCCCCTCAGATACAGAGCCCCTGATTGAAATTTCATTGCCCAGCAACTTCAGATTCTTCTATATTAAGCAAGCACCAAACCATTCCAAACTAAGTGTTAAGATATGTGAAATGTTCTAACAATTTTAAGTTGCTCTTCTCCACTCATGAAATGACTCCCAATCAACTTCCTATTCCAGATTATATTAAGATGGCAGGAATTTTGTGCATATTAAATCACTGTGAATCATGCATGGTAATTTAAAACTATTGCAGACTAATGTTTGGTTGAGAACAGTATTCTAATTGGAAAAATGATAGAAAAGCTGGTCTAGTTCAATGCTCCAGGACACACTGAAAGAAACTGTGGCTATAAAGCATTACGCAATTATCTTATCCTCTATGGCCACTTCCTTGCTGAGAGAGCAGGACCCACCCTGGGCCCTGTTTATGGGGCATTAGCCAATCTGGAAGAGTTGTTACCAGGAGCAGGGATAGGGATGGACTGCTTAGGGGGCCAAGGAATGGTATGGGAGAGATGTGGAAAGACTAAGCTTGAGAAGCCGTCATAATCGCAAGAGGGTAGACAGAGGCAAGGACCTAACCAGGAAGACAAAGAGCTAACAAAAGGCAGCAGCAATGAGAGCAAATCAATGAATAAGTTTTGAGAAGGACCAGACTAGAGGATTCATAACTAAGCTCAGGAACTACAGAAGTACTGTCTTCATATAGTCCAACTGTAGGTAAGAAGGCGAGCTGAGTGGGTCCTAGAAACCATGAAGAATACTCATCCAGAGGGTTAGACCAAAAGCTGCAGCCTGGGACTGGCCCAGAGTTATACCCTCAGGTTGTGTTTGTGTGCCTGGTGTGCCAAGCAATGTGCAAAAGCCAAGATGAACATGTACACATCAAGTATAGATTGTCAGAGGTGGAAACTTAAACACTATTTTTTATTTTAAAACAGTCCAAGATATATTATGCCCCGGAACTCAAAAGTCCCATTGATTTTTTATTTTCATTGACCTTAAACAATGATGGAATGTTTATTTTATTAGAGACTTCTGATATCCACTAATGATTTAATTGTGGAAATGGGCATAATGCATTTTAAACATTTCCTGCTCTGAGCATCCTCGTCTTTGACTTGCATCCAATGACAGAGGATTTTTACCACTGTTAGGGAACATGAGCCCATAGACAACTTGGTCACTTGCTCATAAGTGAAGACTGAATACATGAAAAACACTCTTTTTTTTTTTAATAAAACATATTCAGTGTGAGGCATAATCTGTGTCTCAACAGTCACCAGGAAACATTTATTAATTGTGCCTCTGATTTTGGCTCTAGGAAAGGTAACAAGTGCGAACTAATCCTCAAATCCACTACTCTAGGATCTTGCAAGCAAAGCTAACTGTATTTGCGACTATGTTGTGTCATGTTTGGGGCTAGTGCTACGTGCCAATTAGGTGAATGAATACAGCAAGACAAGTGCAAAGGAGCAAAAAATGCCACCTAGCTCTGCTTCTCTGCTCAGCCCTGTCCACTTTCTTAATAGAAGTAGAACTGACATATAACTTTATACTAGTTTCAGATATACAATGTAATGATTCAATATTTGTATATACCGTGAAATGATCACCAAATAAGTCTAGTTAACATCCATTACCATGCTATTCCTTATGTTTCACAAGTAAGTGAAACCATATGATAATTGACTTTCTTTGCTTGACTGATTTCACTCAGCATAATCTCCTCCAGTCCCATCCATGTTGATACAAAAGTTGGGTATTTATCCTTTCTGATGGGTGAGTTATATGTGTATATATGGACCATATCTTCTTTATCCATTCATCTGTTGAAGGGCATCTCAGCTCTTTCCACAGTTTGGCTATTGTAGACATTGCTGCTATGAACATTGGGGTGCATGTGGCCCTTCTTTCCACTACATCTGTATCTTTGGGGTAAATACCCAGTAGTGCAATTGCCAGGTCATAGGATAGCTCTATTTTTTATTTTTTGAGGAACCTCCACACTGTTTTCCAAAGTGGCTGCACCAATTTGCATTCCCACCAATAGTGTAATAGTTATGAAAAATTTTTTTCTTGGGATGAGAACTTTTGAGATCTACTCTCTTAGCAACTTTCAAATTTGCAATATAGTGTTATCAACTATAGTCACCAGGCTCTACATGACATCCCCATGACTTTTATTTTAACTGGAAGATTTTACCCTTTGACCCCCGTGCCCATTTTTTTCCACCCCCCACCACCATGCCCCTGGCAACCACCAATCTACTCTCTGTATGTATGAGCGCAGATCTTTTTATTTATTCCACATATAAGTGAGATCATACAGTATTTGTCTCTGTCTGATTTATTTCACTAACATAAGGCCCTCGAGGTCACAACATGAACCTCAACAATAAATGCAACACGTGAAGTATCAACTGTCCTAAGTGGGTAACTTAAACACTATTTTTATTTTAAAAATAATCCAGGATATATTATGCAGCAAAATGCTAAAATCCCCTTAATTTTTAATAAAATATGAGGCTTTAGAAACTGGCACCAACAGAGGGGAGGTCTGCCTTAGGTTCTTCCCAATACTCCCAAGGCATACTAATTTTTTCTACCTAACCAATAAGGGAACTAAATTGTAAGACTGACCAAGTGTGAATATAGTTGAACCCACTGGAGTCACCTTTTCTCAATCAGAATTCAAATAAACAACCCCTCCTCTCTTATAGTCTGTCTCTTGCCTCATGACAGAGGCACATACTTCTTTGATTTAAATATTAATTTTAAATTAAATTTGGATAGAAGGTTCTGGAGCCACAGAGCCTTACGCTCATGAGGCTCGTAGAAAGATCATGTGCAGGAGGACTCTCTCTCTGCCTCATAAATCATCCCAGGCTTTAATGGCCTGTAGAAGTTGAGCTGTAGTATTACCTCAGGGCAAATGCTATTCTTTTGCAATACCACACACAACTATCTGTTCATTTGGGATACACAAAGTCTAATTACATAGTGATTACAGCTAACAGTGTGAAACTGCCAGTTTTCACTTTGTGGGGCTTCCAAATGTGAAATAGTTATATAGTTAAATAGTTCTTTTTTTTTTAAGATTTATTTATTCATTTGGGGGTGTGAGGGCAGGGCAGAGGGAGAGAGAAACCTAAGCAGAATCGTGCTGAGCAGAGAGCCCAACAGAGAGCCCTCAGAACCCTGAATCACGACCAAAGCAAAAACCAAGAGTCCCATGCTCAACCAACTGTGCCACCTAGGCACCCCTATAATTAAATAGTTCTCAACATGAAATGGTTAAATAGTTACCTACTATCCACTCAGTGGGTTCTAGCCATACTACATAAGAAAAGAGCGACATGAAAATGAACTTCCTTAGCTAAACGGAGACAGAAAAGGAAGACCCTCCCCAGGAATGAAGAGGAGGAGGAGGACTGAACAAAGGAGCTACAAGTAAATTCCTAAGAAGAAGCCATCAAGCTGGTCGGTGAGGGAGAAGAGAGACAGGAGGGAAAACCAGAGTTGTGCCAGAAGAAAGCTAGTTTCCATTCTTATTCCCTGAGTGAAAGCAGCCACCTCAGAATTCACCCCAGGAATCAGAAAGTGACCATTCCATCTACCCAACCCAGCAACTCGGCTGAAGCTTAGGTCTATGGACCCAGTTTGGAGAAACAAGAATTTCCTAGAGTTGTTTCCAGGTGTTATGACCAGCTAAGGAGGCATATGAAGAGAAACTGTCCTTCAGGCATTGCCTGGAGGTAATCATAGGCACTTCATAGCAGCCCACAGGGAGCATATGAGCTCTCTCTGAACCAAGGAGTCCATGCCCTGCCTCAGAGGTTCAAAATGGATGGACGGAAACCTCAGGGTGGATCTGCTACCCAGGCTCCCCTACCTGGTGAGCCCATCTTTCTTCATAGATCTGCCCCTGAAGTACTCAACACTGAAGATATAGTGAACTATCCTCCACTGGTGAAATATGCCCTCCACAAAAATATGAAGGCTGCCTGACAAGCCACCAATGTGATTCTGAAAGACATGGGGGATAATGAGGAATAGCTGCTGTTCTTATCCACAGAGGTTTCCAAAGGAGCCATGATCACGGAGGGCACTGGCCTCTGAGCTGCTGGCCCTAGAACGAGCCCTGTGAATCATGGGGCAGGACCCTCAGCTGGGACTCCCACACAGTGCTGTTCTTGCATGAAGCAGTTTCAGGCTAAGCAGAAAAGGAGGAGAAATTTTTCCTGAGGGATTTTTGTAGTCCTCCCCTCCACCCCAATGCAATGGCATCCTTGCAATACCCAAGAGGAAATTTGGAGATCACTGGTCTTTTGATATGTTAACCAAAGACCTTCTGGAAAATTTACTGAAGGAAAAGGATAATTTTAAATTAAATAATTTCATGAGGATTTGAGACCCAAAATTTGGGGCAGTTCCCGCTGTATCTTGATTATATTAACTCAAGCCTCTGACTCTCTAGGTCCTAATATGGGACACTGGAAAAGAATATTCCAGGTAATAAAATGTGGTCAACAGGACATTATTTTCTTTTTTTTTTAAGATTTTATTTATTTATCTGACAGACAGAGATCACAAGTAAGCAGAGAGGCAGGCAGAGAGAGAGGAGGAAGCGGGCTTCCTGCTGAGCAGAGAGCCCAATGCGGGGCTCGATCCCAGGACCCTGGGATCATGACCTGAGCCGAAGGCAGAGGCTTAACCTACTGAGCCACCCAGGCGCCCTAGGACATTATTTTCTAACTGTTCCAAACCTCATCTATAAATTATGGATAACAATATCTTCTTCATAGTTTATTGTGGAGATTAAATTATTTGAAAAACATGTGAAAAGTCTCTGATGTATTGATTGGAATGTAGTAGATGCTTGTTAAGTTGGGGGAAAGCATGTGAGAAAACCAAGAGTTAGGAAAATGAATGATTTCCATCATACACACACATACATACACATACATACATATATACAATACATATATGTGTATATATAACTTTCTTACAGCATATCATGTCACAATTACAATTATTCATTTGTGTGAAGCCTTCATAAAAGCAAAATTCATGTTTATTTAGATGCCTGTGCCCTGTTACTAATGTTGTTTACTGAGAGCTGAGTAACTATCTGTTTCTTTAAGTTTTTTTTTTTTAATATTTTATTTATTTATTTGACAGACAGAGATTACAAGTAGGCAGAGAGGCAGGCAGAGAGAGAGGAGGAAGCAGGCTCTCCGAAGAGCAGAGTGCCCGATGCGGGGCTCGATCCCAGGACCCTGGGATCATGACCTGAGCTGAAGGCAGAGGCTTTAACCCAGTGAGCCACCCAGGCACCCTGTTTCTTTAAGTTTATTCATATTTCTACTATTAGCCTTGAAGAATGAAGAGTGGATATAGCAATGAAATGGGGGTGGTCTCCAGTCTTCCTGCCTAATACCAAGAAATTTCAGTGGATCGAAACAGGAGATATTCTTCCTTATCCCCAATCTCCTTCAACATCTCTGCCATCTTAAATGGCAGACAACCTGATGTACCTGGTCTACTACACCCCACTATTGCTTTTACTCCTATCTATTCCTCATGCTTCAAGATAATAGCAGAAAAATACCACATACTTTAGATGGGCTCTCAGTATTGCCCATAAGGCAAACAACAGAAAAGAGGGGCATGGGGCGGGGGGGGGGGCGGGGGTTGGAGAAGACAAGACAAATGAAAAAAGAATGTCTTGTGTTTTCTGCTTTCACACCGATGGGCACAGCTGCTGAACACTCAAGCTACGTTTTTACTTTATTCTTGCACAAAACCCCTGAAACCTCACTGAAGGAACAGTGCCATAGCTTTTCTACAGATTTCCATATGAAGGCTTAGAATTTCTTCAATGTTTACTAATGAATTAGTCCAAGCTATCTATACTCCATAATATAGGAATCAGATGCTATTTCCTAAAGTAAATACATTGCTAACTTTTTCAAAAACTTAAAATCCTGCTAAGCTCTGGAATTGACTCATTATTTCAAGGATGTCCATTTTACAACTCAGCCTATTGCCTCTAAAGTGACGATCTCTAGACACTTCTTTTTAATTCTGTTTCCCATGCATAATTCCAAGTTGATAGACCTGTAAACATGACACTAAATGGATTATTCAGACCAGAAAGAACTCTCTTGCAATCTGCATATTTATGATTAAATATGTCTGTAGCTTTTAAGGCCTACATTCAAAATTGTTAATACACAGAAGATGTGCAGCAACGAATGCAAATACAATGCAAAAGCCAGGTCATTGATATGCATGACTAGAAATTCAGATCAAAAGATGTAGTATTTGATCTTGGAACTGGACACAGCTTCACAATAAAAAGGTGGGTATTTGAGGTCTTTGATGAAGATAATCAAAGTGGGGGAACTATAGTGTTTGATCAGATCTCAGAAAGAAATTAACCATGGCTGTTCCAGTAAACATCTTAGGACAAAGCTCATTTTACAGAAACACATAACCTACATTTCATGCTGATTTCAGACGCTATTGTAAGTATCTGTACTAAGTTAAGACTAAGCCACTGCAGAAAAGAAAGGTAAAAAGCATGTCCCCACCTTGGTGAAAACGGAACAAACATTGAGAAAGAGCTCCATCTACTGGAATCGGTTTCCCTAAATCTAGCTGCAAACAGGAAAAACATTCACAAATCACCCTGGAAAACCACAGAGGTGCCCTCAAACTTTCCAAAACTAAAACTTCAAGAAGGTCAAAAAACAGGTAACATTCTTTGGCACTGGTTGACCCCGATGTCAGGTCACTCTGAGAGGAAGAGAATTTTTCAGGAAAGTCAAAGGGACTTTTTTTAATTAACTGACTTCTTTATACCACTGGTTCACAAGACATGTAGCAATCAGAATCTATATTATATAGAAAAATAAGGATTTTTAAATTGCATTTCTAAGGGGCTAAGTAGAGTTAATAATATCATTGCCTAGCATTTGTGTAAATCTTTAGCTCACAAAGCACTTTCATATATGTTATCATTTAATAATATTACCAGCTACTGTTTCCATGGTTAATATTCAGCCAGAACACCCCAGTATGACATATTAAAAGCATTCATTCTGATTGGTCAGTGCCTATGCCACACCAGCTGTTAGATATTTTTAAAACCACCCTCGACTCTGTCACACCCTGATTCAAATTAAACTAAATTGAAAAGAGAAATTTTTGAGTAAGTTGCAATCAATGGATCAGTGTTTTCTTAAATCTATTCTCCTATTTCTCTCCACCCTCCTACATACACACCATAGGTCAACACTTGATGTGTGGGAGGAAGGATTCTGCCCATCGGTTCTAACCATACTTTCCCTTAGTAGAACAGAAATATCCTTCACAAGATTTACACACACACACACACACACACGCACACGTGTGCCCACATAACTCATGCACTACACACATACCTCACAGAACACACTTCTTTTTCCTGAGAAAAACCCCACTTCTTCATTCAACATTTTACTGAACACTGCTGAGTACCAATTAAGTTCTAGAAAAACAAAGATAATAAGGAGGAAAATAAAACTGGATCCCAGGGGCGCCTGGGTGGCTCAGTGGGTTAAGCCTCTGCCTTCAGCTCAGGTCATGATCTCAGGGTCCTGGGATCGAGTCCCACATCAGGCTCTCTGCTAGGCAGGGCGCCTGCTTCCTCCTCTCTCTCTCTCTCTCTCTCTCTCCCTCCACTTGTGATCTCGCTCTGTCAAATAAATAAAATATTAAAAAAAAAAAAAACTGGATCCCAGCCCAGTACTATATACAAAGCCTGAAATGAAGTCTACCTTGATGGATTATTGTCTTAGTTCAAGCTGCTATAACAGAATGCCACAGACTTGGTGACTTAAGCAACAAACATGTATTTCTCACATTTCTGGAGGCTGGGAAGTCTGAGACCAAAATGATGGTGGATCTAGTGTTTGGTAAGGACCTGCCTCCTGGTTTGCAGAAGGCCATCTTTTTGTTGTATCCTCGAGGGGTAAAGAAGAGAGAGAGCAAGCTCTCTCAGGTCTCTTCTTATAAAGGCGCCCATCCCATTAATCAGGACTCCAGCCTCATGGCCTAATTACCTCTCAAAGGCCTCACTTCCAAATATAACCACATTGGGGGTGAGGATTTCAATTTATGAATGGGGAAGAGGAGAACACAAATATTCATTCCATAACAATTACCTAAATACTATAAAGGCTAGTAGAGGAGGCATCTGGGTGGCTCAGTAAGCTCAGGTCATGATCTCAGGGTCCTGGGATCAAGCCCCAAGTTGGGCTCCCTGCTCAGTGCGGAGCCTTTTTCTCCCTCTCCCTCTGCTCCTTCCCCTGCTTATGCTCTCTCTCTCTCTCTTTCTCTCTCAAATAAATAAATAATGCTTTAAAAACACTAGTAGAAGAAAATATAGACTAACTTCATGATCTAAGGATGGGAAAGGACTTCTTCAACAAACTACAAAAGTACAAACCAACAGACAAAATATTGACTAATTAGGCTTCCTCAAAATCAAGGTTTTCAACTTCATCAACAGATACTTCAACAACAGATACTCCGAACAAGATTAACAGAGCACTGGCAGAGTGGGAGAAGATATTTACAAAGCCTTACCAGTTCTGGATTAATAACTCCTTAATCCAAAATAAGAAGACAACAATCTCAAGGGAAAAATGGGCAAAAGATTACAAAATGCAATCTACATTAAAGGAAACCTCAGATGACTAGCAACCACATGAAAAGGCATTCAAATCCATGAATAAGCAAAGAAATGAAAACTTAAACAAAATGAAATGTAGCTTTACAATAGGTAAGCTGCCAAAATTTAGAAAGTTGGATAATGCCAAGTGTTGGCTGGGGTGTAACACTATGAGTCCCAAAGGAGGAGAAAGTTAAATGAGGCCATTGTCACAACAGTGACAATATCATAGAAATTAGAAGTATCTTTAAAAAAAGAAAGAAAGAAAGAAAGAAAGACTATGGTTTTGAGCACCTGCTCTGAGCCAGTCCCTGTCCGGGTCACCTTAACATATATTCTCTTCTTTAGTCTTTGTAACAATAGTTATTAATACCCTTATTTTATAACCAGCACAAAAAAACTAGAGCTTAGAAAAATTCAGAGGCATGCCTCAGTTCCCAGGTGTAAACATTTAAATAGGCTTTTTTTTTTTTAAGATTTGTTTATTTATTTATTTGACATGGGGTTGGGGGAAGGGGGAAAGGCAGGCAGAGAGAGAAGGAGAAGCAGGCTCCCTGCTGAGCAGAGAGGCCAACCTGGGGCTTGATCCCAGGACTCTGGGATCGTGACCTGAGCCAAAGGCAGATGCTTAACCAACTGATCCAACCAGGTGCCCTAAATGGGCATTTTTAAACCCATCTTCTGACTCAGGGACCAAGTTTCTTTCTCCAGGGTCCTCTTTCATTTCTCTCCATACCTAGTGGGCACAATAAAAAAGTTTGCTTTCAGAAATAAATTACTATAGTTGCTTCTGAAATGGCTGCATAGGTTAACAGGAAAAAAACTCCTTCTTTTGGGAAAGCTTTTTAATGAACTCTTCTGGTGATGTAAAGGTAGGCCTCTAGTCTGAAGTAACAACTGAAAGGAAATTTGAGCCTTTTTAAAAATTTTTAATTTTTAATTTTTTGATTTTTTTTAATTCCAGTATACTTAACATACAGTGTTCTATTAGTGACAGGTGTACAATGGAGTGATTCAACAATTGTATACATTATTTAGTGCACTGTTGGTGGGAATGCAACTGGTGCAGCCATTGTGGAAAACAGTAGGGAGGGCCCTCAAAAAATTAAAAATATAATCACCCTATGATCCAGTAACTCCACTACTGGGTATTTACCAAAAAAACCATGGATGGCTCTTCTCCTAATTAATATTCACTTTACCTACTGGTGGTTTTTCAGACCATGGTTTTATTATTATGGTGGAGAGAGAGAGACCATATAGACACAGCAAACCAGAGTAGTGTGTGCTCATTTCCATCTCACCAAATGCCCTGGTCCATTAGGTCCATTTGTCCATGCAGTGAGGGGAAAAAACCAGGAAAGTCTTCCTGGAGGAGGTGATGCTTGAACCCAATCTTGAATGTTAAGTAATTATTCACAGGTAGAGAAAGAGGAGCCGAGATTCCAGACAAAGGAAAGGAGCAGAGGTGCAGAGAGAAGAATGACAAGGTGCATATCTGAGATAAAGAGGGTGTGGGCTGACTGGGCATAAGGAGCAAGGCCTGCTTTGCTGGGATGTGGGACTGAAGTGCACTGAGCAGTGTACACTTGGCCCTAAGAGTGATGGGATGTTACTGAGGCTGTCGGACTAAAGAAGGACAAGCTCTGATTGTGTTTTCCTTAGCCTGACAAAAGACTACCTTCTAGAAAAGTTGATAAAGGGTGTTTCCTCTTTTTTTTTTAATCAATTGACACAAAAATATTTACAAAAAAAAAATTTTAGTAAGTCACATCTGTTTCTCAAATCGTTAGGACTATCCCAGGAAATCTGTGATACAGACACCATGTTAATTTCTGGAAAATGACAATAGAAAGATAGTTCTTATTCCCAATGACATAAATCTAAGTTTAAAAAGGACATGGGAGTGAAACTTCACATGAAGACGGTAAGGTCACCTACAGAACTCCAGGAGGATAAACAGGAAAATAGGATACCAGATTTCAGCCAGAAGTCCAGCGAGGCAGGCCAGTACGTGGCCTTGCGGGGAGTGGCAAGTGGATCTCCAGTAGCTGTGGTCAAAGCCATGGGAACACCATGAGGAAGCAAGCAGAGATGTCAGCATCAGAAATGCTCTTTTTCCCTGTAGTGCAAAACTGACCAAGGACTCCGGGTGCACGAACTAGATCCCGCACGACTCTTGCCCGTACCTAAATGAATCCCCTCAAAGTGATTTCCATCCATGTAGCTCACACAGCATCACCACCTCTTTCTCCATCCTCCCCTAAACTCTGGTACATAACCTTCCCTCAGTTGCAATTGCGTAGGTGGGTGTTTGCCTGTTTCCATGTGCTTGGAAATCTGCCAGACACATACACACAACAACAACAACAACAACAACAAAAACTTACCTGGGCATTTGTCCAGCATATTCTCCCCATTTCCATATTTCCAAGTTCCTATAGTACATTTGGCTCCCAGCCACCCTCATTATCATCAGAATCAATCAGAAGGAGCCGGATCTGGGTGCTGCTAGAGGATGACAAATTGGCAACATTTTCTGGAGAGGTGCATATTCTGATTTTGCAATTCCCCGGCCAGGAATCTATCAAGTAAATATGCAAATATGTATGTAAGAGTATTCATCACAGCATTGTTTATTATGGAAAAATTAACAACTTAAATAACCATCAGTGGGGAAATTGTTCAATAAACCATGGTCTATCTGCACAATGGAATACTATAAAGGTACTAATATAATCAAGTAATTTCATATATACTAGCATGTTAAGATTTTTTAAGATACAAAAAAGTTGAAAAAGCAGATTATAAAGTGATACATCTAGTACTCACTTTCAGAAAACATACAAATTTGTGCGTGTGCATGTACTTAAATGCATACATTTTTAAAGTAAGAAGGATTTACTTAGGTGATTTTTTTTCTGATTCCTTCTCTATATTTTTTTAAGTCCCTGCAATAACATTAGTCTATATCTATTGTAAGGATAGAGTTATTTTTAAGAAAAAGACCAATGGGTTTCAGTTGCCATCACAATATGAATGCATAATATGGTGTAAGTGACGCAAATGTAAATTCGGTGGAAGTAGAACATCGAATAGCTCAGTTACTAGTTAGTAGAAGATAGTGCTTAGGATTTGGAAGGCATAGCCCACTGTCTACAGCACTACCTTGCTGTTGGATTCCAAGAGTTGAGAGTGACACTTATAAACCAAAGCTCATTCAGAGAGGGGCTCCCAAGAGAGTGAAGGTCCAAGATGATGAAACTGGAGTAATTAACCCTGGCGCCAGGCGCCCTGAGGCTAGCAAGAGAACTGGTGTCAATCACAAAAAGGGCTAATGCATAGAAGAAAGATCTGGATCATTCCATACAGCTTTGGAGGAATAGAGGGTGGAAGTATAAGTTGGATTTTCATTTACAACAGAAGGAGGAAGAGACAGAGAAAGAGAAGGAGCAAAAGAAGGAAAAGAACCTTCTAACCTTCTAAAAGAACCTTCTAAAAGAACCTTCAAACTCTTTGAAAACTGATAGGCCAAAGTGGTGAGTCAATTCATTGCTGAAACTGTGCAAAATGCAACTCAAGTTCACCTGTCAGGAATCGTATCCTGTGGCTTCTGGTATTGGAGATGATCCCTAATGTTCTTTCCAACTCTGGGGCATTATGAAAATTCACTCACTCCAATATACAGTCTACGAAACAGATGACAGGAAATAAATCAAATGCTGGATTCAATAGCCCATAAAAATAAGATAACTTCATTCCCTTGAGTACAACATGACTCATTCAGAGTATTCACATTTCAGCATTTTTTTCTGTGGACTTCAGAGAAATTGTTATGAAAATGTTAAGTGCGTGAGAAGTCAATGACACTTAAAGTTAGAATTCTCTCTCGTTTCCACACTATCATAGTAACAGCTTCTTGTCCATGTTCCAGGACAAAAGGAAAGTTGGCGTGAGGATTTGGGCAACCGTATGGTCCTTCAACTGAAGAGATTCATGGCTGTGATCCTTACATATGAAGTTCTTCTCACTCAAAAATAATCTCACTACTATCAATCTGTTTCATCTTCTGAAGGTGAGTGAAATACTGTCCTATCTCCCCCAATATAAGGGTTCACACATTATTTATCTAAAATGTGTGAACTACAACAGAGTGCATTTCTTCAGTGTTGCAAATAGCATTACTGAATGGAAATAACATACAAAATAAGTCCTCTGTCCATAGGAATCATACATCAACTTTATGATTCTTTCTTGTGTATGTGATTTTTACATAACAGTGCCTCATTAAAATGAACCCCATCTGCACATTTCTGCATCCCGCCATTTCAACATGTGGTCAAGAAGGGTTCCTCATCCACATCCTTTGAGTTCTCCTGATCTGAAGATGGATCTCAAGGAGGACAGTGGGTGATGTAGATCAGGGAGGGAGGAAGAGAGGGAAGGAGAAAAAATAATACACCCTGCTATTAACCTGTCCTCGAGATTTTTTCAATCTGGTTGGAGACACAGACACAAAATCAACAAAAGTGAAACATTATAAACTTGGGAATGAAAATTTTGGCTTCAAAGGGATCTTTCTCTCTCTATCTCTCTACATCTCTGTCTCTCTTCCCCCCTCTCTCTCTCTCTCTCTCACACACACACACACACACACACACACACACACACACACATACACACATTCACTATCAATGTTTGAACTTTAATATCATCTCAGCAGTTTTCCCTGTCAGCAAGGGTATTTTTCCGAAAAGATCCTAATCTAACGAGTCTTCCTCTGAAACCTGAGTAGAGTTGTTAAAAGAACTCTCCATATCTGCACAAGGCAATTTGTACCCATTTAAGAAATTATTCTGTAAAGAAAGTTTCAAGAACATTATTACCTTTGGAGAGCACCTGTTGGGAACCAATTGTTGGACATTATTAGATGCCATGTCAGCAACTAATAAGACTTGAATATATAATTATTGTATTTATAGTATACCAAAGTTCTACATTGTAAAATATCATCATTTTCCATATGATTTTGACCTGCTCTTTATGCCCTGGTTCATTTGCTTTTCCAGTGTGATAATGATTTTAAGTTGATGATTGTGAAGCCCAGGATCAAGACGTCCCCTTGAAGATGAATAGAAAATGCACCTCTCCCCAATGCAAACTTCTTAAAAATGCACAAGCCAAAATCACTAGCCTTTATGATATATGTATACATGAGCACAGAAAGCTGACATGGAAGTAAGTTACCTCTTGACATCACAGTTTAGGCTAAAGCAGTGTGTTTTCATAACCTAGATTTATGACGCCAATACCACAATTCAAGTGTGAAAAAGAATATATGCCCCAGCACCTGTATATCCCAGCTCATGCTAAAGATCTTGACTGTATTCTTCATAGCACTGAGAAGCTTCTGATGGACTGTTGGCAGCACAATGACTTGATTCATGCTTTAACTCTGACTGCTTCAGTTAGAATAGAATAGAGTCCAAGTGGAACATAAAGGACAAAAAGAGTGTCATAGCAATAGTCCTGGAGAGAGATGATAGTGACTGGCACCAAGGTGGAGTTGACACAGGAAGAGAGAACTGGAGGGATCTGAGATTTTTTTTTTTTTTTGAGGGAGGAGGCAAAACTAACCACCAGCTTCCTTCTCTAGTGACTAGGTGGATAGACGAACCAGTTGCCAGGATGGAGAAGACTGAATAGGGCCAAGTTTGGAGAGGAAACAAGAGCTCAGTTGTGATGCTAAGTTTAAGATGCATGTGAAACACCCAATGGAAGATGTTTAGAAGGCAGTTAGATAGGAGTCCTGAACCCAGAAGAAATGTCCAATGACAGATAAAAACTTAGAATCATCAGTATGGAGATAGTACTTAAAATCTTGGGAAGGGTCAGATCAATGGAGGGAGAGAGTACAGACATGAGGAGGGTCCAGGATTCAGCTCTGAGGAACTCCTGTAGAGGTTGTCTAGAGAGAGAGCCTAGTTAGGAAAGAAGAGAATCAGGAGAGGATGATGGTGTCACAGAAACCAATAGATGAGAATGTTACAAGAAAGAAGGCACAAGCAACTTATGTGGAGGGCAAGTAAGAAGACAAAAACTTTTTATTGGCTTTGCCAACAGTCATTGTTGACTTGGCAGGCAAAGCCAGCAAGAACCCAGAATGGAACATAAAGGGCGGTAAGAAAATGAATATTGCTTGTAGACTACTCTTTCAAGAAATATTAATTTACCTTCATTATTTCTATAAATTCTCTCATCTGTTTTATTCTAAAACACACACACACACACACACACATCCTGATATACACACACACCCACAGAAACACACACACACACATTTTCAGGTGTTACAAAAATTTGCAGACCACCTACAATGAAATAGTTTCAGCCATTAAAAAGAATAGTAAAATGGAAATAAGTTAAAGGCTGAAAAGATGAAACTAAGTAAATAAGCATATATGTTGAAAAACAATGTGTTAAAGGAACACATAATAGTAAGTCGTGAAGGAATACACAGCAGAGTAATAATAGTGATTATCATGAAGCTTTTTCTTTCTTCCATTATGTACTTGTATCACACAAATTTTATACAGGCATGAATTGTTTTTATAGTCAGAGAAAAATACGTTTTGGTTTGCATTGTTTTGGTTTTTGTGAACACAAGGACCAAATAAAATACTGTGTCACAAAAAGGAGCCACAATTTAGAGGGCTATTTTTTGGGAGGCCTTGAAGCATTATTTTTCTGAATAGCCATTTTTTTTGGCTTTTTTTGTTTTACTTCACATGCTTTTGCATTTTCTTTCTTTAAATGAAAAAAAGAATAACTTTTTCAGGGCAGTTTGAAAATACACGGCCGTTGCAACCCTTCCAATGACTTAAATTCAGTCTGTCTTCATGTTTCCAGTCCAGATGAGCGCTCAGACTTGTCCATAACCCAATCATAGCAGAAACCCCAATATAACTGGTCCATAAAATGTTTCCTGGGAGGGCTTAAACATTCCCACAGCTCTGCAGAGGGAAAGAGCCTCCAATTTGCCAGAAACCAACAGCAGGGTTGTGGTTAGGGCTCATCATAAAACATCCTTGAAGGGAAAGCTTCCAAAAGACAGACATCAACTTCCAAACTTTCCACTGAAGAAACACAGTTTAGCGCAGAGTAGTATCTGACTTGAGAAGTGCCACAGATGGGAGACTGTCTTCCAACATAAGTTTAAATTATCTTCCTTCTGTGTCTACTTTTATAGCGAGAGTCTGATTAGCTTAGTTTCTTCTAATAAATTACCAATAAGTAATTAGAGGAACGCCATGTTGTCCAAGCAAGGTCGGGCAACTTGTGGTCATCTTTCAACAAGGAACACATCAAAAGATCTGAAATTCTGGCATGTCAACATCAATATTAGCCATGTTTATACATCTAAAGTATGGATCTAGCCAGCCGAACATGGTGCCCAGGGAGAGTTCTCTGTCTTAACCTCCAGGGTAACAGCTGGTTTCCAAGGAGGAAATTTCATTATTCTGGAGTACGTATTCAACTGCAGATCCTGCTTTGCTTGTAAAGTTGTCATTTTCAGTCTGGGTTCTATATTGTTGCTGAAATACAAGGGCAATAAATCTATGTGCTGAGAACACAGAGTAAAAAGAGGTTTCCTTTTATTTGTTCTGACTCACCACCCAATCAGTGCCAGTGACCTGCTAAATGGAAGGCAGAGAACAAACACAACACGAAGAAGAAAATGATCAATTAGGTCTGTGCGATTCAGAGGCCTAACGTTGTCAGTCAGGCTGCCCTCCCATTCATATCTATTCCTGGATACATAATTTTTCTGTCCTGTAATTTTTCTATTTTCTTTTTACAATCCAAAATAAAACTGGCTTGTTTTTGTTTTACCAGTTTGCAAAGTATATCTAATTCCCTGCTATTCACTTCCACCTATCTCCTGCCTACTATCTATGCACATTAAGTTTATTCTCTTATCATATTGTTTTACATTCACATGATTTTTTTTATATTTTTTATTTATTTATTTGACAGACAGAGATCACAAATAGGCCGAGAGGCAGGCAGAGAGAGAGGAAAGGAAGCAGGCTCCCTGCTGGGCAGAGAGCCCGATGTGGGGCTCCATCTCAGGACCCTGGGATCATGACCTGAGCCGAAGGCAGAGGTTTTAACCCACTGAGCCACCCAGGTGCCCCTCACATGATTTTTTGACACGCTCCAGAATACAAACAACAACAACAACAACAAAAACCCTCTAAGGAGCCATTTGTTCAATTGTTCAAATGGCTTGTTATTTTATTCAGTCTGGAAGAGAGATAAAATATGATTTTATTAATAATTAGAAGAGCTTTAGAACCCACATAGTCCAAGCTCCTCATTGTGGTAACTAGATCAGGTCATGGAAAGGTGGCTCAAACCTAGAACTGCCAACTGGTAAAGCACTGGAGATTTTATTTACATACATGGGTCAATAATTACAGTGCTAGAGGAAGCATCACAATGGCTTTATATTATAATTATTGGGGACTCTTTGTCTTCCCCAGGGATCATAGCATTCTGGAAAGCAGGGGCTATGGGGTGCTCATTTTGCTCACAACAACAAATCTTGCACATAGCAGTGCTTAATAAATATCTGCCATCCTCAGAGCATTTTTCTCCAGTTTTATTAATGGGCTCTTGGTCACAACACTTTCAAACACAACAGTGTGCAGCAGAAAGGCTGGTTCTTCCTCTGCATCTCATTTTCCCTAGAACAACCAGCTCCCTCTCACACCACATTGGCCACAACTGGGTCACCTGACCACTTCCAGGCCAATCACTGGCAAGGCACAAGGAGTCACCATTCTTATTTCCTTAAGTCAACATCTATGTGACACTATGTGACGCTTATTTCTAGAGACATCTAAGGGAAAATGCAAACTGCAAGTTTGTGTGTACATTGTAATTCAACTTCCTAAAAGTTGGTCAAAAAAAAGACTTGGAATATACGCTAATTAAAATAGCTTTCTAGGGCACCTGGGTGGCTTAAATGGTTAAGTGTCTGCCTTTGGCTAAGGTCATGATCTCAGCATCCTGGGATTGAGCCCTGAGTTGGGCTCCCTGCTCAGGAGGGAGTCTGCTTCTCCCTCTGCCCCACCCCACTCTTCAAGTGCTCACTCTCTCATGCTCTCTTGCAAATAAATAAAATCTTAAAAAATAAAATAACATAAAATAGCTTTGTTCAGTGGGATAAAAGCTGTTTTTCCTCTGTTGTTGAATTTTTCCTTAATATTGTAAGATTGTATTATAATTTTTTTTTAAAAAATCAGGTGTACTTTGTTAAATGAAATAAGTCAGACAGAGAAAGACAAATACCATATAATCTTGTTTATATGTGGAATCCTACAAAAACAAAACAACAAAAAAAAAACAAGCTCATAGATATAGAGAACAGATTGATAGTTGCCCAGAGGTGAGGCATGGTCAGGGGGGCGGGGGGCGCAAAATGGGTGAAGGGGTCAAAAAGTACAAACTTCCAGTCATAAAATAAATATATCATAGGGATATAATATACACTTTGGAAATTATCATTAATAATATTCCCTGGCAAATTTGAAAACTGCTTAGAGAGTAGATCTTATAATTTCTCATCACAAGATAAAAATTTCTAACTACATATGGTAACTAGATTTATTGTGGTGATCATTTCACAATGCATACAACTGTAAAACCATTATACTGTATACCTAAAACTAATATAATGTTATTGTCAGTTATACCTCAATTTTAAAAAAAGCAGATGAACTTTCGTATTCATATACATAGCTCAGCTTGACTTGACAGAAACTTTGACCTCTAATCTCGGCCTTCAGAACCAACTACCTGGGGAAACGGATGCCCCTCCCCAAGGCAGGTCTGGTCCAGGAGAGACTGGAGGCAGGCTCTTCAGATGGCGAGCACTGATGGCAATTTTCCGTTCTTCCAAAATGTCCAATGAGAGTGAACTAAGGCTCGCCGAGATAAGTGGGGACAGGTCACATTACACTATTTGTGGAAAGCTGAGAAGGATGGTGGGGTTAGGGAGAGGTCTCTGTCACCCTTCTGACCCTTCTGCAGTCTCCTCAGATGCTGACCTCCAAAGCAGGGCGGTGAGACTCTAGAAGATGGCAGAGTAACCTCACACGCAGCATGGGGTCGCGTGATGAGAGGAGCAGGAAGCTGCACACCCACCAAGCAGGTCAGGTTAAGCAGCCCACGCCTGCTGGGACACATTCAAGGAGGGCAAACAGGCAAAGGAAAAGAGATCAAAGCCATGAAAATTTAAATATTGGCTGTTGGATGATTTTCAAGAGTGGGAGGCTATACTGTTTGTTTGTTTTATGAAACTTCTTTGATCTAGGTTGTAGCCAGAAACTTGTACATGAGAATACGGTGGCAGGCTATGAGCACAGCACAAGGCAGAAAGGTTCTAAAGCTTATGGTTGGGGCTTAGCACCAAGTGAGCGCTGCTAAAACAGCTATGCCATGAGCTTTAGAACAGCTCCATACATTTGCCATTCTTAATGTCCTCCAACCAGCACAGAGTACTGAGTGTGAATCTACCAAACTGCTTACTTCGTAGTGGACACTTTTTTTTTTTTTTTTGCATTTTGGCTTTCCAAAGGTAAGAAGTTTTTGATACTGTATATAAGGAAATAAATTATAACCATTACATAATCATTATGGCTGAAAATGAATTTTTTTAAAAAATTACGCCTTTGATCTAATAACCAAAGAAATACAAATTAAAAACAATACAAATGTTTTTCACTTAATGTTGTAGGAAAAAATAGTTAATAATATTAAATGCCAAAGTGAAATTGTAGCTGATATTGGTGCTAGTGGCCATGAAAATCAGAATTGCTTTTTTGAGGGCGCTTGGGGGGCTCCATCCATTAAGTATCTGACTCCTGATTTCAGCTCAGGTCATGATCTCAGTGTCATGCAACTGAGCCCCTCATGGGGTTCTGCTATGGGCGAGGAGCATGCTTGGGATTCTCTCTTCCTCTCCCTCTGCCCCTCCCCCATCTCAGCCCCGCTTGCACATGTACATGTGTGTGCTCTCTCTTATTCTCTAAAAAAAAAAAAAAAAAAAATGTTTTTTTGAAGAATAACTTGGCATTAAAATTAAATGATCATTTTGTTGGAATTAGTAAACCCAATGCAGAAATCTAATTCAAGAAATAATCCAAAATGCAGAGGCTTCTCCATGCTCAGAGATGTTTGTCACAGTATTATTTATATTAAGCTAAATGTACAATGCTTGGGAGTCATTAAACTAAATCATAAATTGTTTATCAATGAGCAATCATCCACTGTTATAAGCTGTAATTATAAAGACTATACTGAAACACAAAAAATTTATAATTTAACTCATACTTCGATTTTGAAATACAAAGAAAATGCAACATCCTTATTGTGTGTAATGAATCTGGTCATCTTGATGAGCCCCTTCATTGGTTAATGGGGGGAAAAGATAACTTTTTTCAGTTCTGCCCAATTTGAGATTTTGTCCAACCTAATAATTTAATAATAGTAATAATATTCCCTTTGGGTTTTATTCAGGCTTCCTTGGATAAAATTGCTTATTCACTGGCAAGTCTGTTTCTCTTTATAAGAGAATGTTTCTCTTTATAAGAGAATGAACAGGCTATATGGTATAATGAGGGGAGAGAATCGGGCCCCTAGCCTTCACTGGATCTTAACTATTTTCTGGTTGGCATCCTCTGATCTACAGAGGGCCCCATTTGCATTCACAGATGAGAACCACAGCTGCTGTAACATATGGTCTGGTCTCTTGCTCAAGTGTGTTAGGCTCCCTGGATAACCTGGCCTCATTTTGGAGGTCACTCCTAATGAACTCTGAGCCTCAGCCAGGTCCCCACCCAGACCACTGGCCCCCATCCATCCCCACTTCTGCCTTGAGTAGGGCTGGAGCAAGCCCACTGACTCCTGTTGTAGCATCTGTGCTGCACAGGAAATGCTCACCCAAAAAAACTAATCTCAGCTCCTTTCCCTTGGCTGGAACATCTTGAATTACTTTTTTCTCTAGCTGCGGTCAACAAGAAATGAGGCAATAACCCCCTTCTTTCTATTCAGAATTACCCTGAAGAATACACTCACCCCTGAGTTCAGACTAGAAAAAGAAGTTCAGGAAATTCATATCTGAGTGCTCTGTTCTCACACTCCCTTTCTCTCTCTGTTTAGCCTTTAGCCCCCTCTTCTCCCTTGCTCAGGCCTCCCACTATCCCACAATCCCCTGAGCCCAGAAAGGTTGGGATTTTGTTTTACTGTCCCTAAGATATACCTTCTTTCTCTAATTCCCAGGTACATCTTCAGGATTGGCAGGGAATCTCCACCATACAACTGGAGAACACTGTTGAGTTACATCTTCCAGAATCAGTGGTGAATACGCTGAGGAGAAGGGGGAGGGAAGGGGGATGACAGAGAGAGGGAGGGGAACTGGAGACTTATGAAATCTCTCAAGTCTGACTTGTAACATTTCTGACCTCATGCACGATCCTACTTTGAATGTCAAAACAAAATATGACCTTGGTCTTTCAGTTAGCATCCTTATCCTTGAATAGAAAAAACCCAACTCAAATGTGCTCAAAAAAGTAAAGAAGCCCAGCGGTTTCAGACTTAGTTGATTTAGTGGCTCATCAATATTATCCTAGGTTCCTTTCATAACTTGGGTCTCCCATCCACAGGCACAAGCCTGGATATGGTGTAAAAGAACATCTCTTCTGGTGTCTTCTTAAGAGTGGGGAAATCTCCATCCTCACATCTTATCAGCCAGACCAATAACTGACTCATAAGCATAGATTGGGCCACTCTCCCGAATCATGTAGGGGATGAAAATGCTGGGATAAAATCAGGATTCTGTTAGCAAAGGAGACCAATGAAACAGATACAGAGCAAGCAGCCAGCAAACATCTAGCCTCTGGCTTGGAGCTTGCCACTTATTCTGTAGCAACTCAGACTTCCATGTGTCTGGGGAAGTTAGGGACAAAAGTTAGGTACCCATTAAAGCAAAAAAGAAAAAAGGACGCTAAACATTTTTAAATTACAGTTTTTGTTACATCTTTATAATAGAATGTTGAATGACAAGATCCAATTGAAAAATGTTCATTGACTACAACTAAAACTATGTTTAAAATACATTTTAATACAAGAAAGAAAACACACCAAAACAGTAGTAGCTATTGTGGTTGAGGTTTTGGGACTGTCAGTGATTTTTTCCCTTAATTTCCAAGTCTTCTATAATATTTATGAATGTCTTATGTAATTTTTAATTATAAAAATTCCAAACTCCATTCTGCTTTATAAATTCTTTTAAAATTCTCATTATCTTTGTGCTCCAAGTTTCTTTATTTGAACATCTTATAAAAGGAAGTAATCCATATAGTCCGCTTGTAATCATCTTATATATGAGGCACAAATACTCTCCATGAACAGGATAATTAAGCAAAATATCCCTCTGCCATAAATGCATGCTCACTGTATCAAAACTTGCCTTTAAATGGACTCCCTCATTAAATCTGGAAAGGCTATTTCTACTATTTTTCCCACAACCACTGTAAAACTCTAATGGGCTTTGTAATTATTTCCTATTTTTCAAGGCACTTTCTAATTTGAACATTAGTGACACTGAAACATTTAAGCTACTATTTTTGAGCTAATATTTCTACCCCTAAAGCACCTTTAAAAGAGAACTCCTAATTCTACTCTTGCCTTATCTACTAATTTCTTCAAGCCCAAGTGTTAGCCTGGCTTCCAGAGTAGTTAATATTGTGTTTGAAATATTTAGGGATTTTTATCATCCTGCCAACTTCCATTTACTCAGAAGCTAATCCTGAATATAATGTATGTTTGCCCTGCAGCCACCTCCCCACCGTCATCCCCTGGGCTCTACCACTGCCTGCTGTTCTCTTCAGGCCTTTGATTGGATGAGGCCCACCACTTATAGAGGGCACTAAGCTTTACTACCTTTACTGATTCAAATTTTTTTTTGATTATTTCTTTTCAGCGTAATGGAATTCATTGTTTTTGCACCACACACAGTGCTCCATGCAAGATGTGCCCTCCTTAATACCCACCTGGCTCCCCCAACCTCCCACACCCCGCCCCTTCAAAACCCTCAGGTTGTTTTTCAGAGTCCATAGTCTCTCATGGTTCACCTCCCCTTCCAATTTCCCTCAACTCCCTTCTCCTCTCCATTTCCTCATGTCCTCCATGTTAATTGTTATGCTCCACAAATAAGTGAAACCATATGATAATTGACTCTCTCTCCTTGACTTATTTCACTCAGCATAATCTCTTCCAGTCCCATCCATGTTGCTACAAAAGTTGGGTATTCATCCTTTCTGATGGAGGCATAATACTCCTTAGTGTACATGGACCACATCTTCCTTATCCATTCGTCCGCTGAAGGGCATCTTGGTTCTTTCCATAGTTTGGTGACCATGGCAATTGCTGCTATAAACATTGGGGTACAGATGGCCCTTC
>NW_019154088.1:46731173-46731721 GCF_002288905.1 Enhydra lutris kenyoni
TCATTGATCTCAGCTCTAATCTTGATTATTTCCCTTCTTATGTGTGGAGTTGATTTGTTGTTGATTCTTCGCAGATGACATGATTCTTTATATGGAAAACCCAGAAGACTCCACCCCCAAACTATGAGAACTCATATAGCAATTCAGTAACGTGGCAGGATACAAAGTCAATGTACAGAAAACAGTGGCTTTCTTATACACTAACAATGAAAATACAGAAAGGGAAATTAGAGAATTGATTCCATTTACTATAGCACCAAGAACCATAAGATGCCTGGGAATAAACCCAACCAAAGAGGTAAAGGATCTGTACTCGAGGAACTACAGAACACTCATGAAAGAAATTGAGGAAGACACAAAAAGATGGAAGACCATTCCATGCTCTTGGATCGGAAGAATAAACATTGTTAAAATGTCTATACTGCCTAGAGCAACCTATACTTTCAATGTCATTCCACTGGTATTTTTCAAAGAGCTGGAGCAAATAATCCTAAAATTTGTATGGAATCAGAAGAGACCCCGAATTGCTAAGGAAATGTTCAAAAAGA
>NW_019154088.1:46731821-46783653 GCF_002288905.1 Enhydra lutris kenyoni
ACACTCATGAAAGAAATTGAGGAAGACACAAAAAGATGGAAGACCATTCCATGCTCTTGGATCGGAAGAATAAACATTGTTAAAATGTCTATACTGCCTAGAGCAACCTATACTTTCAATGTCATTCCACTGGTATTTTTCAAAGAGCTGGAGCAAATAATCCTAAAATTTGTATGGAATCAGAAGAGACCCCGAATTGCTAAGGAAATGTTGAAAAAACAAAAATAAAACTGGCGGCATCACGTTACCTGATTTCAAGCTTTACTACAAAGCTGTGATCACCAAGACAGCATGGTACTGGCATAAAAACAGACACATAGACCAGTGGAACAGAGTAGAGAGCCCAGATATGGACCCTCAACTCTATGGTCAAATAATCTTCGACGAAGCAGGGAAAAGTATACAGTGGAAAAAAGACAGTCTCTTCAATCAACGGTGCTGGGAAAATTGGACAGCTATATATAGAAGAATGAAACTCCACCATCCTCTTACACCATACACAAAGATAAACTCAAAATGGATACTGATTCAAGTGTTAATCTCATCCAGAAACTCTTCTCAGACACACCCAAAATCATGCATGACCAATGTCTGAGTACCTCTGGCCCAATCAACTTGACACATAAAATTATCTACCACATTGCCCAAGGCTGATTTTTTTTTTAAAGTAACTCTTTTGATTTACTTTCTCCTTACCAGACTATATTTTTTACATAATTGCTTTCATATTGTTTTCCATTTCTCTTCAGCCACCTTAAGCTGTTGGTTTTCTGTTTTTCATTTAGATGCCATGATTAGGAGTTTCTTCTTTGCAGATTCTTAATGGGGCACTGTCAATATATAACTTGGAAGACCTCAAGTTCTTTTGGTTTTGTAACTAGTCAGGGCTATAATTGTTAATACCACAAAGCAGTAGATGTGAAAGCATATTTTAAATTTTTTTGGTATTAAACCAAAAAAAAAGAAAATGTCCATGTTAACTGGTTCATCTTCATGTTAAATATCACTGGCGCTTTCAAAGAATTGTGTACAATTCCAACGAAGGAAACCAACAACAAAACAAAAAGACAACCCACTAAACGGGTTGCTTCCCACTAAATGGGAGAAGATATTTGCAAGTGATATATCAGATAAGTTAATATCTGAAAAATATAAAGAACTTATACATAAAGAACTTCTATAACTCAACACCAAAAAAAAAAATAAATCCCATTAAAAATGAAAAGACATGAATAGACATTTTTCCAAAGAAGACATACACATGGCCAACAGACAATGAAAAGATACTCAACATCATTAATCATCAGAGAAATGCAAATCAAAACCACAGTGAGATTTCACCTTATACTTGTCAAAATGGCCAAAATCAAAAACACAAGAAACAACAAGTGTTGGTGAGGATGTGGAGAAAAAGGAATCCTGTACACAGTTGATGGGAATGTAAGCTAGTACGGCCACTGTGGAAAACAGTATAGAGGTTCCTCAAGAAATTAAAAATAGAATTACCATAAAATCCTGTAATTCCACTACTGGATATTTACCCAAAGAAAATGAAAACACTAATTCGAAAAGATATAGGCACCTCTATGATTATTGCAGCATAGCCAAGATATGGAAGTAGCCTAAGTGTCCATTAATAAAGGAAAGAATAAAGAAGATGTGAGATAGATAGATAGATATACACAAATGGAATATTATTCAGCCATAAAAGAGAATGAAATCTTGCAATTTGCAACAATATGGATGGAGCTAGAGACTATAATACTAACTGAAATAAGTCAGTCAGAGAAAGACAAATACCATATGATTTCACTCATGTGGAAATCAAGAAACAAAACAAATGAACAAAGAGAAAAGAGACCCCCCCCCAAAAAAGAAAAAAAAAACAGATTTAAATATAGAGAACCAACCAATGGTTACAAAACAGAAGATAAGAGGATAGGTGAAAGAAGGGCATTAAGAGTATACTTATCATGATGAGCAGAATACTGTTTACAATTGTTGAATTGCTATACTATACACCTGAAACTAGTAACACTATGTTAACTATACTTGAATTTTAAAAATAAATAACTTTATAAATATGTGCGATTCCTCACCAGTAAGATCTTTATGAAATTTGGGGAAAGAAATATTTATTTAATCTCATAGTGTTTATCTCATCACCTGTGCAGATAAGAAATTTCTCTCTATTGTTCATGAATACTGTATACACATTGACTAGAAAATATAAATATAAAACACCATATGCTGTTTCTTAGGAACTTCCTTCTGTGGAATGGAACACCCATGAACAAAAATTAAAATCCTCAAAGAGATACCCTCCATACCAAATATAATAGCTTGTTTGCAAACATGGCTGCAATAGCTCCCCTCCCTACCTATGCCCTGGGGATTCCCATTCCACACTGATGTGGCTTGGCCATTTGACGTGCTTTTTTCAACAGGATAATAGCAAACATGGTACAAGCAGAGAATCAAAACGAGTTTCCTTTCTTGGCTACTTTTCAGAAACTGCAACCACCACAACACAAGAAGCTCAGGCCAGTCTGTGGATGATGAAAGACACTTAGCCAAGTCAGCTCCCTTCACCCCACAGACATCTAGGCAACTGTCAGACATGTGAGTGAGGCCATCCTAGAGCTCCCAGCCTAGCCTGGCTAGCCCAAATCAGAACCACCCAACTTGCCCACAGATTGTGAGAATTGATCAACGTATCTTGTTTTACACCCCTAAATTTGTGGGTGATTTGTTACAAAACAAAAGCCAACTGAAAGAGAAATGATCCCAGAATTAGAGTGCTAAAGTAACGAAATCTAAAATAGGTAGCATTGCCTTTTCAGCCAGGTAGCAAGCAGAGCCTAGAAAAGCAACCAAAAAAAAAAAAAAAAAAAAGTTCAGGCAACTCTAAAAAATAGCAAGCAAACTGTTAGCAGAGCAAAGCCATGAAGAACCTGCTGTATCACAGGCTGGAAAAATGGCACCCCATGTTATTTCATAAAGAAACAATTGGCAAAACTATCATGTATGGTAACTTAGAAGATAGGAAATAAACATAATGAAAGTGTAGAACTTAGCACAATGATTTCCAGGCAAAATGTCAAAAGTGTTCATGGGTAGGGCGGTGGGGGGGGGGTGCACCTGGGTGGCTCTGTCAGTTGAGCCTCTGACTCTTGGTTTCAGCTCAAACCATGGTCTCAGGGTCATGAGATCGAGCCCCCAGTCAGACTCCATGGTCAGCACAGAGTTTGCTTGGGGATTTCTTCCTCTCCCTGTGTCCCTTCCCCACCTCTCTAAAATAAACAAGTATTTTTTTTTAAAGTGCCAACTGACTCATTTTATCTGATTATGATAAGATATGAGAAAAAAAGAGCAGAACTAAAGGAAGAGCTACACCATTTGCAAGCAGAATTCAGAGCTACAGAAAGAAGCCAAAACTTGCTGGATTGGACGATGCATTTGCTTCTCATTCCCAGCCCCTCAAAGATTCTCAAAGTAAGACACAACCTCAGGACAAGGATCAAACTAAGAAGACTTTGCAAGCCCACTCGTTAATATCTCAGAAAGACTGCAGGCAGTGACCAGTGGGCTCTCTCAGCTATGCCAAGTGCTTTCATTAAAGTTATTGTCCCACTGCAGCCTGGCAAGTCCCCCTTAGAAGAAAAAGGCCTAGCTCAGAATGTAAGTGAGATATCTATTGAATGGAGTAAGAATCTGAATCAGATTCTTAAAAAAAAAAAAAAAAAAACTCACGGATAATTTATATCTGATAAAAGTAATGCCAGCTTGGACTAAAATAGACTGAGACACTTAAAAATGAAGGGAAGTCTCTGGGCCTCCAGCTTCCTAGAAGAAAAAAGCAGGGTGGAAAATTTACTCACCTGCAAATGCCAGTCATTCCTTATAGACTAAACTACCTAGTGAACTAGGGAGCCACTCTTGGGGGGCAGAGCTCAGCCCTAATCATGGACCATCCCCTGATCCCAAAGAGAATCATGTATGGCACATGTGTTTAGCTGGATGTCAGAACTGCTGTGCACTAGCAAGTTCTCTGTGATTCCTGTTTTTTGCCTTTTTGAACTGACATTTTAATGCGGCTTTCCTAGCTCTGTCTCACAAGGGGCTAGATAACCTTGTCTTTTCAGTTCATAGGTCCTTAGACCAAGAAGCTCCCCACACAGGAACCCTCATTGGGACTTGACATAGACCACAAGACCCTAGACTTCAAGCTTGGTGCCCTTAATTACCACAAGACTTCTGGGGTCCTGAGTTGGGAATATTTTCCGTTTAAGAGAAATGTGAATAACTGATGGCCAAAAGGCAGGCTATGGGCTGATTGTAATAGTGGCCACGAATTCTATCCAGCTCAGTATGTTGCTTTGCAATGTGACTGTATGGGTATTCCCATTAAGAGGCCGTCTCTTCTTGTCCACTCTGCAAACCTGGGATTGGCCATGTGACTCACCGGGACACATAGGACATCAGCAAACGTGACACAACAGAGACAAAAAGCATTGCTCACTGGGGCTTTCCTTTTGCTTGCTGAACTTTGAATCCTGAGTCTGGTATGTGAATAAACCCACGAAAGCCTTCTAGAGGATTAGGAGCCACATGGCAGAGAAGTACAGCTAGTCAGACCAGCTGAAAACCTGACAACTGACAGACACACAAGTGGAGCTAACTTAGAACACCCAGCCACCAGCTCCTCCAACAGCTGATTGCAAAAGAACTGCCTGACTGAGCTCAGTCCTTGTGTCCATCCACTGCATTGTGAGCTAACAAATAGGGTTACTAGACCAATAATTTTGAAGAGTTATTGTGCAACAGAAACTCATTCATTCACCAAACAACCAATACTTATCGAGCCTTTAAGGAAACGACAGAGGAAAATATAAGATATAATCTCTATTCTCAAAAAACTAGCCATTTACATTTAGGAAAAATATCTGAAAGAAAATTAATAATACATGGTAGAAAGAGAAGCATGTTACCAGTTGAAAAGACACTGGATGCTTTTAAAAAGAGAGAGAGAGAGGGAGTGTGTAGTCACCGCCTGCCGAAGTGAGGTCCAGGGAGATTTTATAGAGGAGGTGGGTTTTAACTGTTTGAGCCAGAACAGCGGAGGTGAAGAGTGAAGGGATTTACAAAGCAGGGGAGTAGCAGAGCTTCGGGGCTCTTTCAAGGACCTCTCTTCCACTGTAAAGGTCAGCAGAACCCTGCCCCATTCTGGGAATTGTAAATGCAACCAGGCTTTTATCTGCCCACCCCTCTTCAAACCACAGCTGAAGACCCCTGGGGTCCACAGTCCTGAGCTCCACAGGCACTCCCAGATGGCACTACTGAGTGAAACCCCCATCAACTTATCCCTGACACCCCTTCTCAGGCTTCGCCACTGAACTCCACTCTTACCCATTTCCTGGTACCTAGCTTCAGCCCTGACCCTTACTCCCCACTGATCCTCCCTGCTCTCCATGGTCATCCAGACACTTGTCTCAGCAGATGTTCCAGTAAGGTTTAGGCTTCTGGCCTCTGAACCCACCCTCCAAGTGCCCTGACTGGGCCTTATGTCCAGACACACAGCTTTTGGCTTCCCTCTACATGTGAATTAATTCAATTCAACCAATGACTAAAGGCCCAAGTCCCTGTAGTGCCAAATGATTAAGCAAGAATTCCTGCTTCTGGAAACAAGAGACAAAGTCTGTATGCCATAGAAGCTGTGGTAGATTCTTTGCCAAGATGGCCACAACGATTTTTCCCCTCCCTGTAGGCATGCCTCCTTTGGAATGAGACCTTATAGATCCTCTCATCAAGAGGTGGAGTCTATGATTCCACTCCTTGGATGTTGGCTGACCTGTGACTTCCTCTGACCAAAAGAATGCAACAGAAATGACATGGTGTGATTATCTGAGCCATTATGTCAAGAGACCTTGAAGATTCAGCTCTAGCTGTCTTAGAAGGCAGTGTTACCCTGCAAGGAACCTCAGACTAGCCTGCTGGAAGATACATCTACATATAGCAGAGATGAGCCATTCCAACTGAAACCCCCAGATAACTACAGAGACCCAGGTGACTGCAAGACAGACAAGCAGGAGAACCAACCATCTGGTACCAGCCCAAATTGCTGGCACATACAATCATGAGCAATTGAAATGACTGGTGCTCTTGAACCACTAAACTCAGGGTATTTTGTTACACAGTAGAACTAACTAATACAGAACTATAGAGCAAAAAGAGGTTAATTCCACCTGTGAGAACATTATTTATGCTTTCCACAGATATTGCATGTTTTTAAGGTGTTTATTTACCCAGATGGGTTCTGACTGGTAGGATTTCAGGCTGAATTACCAGGTAAAACAATGGGGGTGAAGGATAACTAACATTAACTAGAAAATTCTTGCCTGGGAACTAGCCTGGGTTGGGGAACAGTTGGCCACTTCCCCTCCACTGCTCCTTCTTCCTCATCTCAAAACCTAGTTCTCCATCCTAGTGCATCCTAGAAAAGTGCATTTTCAAGCACTAATGTATTCACAATGACTCCCATGTCAGGGACAGTCAGATAAGAAAGGACAGGACTAGAATGGAGACTTCCTGTATAGAATACCCACTTGATGTCCATAAGCGACATAGGCATTGTTTTTGCCAGGTAATAAGACTTGGAATCAAAAATATGCTCCTACCCATTCCTGTACCTCCCAAAAAAAGTTTTTTCTGTCTTCTGCTGAAACTTTGTTTCTATCTTAAGCTCACAAAAGGGAGAGTACCTGCCATCTCCATCAAACAAATACAAAGTGAATATTTAAAAGCTGATGAAGCAAGAAAAAGTCATAATTCTAGTCTTTTCTCCTACGTGGATTTTAAATAAGCCCATTCTCCGAAAAAGTAACAGAAGACCCACTAGTGAAGATCATTAACACCAGAAATAGTCCTTGAGGAGTGTGCAGGGTAAATTAAAAGCCCAAGATAGGAGCCATACTGTAACATCTAGGAAGGGACCCACACCAGTCTTGATAACCAAAATTAATTGTAGCTGTGCCCCGGCCCCCGAAAGTGCTAGCCATTAATCTGGGATAGCAACCTATAATTTTCCTAAAGAAAGAAAGGATGGAATACCCACAGAGTAAATTCTAGGCAAAGGGAAAATAAATTACTAGCTACGGGTAATTCCCTTTTGCCCTCCAAGGTGGGAGCTTTCTTTGGATTTTCTGAGAAAAGTGTGCAAGCAAAAAGGGGGAGCCAAAGTAGTTACAGGGATAAAAAGATTCAGGAGATGGGTAGGAATCAGAAGAGAGGTGAAACAAGGCAAAAACTGAGAACATAGATGTTAATGAGGAATTTCAAGGCTGGGAAAATCCTCTTCCCTGTCCCCCTAAAGCCCTCAGTAAACCCACCTACTGCCCGATCTTCTGAGTATTGGATTTGGATTGTTTCTGTTGTTGTTGAAATGCCTCAAAAAGGATATGGAGCAAGGCATGGGCTCCCCCAAAGAGACACAGTTACATTTGGGTTATTCCAATTAGGATTTTACCCATAAGTCCTTCTCTAGTCTCCTGTAACTCTGGATTAAATCAGAAATAGATCCCAATCATCTGAATTCTATCTCCTTTGCTTCTCCACTGGCCTGCTAAGGTAGGAAAGCAGGTGAGGCTCCTCTTCCAGAGCAGGGGCTCACCCTTCTTACTTCATCAGAGGGCAGAATGAAAATAGCAAAGGAGAGTAATTCAAAAAGAAAGTGAACAGAAGGAAAAAGGAAGAAAGAACTTTACACCTCTTCACACCTTCTTTCTGCCACTTATTTGTAGTGATATCTTCATCAAAAACCTAGCCTCCATCTAAATCTGGATCTTCTTGAAATCTCTGTCCTGTTCCATTGGGTCTACTTCTCTGTTCATGCACCAAAATCTTACTGTTTTTATTATTTTGGCTTTGCAATATGTTTTCATTTCTAATTGGGTGAATCCCTCTCCAATTTTCCTCCTTTTCAAAGTAGACCTCGCTTTTCTTGGACTTTTATTCATTCTTCCATATAAATTTATTCTAAAATTGAAGTTACATTATGCTCTATTCCTCTATGAAGCATGTGATCTCCTAAGTAAACCTTTTTTCCAGAAGGGAATAATACCCTGGGAAGAAAATTCAGGTGGTTAAATCAGAACTGTGAAAGCTTGGCTACCTCCAAAAAAAGAAGCAATAGAATTACTTTTATGAACCTGAAAATCCAATTCTAGAGTTGGTGAGTCCACCAACATGCAGCTGCTCCAAGAGATCATTCATGAACAGCTTTCCCCTTGCCTAATTTTACTGCAGTTCCTAGAATTTTGAAATCCTCAGGGACCATGAGGTCTGAAAGAGAGCTTAATACCAAGTCCCCATCAGGCCAGCTCCGTGGTGGCAACACATGTTTTTGACTTGATTACTCACCATCATAGAAGGCAGTATTAATGGGCTTAATCCCAAATATTTGGGTATGTTAGATGCAACATGTGTGAGATGAATTTTAACTGCTTTTAGAGCAATTTTTTTCCTCCTAATTCTGTATTTCTCAAGGGGGTTTAAAGTATGTTTCCTTTTCCAAACACATACCAGGAAGTCCATGGGGAAAAATTACCTGAGTTCAAATTTAAGAGTAAAATTGTCCTTCAGGGCTAGTGTCCAAACTCTATAAAGAACTTATCAAACTCAACACCCAAAGAACAATTGATCTAATCAAGAAATGGGCAAAAGACATGAACAGACATTTCTCCAAGGAAGACATACAATGGCTAACAGACTCATGAAAAAAATGTTCAACACTACTCACCATCGGGGAAATATAAATCAAAACCACAATGGCTCAGTCAGAAAAGCTAAAATTAGCAGGTCAAGAAACAACAGATGTTGGCAAGGATAAGGAAAAATGGGAACCCTCCTACACTGTTGGTGGGAATGCAAGCTGGTGCAACTACTCTGGAAAACAGTGTGGAGGTTCCTCAAAAAGTTGAAAATAGGGCTACCATCTGACCCAGCAATTGCACTACTGGGTATTTACCCCAAAGACACAAATGTAGTGATCTGAAGGGGCACCTGCATCCCAATGTTTATAGCAGCAGTGTCCACAATAGCCAAACTATGGAAAGAGCTCAGATGTCCATCAACAGATGAATAGATAAAGATGTGGTATATATATACACAATGGAATAGTATTCAGTCATCAAAAAGAATGAAATCTTGCCATTTGCAATGATATGGTTGGAACTACAGAGTATTATGCTAAGTGAAATAAGTCAATCAGAGACAGACAATTATCATATGATCTCATTGATATGTGTTTGTTTAAGAAACAAAACAGAGGATCACAGGGGAAGAGAGGAAAAAATAAAACAAGACAAAACCAGAGAGGGAGACAAACCAACCATAAAATACTCTCAATCATAGGAAACAAACTGAGGGTTGCTGGAGGGGAAGAAGTTGGGGGGATGGGGTTACTGGGTGATGGAGTTTAAGAAGGGCACGTGATACAATGAACACTGAGTGTTATATAAGACTGATAAATCACTGACCTCTACCTCTAAAACCAATAATATACTATATGTTAGTTAATTAAATTTTAATTTTAAAAATGGAAAAAAAGTTCCCTTCACACTTCCAAATTCAAGATAGTTACTTGAGTTCACAGATGGACCTCTCATTCCCTAAATTCCATTAAAGGGGCCAAGGAAATCTGAAAACTAAAACCAAAACTAAAACCCCTGTAGCAGAACTGGAACACAGGGAAGTCTGCTGACAAAGAGTTAAAATGGAATTTCTGAAATATGCAGCAGAATCGGATCAAACTGAAATGTAAGTCCATCAGTACAGAAGAGCCAACCCCTTCCACAGACAAAGGAGGCCCCCTGAGGAGAAATGAGTCAATTTCTTCAACAAACCCTGGTAGGGACTTAGGAATCAAGAAATCACTTAGGAATCAAGAACCAGAGTTATGAGTCCTCTACTGGAGCATTTCTTCCTCTCTCTTTGTCCCACACCCCTTCTCTCCTCCAGTTGTTACTGTCACTTAATTATTTATTCAACAAACATTTGTTAAGCAGCTCCTCTGCAGGAGGCCCTATCCTAAGCACCGAGAATACAGTGATGAACAAGGCAGACAAGGTTCAGGCTCTCATGGAGCAAATATTCTAATAGGGAGACAATAAAAATACCAGAAAACACCATATAATAATAAAAGCTCTGAATGAAATAAAAGAGTGATTGGGTAGAAATTATCTGTGAGACTTCTTTAAATTAGCTGGTCAAGGAAGACTTCTCTGAAGAAGTGATCTTTTAACTGAATATCAAGGAGTCAACTACGCAGAGGTCAGAGGATAGCATTCCAGGCAGAGGAAACAGGTGGTACAAAGGCCCTGTGGCACAAACCAACATGGCACCTATGCTGTCTCAGCCTAGACACTGCTTCTTCCAGCACATGCTCCCAACACACTGTATGTGTTTTCAAAGCTCCCTGTCCTCCCTTACTTCAGCATCATCACACTCTAGCCCAGTGGTTTGCTGACTTGCCCAGTGCCTCCTCTGGCAACTACCCTATGATAGTGAGCATGTCGTACTTTTGGCAAGCAGTAATGTCTAGATGCAGAAGATAACCAATCAATGTAATGTAGTGAATTAGCTAATCATTACTCAAATGCAGTTCTGATTCCTTCCACTGCAACATGTCACCTCTCTAATAAGTGAGGACTATTATCAGAGGACATATTTTCCTTCTGTTTCCTTCTTTCATCTTGGAATTTCTATCAGCTCATCTCTGCCTAATAATTAATTTTTGTCCTCCTTATTAAGCTTTTGTATTTTGTTGCAAACAATGGTTAGAGAGATGTTGCCCAGTCTACTTTCACTTTTAAATTATCAACAAATAATCTCTCTCGTTTTCTTAATTTTCCCCTATCCTCACCTCTGTAAACAGCCGCCAAAAATACCTCTATATACTAGTTCTTCCAGGTCAATGACATCTTTCCCTAATGCCTCTTTCTGGTTTTTTCCCATCTTTCGATAAAGCCCAATTTCTGACTTTATTATCATGATTAGTCTGATTTTTAAATCCCCAGTTCCTTTCCTCAGATAATCACACCTTTATCATTCCACTCTGCCAGTAACTGCCTGTGTGTTCACTTTACCCTTGGGACACTAAATTCAAATTCATTCACTCTATAGTCCCCAGACCAAATAATGCCACATTCAAACACAGCAACCAGAGTGCTCCCAGGTGTCTCTGCAGTAAACACTGCAATCAAGCCATTTGATTTTACTTTCCCAGGTTCCTAAGCTCATAACTCTCCTCTGCATATACAAGAGTCTAATAAAAGAGGAAAATTTGCAATGCCTATTGCACAGACACTCAGGAATGAGCAAGGGCAGGTATCACTCAGCAGTTCCACAGTGTGCACTGTCTGGTGCCTTCTGTTTCCACGGACCTCCACACACATTATCTCATTTGACTTTCATGGCAGTGTGTGGTGCATCTAAATGGTACTATTCATGATCTCTATTTAAAAATAAGAAAAAAAAAACTATGAAGCTCAGAAAGGTTAAGAGAATGGCCAAATACAGCTTACATTTGGACACATTTATTCAACAAACAATTCATTAATGCCTACTATATGCCAGGCCCTAGTCTAAGAGCTCTATATAATAGCATTGAACGAGCTAAAAAACATCCCCACTCTCAGGACACTCACATTCTAGTGGAGACAGACACGTTATTTTAGAGTAGTCAATTCATCAACAAGATATTTTCTCATTCTAAGTGCTATTTTTAAATAGATATACCATGGTAGAGTGCATGGGCAGGAGTTGCAAGGATGGTGCTACTTGAGATTGGGTAGTTAGAGAAGACCTCACAGACGTGGTGAGCTGAGACTCAGATGAAGACGAGCCAGCCATGTGAAGATATGGGAGAAAAGAATTGCATGCATGGGGAGAACAAGCATATAGGCCTGGCCAGGAGGTGGGAAAGAGCTTAGTGTTTGAGTGATAGCAAGAAGAGACTGGTTCAGGAACCAATAAATAAAAAATTGACAACACCTGTGATTCTGTAGGTCTTTTCTTCATGATCACAAGATGGTTGTGGTGGTTCCAGACATTGGGTCCACAGTCATGGCAGAAAGAATGGGAAAGGGTGAGTGCCCTCAATCAACTTTTAACAAGAAATGGGGAAGGAAAAAGAAAGAAAAAAAAAAACCTTCTCTAAAAAAATTCAATTTACTGTTATTGGCCTGAAGTAGTTCATAAACACCACCTACCCATCCATCTAGCAATAAAGTAGGCTGGGAAAGGAGGGACTTGTCATAATTGGCTTGGATTAGTCTTGTTTCATCACCTAGGGATATTGACACCCCCCAAAAAATCAAAAAATTCTGTTGGTAAGAAGGGGAGGAAAGGAAAATTAGGTATGCCATAATAATGACTGCCATTGGAAGGGGTCAAATAACACTGGGCCTTATAAACCATGGCAAAAGCCTAGATTGTTTCTAAATACAACGTTAAGTCCTGAAATATATAAGTAAAAGTGTGACATGATCTTATTTACATCTTTAAGAAATGATTGTGGTTGCCATGTGGAAAATGAATTACAGAAGGTGAGAGTTTACTTGGACAAGTTTACAAGGACAGTTTACTTGCAATAGAACAGGGAAGAGATGATAGTAGCTTAACTAGGATAGCAGCAGTAAAGATATAGAGAGGTGAATGGACTCAAAACATATTTTTGTAACTTTTGCTGGGACGACTCGCTGGCATACAGATGGGGGTCAAGGCAGGAAAGAAATAAACCAAAAGCTATGGTCTGAACCTCTTAGATCCATTATAAAAGCATTTATAAAGAAGAGACTCTGAGAAATAGGCTCAGAGAGAAAAAGAAAACAAAAAAAAACAAGGGCTGTGCTTTAGCTAAGCTATCTATTAGACATCCAAGTAGCCATCCCAGAACACACTGAGGTGGACGCTGTGGTGTGCTGCTTTGTTCCCTTGTCAAGATCAAGTTATGAATTCCCTCAGCTGCCAGGAGTGATGGCTGCTGGTAGCTCATAGTTCTGAGTTCCTCCCTGGACATTGCCCATGGCCTAGGGAAATGGTCCCCTCCAAGCTTATACCTTCTCCTTGAGTGGCCCACATCCAACAATTGGTTGACGCAGGGGTGCAATGACTTAGCTCCCTTGCCTCCATTTGTAACTACTCCAAACGGCCATTTGTTCCAGATATCCCCTCTGAGATTGGCCAAGCCCTCTGCCATGACAACGTTGTATCTTGTCTTCTCTCTCCGCCCAGACTTGCTTCCTTCTCTTCCCTCACAAGTAGTGTTTCTAAGACCACTTCCCAGTGAACTTTCTGCATATAAATCTCTTTCTCAGAATCTGTTTCCCAGGAAACCTGACCAAAGACACTTGGTACCAGGAGCAACTGAGAAAGCAAAATCTAAAAATGGGACTTTGAAGCTTGTCCACCTGCAGACTGACTACCAATAAAGATTCCATCTCTGCCCCTGGCATTCGGTAGGAGTGCAATTGTTAAAATCTTCACCAGTAGTGAATGAGGATGGGATACTGGTGGAAGGAAATGCACTGACAGGTGTAACATTTCATTTGAGAAGCAGTAATTTTAAGGGCAATTGAATCAGATGGTTATTGCTGGGTGCTACTAATATAACAGGGGAAGACCGGTGAAAAGCTGAGGGTGATCAATCACTAATTCAATGTGAATTATGAAAATCAAAGGTCCTGGGTAATAGCATATAAAAATATTTTCATCTCCTGGAGCCAAAAGATATAAAAATCTAAGAATTAGTCTCAGGACCTAATTATAAGGAGAGAAGAGGTCAAGTTGAAGTCTCAACCATGTCAAGTCTAGTTGTCAAGATTAGAGATCTGGCTGGGAAGATTTATAAAAACTGGGATGTAGACAGCTAGGCTAATGTACTTTAAAACCTTAAAGCCCAAACCACCCCCTACAGAAGTGTCCCATTTCCCTGTATTGGAGATTAGAACTTCTCCCTTGCTTGTAATCAATACAGAGATCTCTACCTTGCAAGAGAGCATGAGCCCACTCTCCATAATCTACATGTAGCACCTCCCTTCCTCATCAGTAACTAAGACCAGTAACTAAGAACGAGTCAAAATATAACCTAGCCAGAAAATACTGGGTCTATTAGAAGGAAAATCACTATATCCTGAAGAAGCTACAGGAACTAGTCAACACTTACCAGCAAGAGCCGGGAGCATATGTATGGGGCCAGATCCAGAGGGAACTTGACTGGGAGAGATTGGGGGATGAAACATAAATTTGTAAATGGGATATAGGATTTAACACCCTTGCAAGGGCCCCAGGAGATGGGACAAGCCTATTGCTGATCTAGCTCTTGGATGCTGGAAAAATTGATGGCTCAGACTAAGTGACGCAGAAATGCTATAATTGCTATAGTAGATGATAGGAAAGGGATCAAAAGACTCAGAGGAGTGGATATACTATTAAGATGAACAGAGAACGATGGCTGATAGAATAGTGTCCACAGGCACAAAGCATATAACAGACAATGAGGGTATTTCTCATCTATGAATTTTTTTCTAAATCAAGAACAGAGGATGACAGAAACTTCCTTATTCAAAAGTTACAATCGCTTGTCCAATTTCTGGACATGAGCCTGTTTTTCAATCTCAGAACCCATTGACTGAAGGAGAGACTAAGTCCCCAGGAGGAAAGACCCTGAAACACTATTGTGAATGAATATGGCGATAATTATCCCAGTCTGTTGCCAAATAGACCAATGATCATTTACTTGGGTAACCATACATTGGGTAAAAGGAAATACCAAGACATTTGAGGACTACTGGACACAAGCTCAAAGTTGACATTGACGCTTAGAGACCAGAAATTTCATAATGGCCTTACTGTTAGAACAGCAATGAAAAGGGGTCAGATCATCAATGACTTTATTCCAGGTCTACCTCGCAATGAATTCATTGGATCCAGGAACCTACCCAGTGGTCATTTCTCTGGTCACCCCCAACACATAAACATAATGGTTGACAGAACCCCCAGATACATTGTTTTTTCTTGGGGGGGAGGGGCCTCTGGGGTGAGAGCTGTCATAATGTGAGAGGTCAAGTGAGACCTTCTGAGCTACACTCCCCAAATTGGTTAAGATAGTAAAATGAAAATAAGTAGCATAGTGTGGAAGGAATGGTGAAGATCTAGTGTACCCTAAAGGAAGCAGGGGTCATCACTTTCATCATGTGCCCAGTATTCATTAGTCAGCCTTTACAAGAACTGAATGAATCATGGAGGATACAGTAGTGGACTACTGTAAACTCAACCAAAGTCAACTGTGGCCCTAGTTGCAGCTTGTTGCATCAGACACAGTATCATTTTTGGAGCAGATCAACAAGACCTCAAGTACCTTATATAGGAATCAAGCCAATGCAAATTTTTTCCATCCCTACTGAGAAGGATCAGAAACATTTTGTACTTACGTGGTGTGGACAATAGTATAACTTTATCATCTTGCCTCAGAGCTAAGCTAATTCCCACTCTCAGTCATGATAGAGTCAAAGAGTCTTTCCCATCTAGGCATGATGTTCAAAACTTCCCATTAGTCCACTATTCAGTACTAGCATGTTAATTTTATCAGATGAGCAAAAAATGAGTGGTCTATGACATTGGATCCATCCATGCTAGAGAGGGCAGGGAACCATCATGACTGGAATTAATACTTATTCTAAGTATGGGCTTCCCACTGCCACCTGCAAGACCTTAGCCAGCACCCCTGTTTGAGCATAGGTAGCATATATAAGGGACACACAGAGTGAGTCACTGACATGACGAGATCCCACACTCTATCTCATTGAGCCAAAGAGCCTACTTCACAGTATATCATATACTGCTGTGTCTTAGAAGCTGCCAGCATTACAGAGCAATGAAATTGGCCATTGAAAACACAGCTGAAGTATCAGCTTTGAGATAACATGGGGTGCCATCCTCAAGGAGCACTCAAATCAACCACAATTATATGATGCTATTTCCCCAACAGGTAGAAAGTAAAAAGTATGAGACTCAAAGGGAAGAAGTAGGAGTGATCCTCTCACCATAACTTCAAGGAACCCTTTGTGAATTTGTGCCTCCCAGGCCTGGAACTCTGGCTTCCATAGATTTGAGGGAGAATACTTCCACCAGAGGACACAGCAAAAGTTACATTAACCTGTAAGCTACAGCTGCCACTTGGTTTCTTTAGGTTCCTCCTGCTGAAAGACCAGCAGGCAAGGAAAGGAATCAGTCATCCCAACAGGGGTGATTGACCCTTGTTTGACCAGATGAGCAGAGTGAGGTCTGGGTGCTGGAGGACAACAGGGACAGGGAAGAATTTGTTTAGCACCTAGGTGGTCCACTGAGGTCTTTGGGTCCTCTCTTAATCATTTTTGACAGGAAATGAACAAATACAGCCACCATGACCTGAGAACGGCTGGTGACCAGGGGCTCAGACTCCCTAGGGATGAAGATCTAGGTCACCCCACCAGGTCAGCCATCTACACCAGCAAAAACATTGAGCATGAGAGGAACCTAGACAGAGATGATGGTACCAGTAGCCACCCTGAGACCCAGGGCAGCAAGAGAGGTTGTAGCTTATGTCACTGGCCTTTCATTTGTCAGTTCCCCAAAGAAACTAGAGAGAATCTCGAAAGAACTGAGCTCAGAAGGAGAAAATGTATTATATGAAGCAAGAGGATGCAAGTGGCATGGGATGTGGAATATGATGGGTGTGGAGGCTGAGAAATTAAGGCCATCCCACCCCAGGTTTAGCTTTAGCATAAGTACAGCCATCTTAGCTCCGGCAGCCATCTCAGACCCCTGTGCCCAAGGGCTGACCTCCCCTACTTTGCTTTAGTAAGCCCCACCCTGCTTTGGTTCCAGAAACCCCCACCCTGCTTTAGTAACAGTAACCCACAAATACCCCTGCCTTAACTAAGCTCAGGGTCCAAGTCCCTACTCCACTGTGTCGGGTATACTTGGGCCCAAGCTTAAGCTTGCTGAATAAACCCTCGCGTGATTGCATTGGTGCTTGGCTCCTTGGTGATCCCTCAGATGCAAAAACTTGGGCATAACATTTGGAAGTCCCACTGAGATCTGAAAGACCCCCAGGACTCCGACCCCGAGGGTCCTGTGCCAGCTGGTGAGTGCACTCATTTTTGTATCCATTTGCGCGCATACTTTGGGAGCTCCACTCTGCCTTTTTTTTTTTTTAACCTGTAGGAATTCCAGTCTGAGTATCTGGAGTCGACATTGGCTCAAGCGGACGCGTGGTGGGCCATTGACCCCGGGGTCTTGGGAGACGTCCCTCTGGCCCTATCTGGAGGCGCGGCTGCTGTTGCGCTCAGGCCCAGAGGACAAGGTCCTCATCTGTGAAGAGAGCCAGCTGCTGGTACAACCAGATTCTCCCTTAACTTCCTTCCAGTTTTGTCTTCACGGCCATGCCAGATTGTTTGTCTTTGTGAGTGTGTTCTTGTTAATTGTCGTAAGTGTATTTGTCTTGCTGTGGACTGAGGATGTGATGGGACAGACACAGACAACTCCTCTGTCTCTGATGATTGACCACTTCTCGGATGTCAGGGAAAGAGCTCATAACCTGAGCCCTGACATACGAAAGGGAAAGTTTCGGACTTTCTGCATGTCTGAATGGCCATCCCTTAATATTGGATGACCCCGGGAGGGAACTTTTCAACTACCTATTATCTTAGAGGTTAAGGCCATCATTTTCAGAGAAAAACCACACAGCTACCCTGACCAAATACCTTACATCCTGGTCTGGCAAGACATGATCGAAAATCTTCCCTCCTGGCTTAAACCTTTTCTTCCTCCCAAAGCAGGACCTGCATCCAAGGCTTTAGCCCTGAGGAACCCAACTCCTAGGTCCGACAAAAAGACAGAGTTCGAACCAAAGACTCCGCTTTACCCTGTCCTTCAGGACATCTCCACAGAGGACCTGATTTTTCCACCACCTTACGAGGTCCCCCTTTCCCCCCCATCTGCCCCCTCAGCGGAAGCATCAGGACCCGCCAAGGGAGTGTGCCCCCCCCAGATGGAGGGGCCCCCATGCATGGGCCAGCGGCAGGGACACGTGGATGGACCCATTGGGCAGCCCCAGCCCCAAACCTGGGACCAGCCGATTCCACTGTCCTTCCCCTCCATGCCATGGGACCCCCCCCCGCCCAATGAAACAGGGGGACAGCCAATGTTATATTGGCCATTTTCTACCAGTGATTTATACAACTGGAAAACCCAAAATGCAAAGTTCTCCGATAACCCAAAAGATCTTATCGATCTTTTGGATACTGTTCTTTTCAGCCATCAGCCCACCTGGGATGACTGTCAGCAGCTCTTGCAGGTTCTCTTTACCACTGAGGAAAGAGAGCAAATCCAGGTGGAAGCCCAAAAGTCCATCCTGGGTAATGACAGACAGCCAACCCAGAACCCCGACCTCATAAGTGCAGCTTTCCCCTTGTCTTGCCCCGCCTGGGACTACAACTCAGCAGAAGGTAAGGAGAGCCTCCGGGTCTACCGCCAGACTCTAATGGCAGGTCTCAAGGCTGCAGCACACAAGCCTACCAATCTGGCCAAGGTATGTGATGTAAGACAGGGTAAAGATGAGAGTCCGGGGGCATTTCTAGAAAGGATCATAGAGGTGTTCAGACAATACACCCCTATGAATCCAGAGGTCCCAGAGACCAAAGCTGCCATTGTTATGGCCTTTGTTAAACAAGCTGCTCCGGACATTAAAAGAAAACTGCAAAAAAAAAAAAAAAACTGCAGAGGATAGAAAGACTGGGAGAGAAGAGCCTACAGGATCTGCTGGTGGTAGCAGAAAGAGTCTACAATAACAGAGAGACTCAGGAGGAGCAACAAGCTAAGATAAGTGACCATCAGACCCAGAACCTGGCTAAGATCCTACTGGCCGCAACCATGGATGACCCACATGAGAAACAAAGACATGTCAAGAAGTTGGCTTCAGGAGTAGGTAAGGAGGATGGCCCCCACCGAGAATGCCCCAAACTGAATATAGACCAGTGTGCTTGTTGCAAGGAAAAAGGCCACTGGGTGAAGGATTGCCCTAATAAAAACCAGTGTGCCTATTGCAGGGGAAAAGGCCACTGGGTAAAGGAGTGCCCCAACAAAAAATCCAAAGGCCTCCACTACCATCTTGGAGGTTGAAGATTTAGATGATTGGGGTGTTGGGGTTTGGCACCTCTCCCCGAGCCCACGGTAACCCTTAAAGTGGAGGGGCAACCAATTAAATTCCTAGTAGACACCGGGGCACAACACTCTGTCTTACTACAACCTCAAGGAAAGTTGGCAAATAAGACCTCATGGGTGCAGGGGGCTACGGGCACTAAACAATATTCATGGACTACCCGAAGAACAGTGGATCTCAGCGTGGGCCAGGTATCCCACTCTTTCATGGTCATTCCTGAGTGCCCATACCCCTTGTTAGGCCGAGACCTACTCACCAAGATGGGAGCCCAAATTAGTTTCCACCCTAAAGGAGCAGAGGTGCTGGATAAAGAGGGGCACCTGATCCAGGCGCTTGTCTTAAATCTTGAGTACGAATATCATCTTCACCAAACGCCCCCAGCACCAATGATCGACATTTACCACTGGTTGCAGGAGTTTCCCCAAGCATGGGCAGAAACTGGGGGAATGGGACTGGCCCAACATCGGCTAACTATATACATTGAACTAAAGCCAGAAGCAGATCCGGTCAGGGTCCGCCAATACCCCATGCCTCTCACAGCTCAGAAGGGGATCACCCCACACATCCGATGGCTGCTAGACTGAGGCATACTGCGGCCTTGTCAGTCAGCATGGAACACTCCCCTGCAGCGAGTGTGAAAGCCACACTCTAATGATTATAGACTGGTCCAGGACTTGAGGGAAGTTAACCGACAGGTGATGGACATACACCCTACAGTCCCAAACCCCTACACTCTCCTCTCCACCTTGCCCCCAGACAAGACTTGGTACACAGTGCTAGACCTAAAGGATGCCTTTTTCAGCTTGCCTTTGGCCCCAAAGAGCCAAAACTTCTTCGCTTTTGAATGGGCGGATCCAGACAAGGGCATCCATGGCCAACTCACCTGGACTCGACTGCCACAAGGATTCAAGAATTCACCTACCATCTTCAATGAGGCACTGCACGAACTTAGGTGAGTTCCTTGCCAAGCCCCCTAAACTGACTCTATTATAATATGTAGATGATATCCTGTTGGCAGCAGAAGACCAGGAAACATGCCTACAAGGCACCAAGGGTCTGCTCCAAGCGATAGCAACTCTGGGATACTGGGCTTCAGCTAAAGAGGCCCAGATCTGCAGAATGGAGGTGAGCTACCTGGGGTACAAATTAAGAGATGAACAAAGATGGTTAATGGATGCACGAGAGGAGACCATTATGAGAATCCCATAGCCTCGAAACGTCCGCCAGGTACATGAATTCCTAGGGTCGGGGGGTTCTGCAGATTGTGAATCCCTGGTTTTGCTGAAATGACTAGGCCCCTTTACGAGGCCACGAAACAAAAACAGGACTTTGTATGGACTGAGGCCATGAACAAAGCCTTTAATGATCTTAAACAAGCCTTACTTTCAGCCCCGGCACTCGGGATGCCTGATCTGACTAAGCCCTTCCACCTTTACGTGGATGAAAAGAAAGGGGTGGCAAGGGAGTCCTAATTCAATACATGGGCCCCTGGAAGAGACCAGTAGCCTACCTCTCAAAGAAATTAGATGCTGTGGCCACTGGATGGCCTCCGTGCTTGAAAATTATTGCTGCAGTGGCCACCATGGTCAAGGATGCAGATAAGCTGGCTATGGGGCAGGAACTATACATCACAACCCCACATGCCATTGCAGGGGTACTCAAACAACCCCCGGACAGATGGATCAGCAATGCCCGCTTGACCCATTACCAGGGCTTGCTTTTAAACCCTACCAGAATTTTGTTCCAGGCACCAACAGCCCTAAACCCGGCGACGCTGCTCCCTAACCCTGACTGGGAATCCCCCCTACATGATTGTCAAGAAATCCTGGCTCAGGAGCACGGAGTCAGAGCCGATCTCCAGGACCGACCACTGCAGAATGCAGATGACACCTGGTATACAGACGGCAGCAGCTTTATCCGGGAAGGAATCAGGTATGCAGGGGCAGCTGTAACCACAGAGACAGAGACCATCTGGGCAGAACCACTAGCAGCTGGGACATCTGCCCAATGTGCAGAACTGATTGCGCTGACCAAGGCACTAACAATGGGAGCAGGCAAGTAGATAAACATCTACACTGATAGCAGGTATGCCTTTGCCACAGCCCACATCCACGGAGCCATTTATAGAGAAAGAGGGCTCTTAACAGCAGAAGGAAAGACTTTCGAAAACAAGGCAGAAATCCTTGAGCTCCTAAGGGCCCTCTAGCTGCCTAAGGCACTAGCCATTATCCATTGTCAGGGACACCAAAAAGCAGACACGCCACTGGCTGACTTAAAGGCAAAAGAGGCAGCCCTCTCGGTGGACCATGTCTTAGTGACCACACTGCCTGATCTGGGAGCACCGAGCTTGCCAGACAGCCCCAACTACACTGACGCAGACTTACAATGGATTAGGCATCTGCCCATGACACAATGCTTACGTGGCTGGTGGAGAGCTGCAGATGGCAGCATAATCCTACCAGAGGAACTGGGACGGTGAGTCCTATCCAAAATGCATAAAAGTACCCACATGGGAACAAAGAAAATGGAAGACTTGATGTGACATGCAAAGATCACCATCAAAGACTCCCAATCAAAAATCAAACAAATTGTGGCAAGCTGCCACGCATGTCAATTAACTAATGCCACTGCCCATGAATCTAACCCTGGGTACCCGGCTCCGGGGGGACCGCTCAGGAGCCTACTGGGAAGTGGACTTCACAGAGGTAAAACCTGGAAAATACAGATTTTCCAGGTTTTACCTTCACAGAGGTAAAACCTGGAAAATACGGTACTTGCTAGTGTTTGTAGATACTTTTTCAGGATGGACAAAGGCATTTCCCACCAAACATGAAACAGCACAAACCATGACCAAGAAACTACTGGAAAACATCTTACCGAGGTATGGTTTTCCTGTTAAGATTGGATCAGACAATGGACCAGGATTCGTCTCTAAGGTAACACAGGGAGTGGCACTGATACTTGGGGCAGATTGGAAATTACATTGTGCATATAGGCCCCAAAGCTCAGGACAGGTAGAGAGGATGAACAGAACATTAAAGGAGACCTTAACTAAATTAGCCCTAAAGACTGGTGGGTGACTCTCCTCCCCTTCGCCCTCTACAGGGTACAAAACTCCCCACATAAGATGGGACTTACCCCCTATGAGATCATGTTCAGTATTCCTCCACCTATTATTCCCAATTTAAAACCTGAGGTACTTGCTGAGTTTGATGATCACCAAATCCTTTGTTACAACGAACCCATTAACTGTTGTGGCCTAAGCTGAGGGCCCTCTATGAGACTGGGCCACCCCCGGACCCCGATAGATATCAGCCGGGTGACTGGGTGTACCTCCGGAGATACCAACACCAGACACTTCAACCACACTGGAAAGAACCCTACATCGTGATCCTGACCACTCCCACCACTCTCAAGGTCGACGGGATTACTCCCTGGGTCCGCTACATCCACGTCCCGCCAGCTGACCCACACGCCATTCTCAAAGACTTTGTCCCAGAATGGAAAAGTCAGCCAGACAAGGACAATCCCCTAAAGCTAAGACTGCGCTGTTCTCACTTACCCCACTAATGTTGCTTACTTTTGTCAAAGAGAGAGTCAGTACAGTTCAGTTCATGGTACTCAGACAGCAATACCAACCACCAGACCTTGTTGCTGAGACCAGCCTCAACCCGTGATTGGGTCCTTCCTTAGGTTCCTCTGAGAGGGGGAAATGTGGAGGCTGAGAAATTAAGGCCATCCCACCTCAGGTTTAGCTTTAGCATAAGTACAGCCATCTTAGCTCTGGCAGCCATCTCAGACCCCTGTGCCCAAGGGCTGAACTTTCCCCTACTTTGCTTTAGTAAGCCCCACCCTGCTTTAGTTCCAGAGACCCCCCACCCTGCTTTAGTAAGCCCCACCCTGCTTTAGTAACAGGAACCCACAGATACCCCTGCCTTAACTAAGCTCTGGGTCCAAGTCCCTACTCCACTGTGTCGGGTATACTTGGGCCCAAGCTTAAGCTTGCTGAATAAACCCTCGTGTGATTGCATCAGTGCTTGGCTCCTTGATGGTCCCTCGGAGGCGAAAACTCGGGCATAACAATGGGTACTCTGGCGCACCACCCAGATCTCCCGTTCTGGACCAAAAGGCTCATTTTGGTCCAGGCGGCAGGCATTCTGGCCACTGGGGGCTGAGGCTTCAGGAACCGCCCACTGCTAAAGGGAGATGCCTGGATCCCAGGTTACTTCCCCTTAGGCTTTCATTCAAGGGCTATTTCAACTTCTCCTTCTGCCCAAGCCTTTTTTCTTTACTCTTTCACTGGGGCTGGCCCCAGGCTCACTCCTCAATAAACAGATCTGTTTGCTGTAAGGGCCTATTCAGGCAGAGCGATTTCATCTCAGTTAAACAGTGATTTTGTTGTTTATGCAGTAAAACTTAAACTGACCCTGCCCCCCACCCCCAGGGGAAATTAGTTAAAAGCAAGTCCAGGAAATCAGTAAAATATGGTCCACCAGTCCCTGATAACAGAGCCCAAATACAGGGTGGGTCAGGTCAGGTGGAGATAACAGAGCCAGAATGCAGGGATGAGTCAGGCCAGGTGGAGACATCCAATCAGTGGAGCGCGCATACTGTCTCCCTGGCTACCAAGGAGTGTGGGCCCACCTTTTGGGTGCCTTTTGGGTGCCAATTCTGACCAAGGTGATAGGCTAGTTCAAATAGCTACTATGGGGTGAACTGTAATTCAATTGTCCACCCATGTGTGACCTAGCATGACTATGCAGCCTTCTCTGTGTGTTGCAACCTCACTGGCCACCAGTGTGTGGCCAGGCTCAACCACATGGTCTTTGCTCTATAAAAGTTAGTCTGTGAGGCTGGGAGTCACTCCCTCTCTCTGTAAGAGGCGGCCCAGAACGGTCGGTTTGATTCTCGATGCTTGGCGCAAAATAATGCTTTGCTTGACCTTCGCTTTGTATCAGTCTCGCTCCTTTGATCACGGACCTAATATTTGCAAATCTCCATTTCAAGGTTAATTTCCTAGGGAACCCTCCACCCCCTTCCTTCCCCCACTCTCTTTTCCCTCCTCTCCCCTCAAGAAAAACCAACTCACATCTTCAGGTTCAAAGTTGTAAAATGTAACTCTCGCACATAGGTATCAATGAATAAACTAGAGGAAGAAATGGCAATCATCTTCAATTACTTTAAATAAGACTAAAATGGGACACTGGGGTGGCTCAGTCAGTTAAGCAGCCAATTCTTTTTTTTTTTTTCTTTTCGGCATAACAGTATTCATTGTTTTTGCACCACACCCAGTGCTCCACGCAATACTTGTCCTCCTTAATACCCACCACCTGGCTCCCCCAACTTCCCACACCCAGCCCCTTCAAAACCCTCAGGTTGTTTTTCAGAGTCCACAGTCTCTCATGGTTCACCTCCCCCTCCAATTTCCCTCAGCTCCCTTCTCCTCTCCATCTCCCCATGTCTTCCATGTTATTTGTTATGCTCCACAAATAAGTGAAACCATATAATTGACTCTCTCTGCTTGACTTATTTCACTCAGCATAATCTCCTCCAGTCCCGTCCATGTTGCTACAAAAGTTGGGTATTCATCCTTTCTGATGGAGGCATAATACTCCATAGTGTATATGGACCACATCTTCCTTATCCATTCGTCCCTTGAAGGGCATCTTTGTTCTTTCAAGCAGCTGATTCCTGATTGAGGCTCGGGTCAAGATCTCAGGGTCCTGAGCTCAAGCCCCATGCGATCAGCTCTGCACTCAGCGGGGAGTCTGCCTTGTCCCTCTCCCTCTGCTCCTCCACCCTGCATGCTCTCTCTCTCAAATAAATAAATAAAATCGTTGAAAAAAAAATAAGAAAGGGGTGCCTGGGTGGCTCAGAGGGTTAAGCCTCTGCCTTCAGCTCAGGTCATGATCTCAGGGTCTTGGGATCGAGCCCCACATGGGGCTCTCTGCTCAGCAGGAAGCCTGCTCCCTGCCCTCTCTCCACCTGCCTCTGCCTACTTGTGATCTCTCTCTCTGTCAAATAAATAAGTAAAATCTTAAATTTAAAAAAAAAAAGTGAGGGGTGCCTGGGTGGCTCAGTTGGTTAAGTGGTTGCCTTCGGCTCAGGTCATGATTACAGGGTCCTGGGATGGAGCCCTGCATTGGGTTCCCTGCTTAGCAGAGAGCCTGCTTCCTTCTCTCCCTCTCCCTGCTGCTCTGCTTACTTGTGCTCTCTATCTCTCTGTCAAATAAATAAATAAAATCTTTTTTTAAAAAAAGTGAGTCCTTTTAAAAAAAAATAAAAATAAAAATAAGACGAAAACATGAAGAAAGAGATGGTGTTACTGCATTTGTTCTTAGTGACTAGGTTAGCAACCAGCCTGGTTAAAAGCAGAAAGGGCGCCAGTTAGCAGCATGGATATAACATTCAAAACCAAGAGTTTACCACTCATCTTCTTCCAGGTGTAGAAAGAACCTTAAAGCTCAAGAAAAAAGAGTGAGAATGCAAAGAAATTTCTAATTGTATAAATGAAGCAAATAAAAGCAAAAATTAAATAACTCATTAATAGGGGGGTTTTTTTGTTTGTTTTGTTTTGTGTTTTTTGCAGGGGCAGGGCAGTTGTCACACAAAGGAAACTTTATTTGCAACAAATAAGGAGATCACAGGGCATGACTGCCAAAGTGTTGACTCCTGGACTCCTTCAAAGTATAACGAGAAATTAGCTCAGAAGTCCCGAAAGAATATAAGCAAATGTTGAAAATAACTTACATGCTGAGACTAAAGCTGATTTTTTTTAAGTATTTTTATTTGCATTTTTTCAATACTGGCTAAATTTTTAATTAACAACGAAGGTGTTTTAGATGGGTGGTTGCCAGAAGCAGGGGGTGGGGGTAGATAAAATGAGTGAAGGAGATTGAAAGCTACAAATTTTAAGTTACAAAATAAGTAAGTCCTAGGGATGTAATGTTCAGGGTTGCAATTATAGTTATTAACACTGTATCACATGTTTGAGAGTTGCTAAGAGAGTAGATCTTAGAAGTTCTCACTACCAGAAAAAGCATTCTGCAGCCATGTATAGGAACAGGGTTGAACTAGATTTATTATAATGATTATTTCCCAATATATACATTGAATCATTATGTTGTACAAAACTAATATAATGTATGTCAATTACCCTCAATTTTTTTAAAATGAGGCTATTTTAACTTTGAAAAAAATTTGAAGACCCTCTTTAAATATGTTTATTTCAAATTGTTTGACTCTTTATATAAAATGTATTTGGATATAAAATGTCTAGAAAGTTTTACATAGACATAAATTCACACCCTACCAATGACCAAGCTCCTTGAAAAGTCATCCTAAGGGCTCTCTCCATCTCCAAATTTACCACAGGTCCGTCTCCATCCCTACCACCGCAGCTCAAGTTCAAGACCTCAGCACTCAGAGTCATGTTGTCTTCCACCTGAGCCACTCTGGAAGCCCTAAGTCCTTCCTCTCTTCTTCAGGCTCATCCTCCTGCATCTCTTCTCCACAAGGCCATAGGTCAGCCCCCTTCTAAAGCTTCTCAGATGACCTTCTAACTTCCTCTCCAACTTCACCCTCAATGCTCTCCAGACACTACACTACTTCTAGCTCCTCAATTCACTCACATCTCCTCAGGGAGTCCATTTATTTGTCAGTTTGTTTCCATTTGTTCTAAAAAGAAATGAAGTGGCTACTTTTTTCTTCCCACATCAGCAGAAAAACAATCAGGGGTGATCAGGGCAACATTGGCGGCGGGGGGGGGGGGGGGGGGGCAGGCTGGGAAAGAAAGAAGGACAGAGGATGCTGATACTTAGGAGACTGGGTAAGAATAGTCCCAACTCTGCAAAATTCAGAGGCTTTTCTAAAAAACAATTCTTTGGATAGGGATTCCTAATATAAGAGAGTTAAGCATGAAACCTAGCTGACAGCTGAACAGAATAACGAGAGAAACACAGCTTGTGTTACCAAGCCCTCCACCTTCTAGCGCTTCCTCACAACCGCCAACTCAACTTGAATCTCTCAGGCTCTCCTCCACAGAACACTACTTTGTCATGAGCTATTAGTAGGTACATAATAAAAGGGTCTATGCTAAAGTGTGGAAAACACTGCCCAGACTCACACCCCTGGAAACACATATCAATCTCTTAGAGCTCTGCAGAGATCACTTCATTGCCAAGCAAGTGAAAGGCTAGTTGAGCATATTTAGCTATGAGTCTCAAGAGTGTTTAAAATACTTATATTTTTTGGTTCAGCAATTCCAAGTGTAGGACATTATCCTAAAGAAACAATCATGAACATGCGCACAGATTTTGCTAACAGAGATTCTGTTTAATAGAATAAACCAGGAATTACATAAAAGCCCAGCAGACTAGAGGATTGGTTATATAAAGCATGGTGTATCATACCCCCATATCATATCAGGGATGCCTGAGCGGCTCAGTCGGTTAAGCCTCTGCGGGGGTCCTGGGATTGAGCCCCCACCTCCAGCTCCCTGCTCAACAGGGAGTCTGCTTCTCCCTCTGCCTCCACTCCTCCCTGCACCTCTGCACTCCCCCCAGTTGTGCCCTCTCTCTATCTCTCTCCTCTCTCTCTCAAATAAATAAATAAGATCTTTTAAAAAAACAAAGTATGGCCTATCCACGCAATTGATTATCATGCAGACAAAAGCAATGATAACATTTAACGACATGGGAAAATGTTAATGAAATTTTAAGAAGAAAAAGCTTATACTTGAGTACAAAAGAATAACTCCCTTTCTAAAATTAAACATTATCCAAGAGGGAAAAGATGAGAAGGCCTTATAACTGGGGTTTCAAACCCAAATATCTCAGGTACAGGTGGATAAAGCAAGCAGGGTTTTCTTTCCTAAACAGAGCAGTGCCTTCTCAGCCCTGAGCCCTGACATGCCAGAATGCAGGTTGCATGATGCCAATGTTCCAGACTACAGAAGAAGCTAGAAATATGTGTTTGTGAGAAATCATCCAATTTTTTTATGCAGAAGCTGTAACCAAAAAAATGGAAATAAAACCATCATTAGAGGCTCTGACTTATGCAGAATGTCAACAGTGGCTAAATCAGGTAAGTTTTATTTCTTTTGTTTGTTTGATTTTTACACTTTTTCCATATTTTCTGCAATGAAAAATAAATCTTTTTAATGAAAAAATACATCTTGATTGAACTTTTAACAGTGCAGTTGTTAATCACTGCCACTGAGAATAAGAGGAAAGTTAGAATTTAAGAACTTAGTCTGGAAATGATAAAGTATAAACCAACCTATATAGTGGCAATATGAAGCATAACATTTACACAAAGTGTTAGAAAAGTAGTCTACTTCCTTCCTGTCCTTGGAGCTATCTGGAAAAAAAAAAATCTCTAACATTTTTGCAGATTCTTTCCTTCTGTTCAAAACATTGGCAATGTTACAAATACAAACAACCTAAGGTTATGGGAAGTTCTATTATAGTAATTTTTCTGTAAAAACCATAAGAAAAATAGATCCATCTATCCAAAATACAATTTTCCAAACTGGGTTCCTCGGAAGTTCCATGGACAAATCAAATTGGAAAGTACCGCATCTCTATCTCCCTCAAGAGTCCAATGCTTATTGACAAGACAAGGCTCTGACCTGTCCTGTAGTTTAAGCATGTGTGCACACACGTGCACACACACACACATATACAACCATGTGGCTTTGCTTAGCCAGACAGTCTCAAACTGATTTGTCTATAGAACTCTCTTTTATGGAACATCTATTACTATCCCACACATACTCGAATTCCTTAAGACACAAATTAGAAAATATAGAATGAGTCACGAACAGGGAAAAAAAAAAGGTCCTTAGTAATCCATTCTGTATGACTGATCATTTTCAGTGAACTCCCAAATTATATAGTCAACCTTTCTTAAAGAGGTATGCAGATTTCTGGTATTTAGAAACTCAAGGAACAAAGACTTGGCTCTGAAGAGATTGACCCAACCACTCGAGGTAAGGTGTATCTAGAAAACCCACACATTAAAGGGTCCCTTGAGGTCAGATTTTGGAGTCTAATAACAAAATGACACTGAACTCCAAATCAATGGGGGTCAGCTGTGGGGCAAAATGAAAGACTGCCTGGAAATGGCTTTCCTTTTTTTCTTTTTCTTTTTTTTTTTTTTAATGACTTTCCTTTTTCGAGCAATTTTACTTAGACCTCAGTTAACAGGACTTCTACTCAGCATGATGATAAAAATAAACTGCATCGTTTTCTTTTAAAAGAAAACAACTATTGAAGCTTCAAGTCAGGCTCAGACACTCTAGCTCAACATCAAAGCCATCCTCTTTGAGTCAACTGTTTTAAAATAGCCTCTACGTTCCAAAAAGTCCTGATATTTGACTATTAGCTTCTTCACCTACCACAGGTGCCTGGAGAGCTCGTAGTGGGATCAAACAGCAACACCATCTCTTCAGTGCCTCTCTCCCCTCCCCTATGCCCCCATTCCTTGCCCCCTCTCCCTCCCCTTGTCTGTATTCTGCTGGTTTCCATCATCACCTGAGACAGGGAGCATGACCAACTGAACGATTTGTTAGGTTTGTGCTTACATGTGTCAACTTAAAATATGGAATCTTCACACTGATTATTACTTATTTAAAATGTATTATTTTGTCTGCAAAGGATCATACATCATGTTGGTATCTGACGGCGACCTTCTAACCGCCCCCACACCCAAACAGAGATCCAGCTCAACCTGCTTTCCCCCTCAGCTAAAAGCCAGCTGTTATTCCTCTCCTACAGAAATTGGGCAGCATCTTCCACAGGGCAAACATTTTTCTTTCCTGGGGATTTTGTTTTTGTTTTTTTCCTGTTCTGGACTTTTCAGGAGATACACTATTCCTGGCTAATCCATCATTGGCTTGCAGCATTCAGAAAATGGCCCCTGGAGAATTCTGCCTCTTTGCTTTTATTTGTTTGTTCACTGATTCTAAAGAAAACAAACTTCTGGTCAATAACCACTTGTTTCAGAAAGGGCACAGCAACTAAAATATACTGAAAATCCAAAAGACATCAAGAATTTTTCAGAGCCTGGGGGAAAAAATACCTTTTTCAAGGACCCCAGTACATACACAGGGAAGATAAGAACCCTACAGTATTTGTCCCATAATAAGCTTAAGTGAAAGCAATTTTCCAACCTGGAGCTCTCTCCATGGTTTACCTCAGAAAAAGCCTACAGTGGGATTTTATTTTTCCCCCTCTGAATCATTTTCCCTTCTCATTCAGTTGATAAAAGCCTTCTTTTGTGAGAACCATTTGATGTTGAAAGACCTCTTCAAAATGCATGGGAACAGCCTCTGGAGAATTCTTGGAACACCAATCTAAACGTGAGTTTTAATAACAGGAAAGTTTAATTAGCTGTAAACAAATTCCAGTGCCAAATTCCAGATAGTAAGAATTCATGTCCTCATCGTCATTGGCCCCTGAAGTCCATCAAGGGCAAGTTAGAGTTTGACCATGCACACACTTCCATCCCTTACCATTTAAATGTCAGAAACAGCTACTACTGGAACAAGGAGACCAGTGGACCGTCACAGCGAAAGCCAGCTCTCTACTATTCTTGTCTAATCATCACACAAGAAGTGCAAAGCTATCCATGGTCTCCATCTTCCAAAGAAATTCCTGCCGTGAAGTCACAGTTCAAGGTTCCCCACATGCTTGCGGAGCTTGGTGAACACACAGGGGAGGATGTCATCAAGGCTTGCATCCTTTTCGCCATTTGCATCATTAAATATTTTCCCCTCAAGGAAACAGACCCTGGGATGCCTGGATGACTCAGTCAGTGGAGCATGGGACTCTTGACCTCTTGGTCATGAGCTCAAGCCCCACATTGGGCATGGAGCCTACTTAAACACACACACAGAAACAGAAACAGACCTTAAAGCCCTAGGATACATAGGTAGGAATTGGGTCAAAAGGAGCAGACTGAATGCTGTGATTTTCCATTTTTCACTATTAAGTCCAAAAACAAATGGCTTTGGATTTGGGTTTTACTTGAGGATTTTCTTTTCTCTTGCTCTCAGGGAGATTCTGAATCTTCTACTGACTGCAACACTATGTTGCAAAAATCCAGAAAGTGAAGTCTGGAGAACTCTAAGTCTTTGTTTTTTTTATTTGTTTTTGTTTGTTTGCTGATTGAATTTCTAGTAAATAATCTCTTGTCCTTAAGAAGTCACAGCCACTAGAATATAATAACAATTAAAGGGTTTTTTTGACCATTTGATTCTCCTATTCTGACTTACATTAGCTTCCTGCTAACCACCATAATTGAACGAACCAAGCATACTGAGTAGGTACATCTTACTGTCTCACAAAAATTCCATTTAATCCACATAGATTCTCACTCAACTGGGGGTAGGGAAGTACAGTGCAAGTTTTGACCTAAGTAAAAAGCTGCCACTGGTCCTGTATGTCCACCACTCTCAAATCTACCTTCCAATCCACACCTTTCCTGGGTCAAAGACCCAAACATCTGATTCAACTTGGATATCCTACAAGCACCACAAACTCAGTTTCTCCAAAGCTTAATTTATCTTTTTTACCAACTTCTATTCTTCCTCTATTCTCTATGGTAGTAAATGTCATCAACATCCACCCAAGACCAAAACCAGAAACCAAAAAATCATCCTAAACTCTTCACTTCCCATCTGTGACTAGAACCACCTTAACACTCCCCTCTGTTGGACTAACCAGGTTTCTTCCCTTTTCTTTTAATTTTTTTTATTATATTCAGTTAGCCACTGTATACTACATCATTAGTTTTTAATGTAGTGTTCAATTCATTAGTTGTGTATAACACCCAGTGCTTATCACAATCTGTACCCTCCTTAATACACATCACCCAGTTACCCAATTCCCTCCCTCCCCTCCCCTCTGAAACCCTCAGTTTGTTTCCCAGAGTCCATAGTCTCTCATTACTCTCTCATTACTTCCCATTCAGTTTTCCCTCCTTTCCCCTATGGTCCTCTGTGCTATTCCTTACGTTCCACATATATGTGAAACCATGTGATAATTGTCTTTCTCTGCTTGACATATTTCACTTCACATAATCCCCTCCAGTTCCATCCATATTGATGCAAATGGTGGGTATTCATCCTTTCTGATGGCCAAGTAATATTCCATTGTTTATATATACTACATCTTCTTTATCCATTCATCTGTTGAAGGGCATCTCAGCTCCTTCCACTATTTGGCTATCGTGGACATTGCTGCTATAAACATTGGGGTGCATGAGCCCCTTCTTTTCACTACATCTGTATCTTTGGGGTAAGTACCCAGTAGCGTAATGCTGGGTCATCAAATAGCTCTATTTTTAACATCTTGAGGAACCTTTATACTGTTTTCCAGAGTGGTTGTAACAGCTTGCATTCCCACCAATAGTGTAAGAGGGTTCCCATTTCTCCACATCTTGTCAACATTTGTTGTTTCCTGTTTTGTTAATTTTTGCCATTCTAACTGGTGTAAGGTGATATCTCACTATGGTTTTGATTTGTATTTCCATTATGGCTAGTGATATTGAATATTTTGTCATGTGCCTGTTAGCCATTTGTATGTCTTCTTTGGAGAAGTGTCTGTCAATGTCTTCTGCCCATTTTTTGACTTATTTGTTTTTTGGGTGCTGAATTTGAGAATTTCTTTATACATCTTGGATACCAGCCCTTTATTTGTAACATCATTTGCAAATACCTTCTCTCATTGTGAGGGTTGCCTCTTAGTTTTGTCGACTGTGTCTTTTGCTGTGCAGAAGCTTTTTATCTTAATGAAGTCCCAAAAATTCATTTTTGCTTTTGTTTCCCTTGCCTCTGGAGATGTGTCTTGAGAGAAGTTGCTGTGGCCAATCTCAAAGAGGTTACTGTTTATGTTCTTCTCTAGGATTTTGATGGAATCTTGTCTCACATTGATGTCTTTCATCCAGTTAAGTTTATCTTTGTGTATGGTGTAAGAGAATGATCTAGTTTCATTCTTCTGTATGTCACTGTCCAGTTTTCCCAGCACCACTTATTGAAGAGACTGTCTATTTTCCACTGGATATTTTTTCTTGATTTGTCAAAGATTAGTTAACCATAGAGTTAAGGGTCCATTTCTGGAGTTCTGACTTAAACATCCTTACATTCACATTTCCCTGAGATAGTCCTGGTATATGCTTATTGTCCCAGAGTAATTATTGCTAACCACTTCCTTTATTATCACAAGAGTCACAGTTTAGAAAACAATGACACTTTAGTATGAAATCTTGAGAGCCAACCTCTGACTTCATCTGCCTCCACTCTTCTACACACACTACATTCCCATCACAACAAACTGCTTATGCCAGTGGATGACAATGTTGGCTCTACATTAAAATCACCATATATGATGAGGTTTAATAACAGACTAAATAAATATGAAATTTGACTCTCTGGGGGTGTCCCTTAAACATTCAAAGATTTTTAAAAGCCTCCTAAGTAACTCTAATGTAGAACCCAACTGAGAACCCCTGACATGTGGTTGCCAGATCAACCATATCAAGTTATTTTGTTTCTTCTGCTTGTATGGTCTTAATGCCTAATGAACCCCTAGTTTTCTTTTTTTTAAGATTTATTTTATTTCTTTCTTTATTGAGAGAGAGAATATAAACAGGGGGAGGGACAAAGAGAGAGGGAGAGAGAGAGTCTCAAGCCAACTCCATGCTAAGCATGGAGCCTGATGCAGGGCTCAATCCCACAGCACTGAGATCATGACCCAAGCCAAAATCAAGTCAGACACCCAACCAAATGAGCCACCAAGGAACTCTGAACCTCTGCTTTCTTAAAAGTCCTCAGATCTGTGACGTTTTCTCTGACCTTTTACAGTACCCTGTATGTGTCTTTATTATAAGACTAATAGCATTGAACTACAATTATTTCTTTACATGTCCATCAATAGCTAAGTCCTATTGACCTGTAATCAATTTGTCTCTCATGTCTGTATCTTCCTCATTTCCCCACAGTAGCTCATTATCAGCTCTCACTCAAAAAATTGCAGAAGCTCCTTAGTACTTTTTTCTGCTTCCAATCTCACTACCCTCCAAATTTCTCCCAGATACTCTTTTTTAAATAGTATCACTCCACCACTCAAATTCCTGATGGCTTATCACCTTCTACAAAATGATATCCAGACTCCCCAGGATGGAATTCAAAAGTCTTCCCAAGTGATTCCAAGAGACACAGGATTCCTCTTACCCTCACTTCTAACACCACCCACCTCCAGCCCCAAAGGATGACTCATCCATCGCATATCAAGCCACCATGTTTTTGCTTGAGCAGATCCTTCTACCTAAAATGACTCTCAATTTCCATCAGGTAAACTCTTTATTTTTAAAAATTCCTTTTAAGTATTACTTCTCTAAAGCTGTCCCCTCACCAAGAATTAATCTCTCCCTTCTCCTTCCCACATTTCCTATTTAAAATAGCTATAGATCACTCACCATAATTTGGTTTTCGTTACATAAATGCCTGCCTTCTTCATGGCAGTGAACATCCCAGGGCAAAGCCCAGGTGCTACTAGTACATATCACCCCCTATAAATGATAGTTGAATTCACTTGAGAAAGCATTTTTAAATCCCTAACTGGTAAGTATAAGACAAGCATCTTTAATCATTTCTGTCCCCTCATCCATTGGAGGAACTGGCAGTGGAAATAGCTTACATTTCCAAGTCTTAACATTTTAAGAATTATAGACCTCAAAGAAATCTTTGGAGACTGGTTCCAGTATATATTTTGCTGGTTAAAAAGAGAGAGAGAGAGAGAGAGAGAGAGAGACTCTTTCCAGACAAAAATACTTCCAAACATGAAATCTATTAAGCCAGTGTCTTCTAGCTTTTAGATTTGGATTCTCTATTTTAAACAAGCTCACTGAAAAGTTATTTATTGATAGAAATGATAAAGCCAATTTATTTCTTTTTTTTTTTTTTAATAGAGGGACGGGATGTCTCTTCCCTTATTTTTTTTAAGATTTTTTTTATTTTTATTTTTATTTTTTATTTATTTGACAGAGAGAGAGAGATCACAAGTAGGCAGAGAAACAGGCAGAGATAGAGGGGGAAGCAGGCTCTCTGCCGAGCAGAGAGCCCGATGCAGGGCTCGATCCCAGGACCCTGGGACCATGACCTGAGCCGAAGGCAGAGGCTTAACCCACTGAGCCACCCAGGCACCCCAGCCAAATGATTTCTTAAAAGATGTTGAGAGAGTTCAGGAAGGGTTTCCCATTTCTAACCTTTAGAGTTTCAAAACTCCTGTTTTTATAGTAAGAGCTACTATGAACTGCAAATTGGAGAGGTTCAAAGCCTTTTTTGTACCCTTATAAGACTGATAGCACCCTAGGAAATCTGCTAGGTTCTTAATTGTAGGTTACCAATGACTAATTTGTATAAAAATCAATATCTAATGACAGATGCTCCCAGATACTCCCGGGAATTACTTCCACTGCCTTATCAAATATCAATGTGATATCTGACTCTGCATTTAGGATCAATAAGGTGTAGAAGAAATATATTAGGGAAAGGTCCAGCACTTTTTTCCTGAAATACTCTAAAACATACACCATTCTCTGCAATTTCTCATGCAAAAAAATGGAAGTTAAGACATTGGTGCAAATGAAATTTTTTTTAACAGTTCCTTAACTCTCTTCTACAAACAGATCGCTGCCTGAGTCAAATGTACATGGACCTCTTCCCTCATGGGTGATACGATGAGGTGGGCGCCTGTTGCATTATGAGTTACACCTGACTTTTTTTTTTTAAAGATTTTATTTATTTATTTGTCAGAGAGAGAGAGAGGGAGAGAGAGCAAGCACAGGCAGACAGAATGGCAGGCAGAGGCAGAGGGAGAAGCAGGCTCCCTGCTGAGCAAGGAGTCCGATGTGGGACTCGATCCCAGGACACTGGGATCATGACCTGAGCTGAAGGCAGCTGCTTAACCAACTGAGCCACCCAGGCGTCCCACACCTGACTTTTTTTATAGTTGTGTATTTATGTTTATGCACCTTGGGAGAAAAAAATGTAACTCGTGCAACACACCCAAGGACCTTGTGGCTTAGGAAGAGAAAATAGTTGTTATGACTGCAATCATCTGACTTACGCAAAATGAACAAGGCACTATGCCCTGGCATTTGCATGAGTATTTCAAATCTTTAGTAACTGAATTTCATAACTGCTCAGAAGCATTTCTGATGATGATGGTCTATATCTCTAACATGGATCCTCACAGAACCGTATTTCCATACATTTTCATAAATGAGCTCTTGTACATATTAGCACACACAATTTTCTCAGAAAATGCAATTAATTATCCTTGGCTCTTTCTAACCATATACACCTGTGAGTGATAATCTCAGTAATAAGTGACACCAAAATCAAAAATAGTAAACTAAACTTCAACTTTGTTTTAAATGAGATGACATTAAACCTACTATTCCCTTACTATTGAGTGCTCAAAAAATTCCATTCTTCTCAAGGAACTTACTTCTAGATATGTGTTTTGTAAATCAATTCCGTATTTTAACTTGATGTTATTGTTTGTCCTCGTTTTTTATTTAATGACAGTGCAGGGTAAAGAATTTTTTTGCATTTTATTTATTATTATAATTATCTCTTATTTGTGACACTTGAAACTGGCTTTTACTTGTAGTAAAAATGCAATGGTGGGGCACCTGGGTGGCTCAGTGGGTTAAACCTCTGCCTTCTGCTCAGGTCATGATCTCAGGGTCCTGGGATCAAGCCCTGCATCTGGCTCTCTGCTCAGCAGGTAGCCTGTTTCCCTTCCTCTCTCTCTGCCTGTCTCTCTGCCTACATGTGATCTCTCTCCGTCAGATAAATAAATAAAAAACCTTTAAAAAAATACAATGTTTCTTTTTTAAATGAATTTAAAGTTTTTAAAAAGGGAGTGTATTTAAAGAAAATGGTTAGTGAATAATACTACAGGTGACAGGAAAGTCATGAAAATGGCAGGTAAGGTATGTTTTAGAAGCCCCATCCTAAGGAAAAGCTCTTCATACAGGGGAGCCCTCTTTCACAGACAGTGCATAACTTACATCATTATCACTGTCGATTCCAAAAGCTAATGACATATAAGCAGGCAACCACAAAGAATACCACTATAGAAGATATAGGTAAGATTAAAACTTGAAAAAAAAATTGGGGGGGGGTAGTACAGAAAAACTCAAACAGGGATGAGTAATTTTTAATCACCACCAAGATAACCAAAGACTAGTTTAGTCCCTTTTTAAACCCTTAGGTCATAACTCCTTAACAAATATGAAAGCTCAAACTTCCCCATGAGAATCACTAATAGGAAGAAAAGATACTACCTCCCAGGTATCCTTACCAACCAAAGAAATATTTTTCTGTGCTTTATTTCTCATTGTTCATATTTTTAAAAATAGGGTAACCACATAGATACCTGGAAAACTATAAACTATATCCTGGTAAATATGCTTTTTTTTTTTTTTTTTTTTTTAGATTTACTTATTTAAGAGAGAGCACAGAATGAAAGGCAGAAGGAGAGGGGGAGACAAACTTTAGCAGACTCCATGCTGAGCACTGAGCCCGATGTGGGGCTCAATCTCACGACCCTGAGATCATAACCCTAGGATCACAACCTAGCTGAAACCAAGAGTCAGGGCTTAATCTATTGCACCATCCAAGTGCCCCATAAATACACTTTTACAAACTCCACTCCTCATTTTAGAATCCCTAGGCCACAGCCCCTTGGGAATCATGTACCATGAGTTGGGAATTACTGGCTATCTTAGATTACCATTATAAAAAGTGTAAGCTGCTCTCAGTAACCAAGACATCATTCATTTCTCCTTAAAAGGCACACTGTAATTACTTCAGACAGTTTAAATTTTTTCAGTGATAGTGAAGTGCACTGTTAGAAGCCATAGTTAACTTGCTACAATAAAGCAATTTGTAGAGAAATACAATTAAAGTAAGTTATTTTTATTCTTATTTTAATAGCACAAGAAGAGTGAGTTTGAGGTAACATAGCAACTGTAGGTTGCTATAGAAAGTGAAGTAGTAATATGATTTTTATAATAAAAACAAAACAATTGTTGAGGAGGAACTGTAAGCCTGCCCTGATTAGCATTCCTAACCTTGCAAATATGCCGAAAAACAATCTTTTACAGAATGTTAAATGCCAAGGCTAAAAATGTTTCAACTGTACTTTGATGGATATTACATCTACAGTGTGTATTGTCAAACACAGTGTAAAACAAGCTGTAAAATAAAATCACAAAAGTAAAATAAAACCACAGGGCTTGTAGGAAAGCAACACCACAAGGTACATATGGAAATTTAAAAAGCAAAGGACACTGCTAAAAAGATAACTGTAGGCATCCACAGGGCACATAAAACTAGCTGTCCTTCAAAAACCACTCTACACTTCTTTTATAGTAACAATGACCGTCATTTTTAATTGCATACCTGGCAGTCCAGAATAAGGACCTCATTTCCCAGACAAATGGAAGAAAGGGGTTTCAATACCATTTAAATTCTGAACGACAAAATGTAAGGGAAAATGTTAGATGCAACTCCCAGGAAGTATCCTTAGAGAAATGAAGCCTGACCTTCCACTCACCCTTCCTCCTTCCTGCTGGCAGAGGACAAACATGGTGGCTGGAACAGGAGCTCTGTCTTGGAGCATGAGATGGCCTTCAGAAGAGAGGCCAGAGACACAGCAAAGAAACAAGACGTAAGAAGCTTAGATGTCTGAAACCGCACAACAAAGGCCTTGAAGCCTGACCTTTAGATTTGCACAGGAAAATTAAATAAATTTCCATCTTGTTCAAGCTGTTATCTGGGACTTACGGTCATTCTCAGTCAGACCTGATCCGAGTGTGTCCATGTATATGTTTTCAACCACGCACAAAATTTGTTCCTTCTACCAACTCTTTAAATTTGCTTGAGTTTCACTGTTTCAAATCATCTTAGAACACATTTATTGTGGATTGTTTGAAGCATTAGCTGTCACGAATGAATTTTATCAAATATATATACAGGTAATACAGAAAGAGTCCAGCAATTAATTATTTAATACAAATGTTTCCAATGCTTTTAAATTCTTGCATTTCACTGATGAGTAAAGGAAGAACAAAAAAAATAAGCCATTTGCTCAAGTTCCCGTTCAACGTTCACTAGATTTTCGGTAAATGAAAAACGTGAAGTGAAGCTTAGATTCTACTGGGGGACATGGACAAAAAATAAGAAATAAAAAGTATGAATGGAGATGCAATGAAGGTGGTAAGTTGCTGAGAAAGCCTAGCAAGCAGGAGGAAGGGAAATGGCCAGCCAATGTTTGCTTCGTGTCCTGGAAGGCTGAGGCCTAAAGGGCCAGAGGAAGCCACCCTAGGAAACTGGAGGAAAATGCATCCTGGCTAGAAGAAGGCTCAAATACCTTCATGTGGACAGTGCTTTACATCTGAATAACTGGGGTGCCTCTTCCACATTCCTGGAGACTACTATAGTGAGCAACACTTCTGCACTTCCCCAGGTACCACAAAAGCATTCGTAAACACATGATCACGTTTTCCCCAACAGAGCACATCAATTGAAGCGTGTGCACTGAGATGTACATCTGCTAACAACCACGCTCCTTTGTGGGGCCTGGATTTGGGAAGGAGACACGAGGGGCCACCATGGATTCTAACTGCCATCACAGGACATTTGGATGAATAGCCAATCTGAAATCAAAGGTCAAGGCCAGTAAATCCAGCATGAGCATCAGAAAACCCCAATAGGCTTCTGGCCTGGAACAGTCTCCAAAACTATCCCATCCTGCTGCTCTCTCCCTCTGTCCATGTTACACTTTCTTCTTGCCTCATGCCTACAGTAAAAAGAAAAGAGAGGAAACTAAAACCAAAATAAGACAGAAACTTACAAAATGAAAAGTAGCAGCTCCTGGCCCTTTTCTGACCTACCAATCCCTCTTCTCAGATAAACTCACTTTTATCAGTTTCTGCTTTTAGTTCCTTTGGTGGTTATCAGCCATATCTAAATGGTAAATTATGCCTAGTTCCTCATTTATCAGTTTTAAACACTTTTTATCTATTCCTTGCTTACTTTAAAGTAGTTACTTAACTGTCTTGTGGATCTTTCCCTTATCAGAATAAAGAGTCTCTCTGCTGCTTTTTCACAGCACAATTATTCTCTCCTAGATATCCACATGGCTTCTTCCATCACTTCTTTCAAACTTTCATTCACTTAACATATGTTCCAGTGGGCACAGCAACAATACATAATAATGGGAAGTGGTCCATTGAAGATCGGGCTCAAGCTGACCCATAGGTCACAAGGAAGCTGCACCAATAAGGGTCCCAGAACCCCATGTCACCTACCACTGGTTGTTCTGATGTCTTGCCTTCACTTCCTGGGGGGGTTCCCCAATGACCAGCTGATGGAGGATGAAAATTCCCACACCTGAATCACAGGTAGGTCAGCTCAGTAGGTGAGCACAAGCAAACAGAGACTGCATCACACTGTAGCCCCACTCAGGTAGACCTCAAAGTTGGGGAAGGGGACATTCTCCCAGTGGGTACACACCCAGCTGCCTACTTTGTGTGGAGAGAGAAGGGGCTTGAGGTAAGAATATAAATAGACACACAGATGGCTCGTCAGGGCTCTGGTTAGCAAGAATGGAAGAGGGAACAAGGAGGTCTGGGGAAGAGGTGAGTTGATGAACCCATGGGAATGGGTACAAACGTGAGGATCTCTGAATCACACATCCGTGACCACCAGAGATCACACTTCAGAAAATGTACCAAACAACCAAGTAGACAGGATGGCTCACCCAATGGATGTCAGCCAGATTCTGTCAACCACACTAGCATATATACAAGGTTCTCATGCGACCAGTAATCACTTTGGAGGCTACTCTTGGACCCACAGGTTGGGAACCCTCTCACCAAAGTCAATCCAGCTACTGCTGCTGAGAAACATCTGACCTACCAGCCATAGAAACCATCACTGAGCCCCTAAGATGGTACCATTCTTCTCATTGAGTCACTTGGTGGCAAAATGATTACATCAGACCCCTTCCATCCTGGAAGTGGCCATGTTTCATGCTGAGTGGAAATGATACAAACTCTAGGGATGGGTTGGTCTTTACTGCTCACAGTTCCTCAGCCAGCACGGCTCTTCAATAATGTGTCTTGGGATACCAATAAGCTTGCACACCAGCTAATCCCTCAAAAGGCTGTTTCATCACTCCAACGGGTTGGTAACTCCTGAATCGTATGAGATACGATAGCACGTTATAGACGCCCAGTCACCTGCCTATATCACCTCAGCAAATTTGTAGCATAGTTCAACCTTTAGGCTGATGTGCCAGCTTGGAGATAACACCCTGGAGAGATGAGCATTATTCTTCAAAACATAGCATGCCTTAAACATGTTGTACATGTTGTGCCTCAGAAGCTAGAATATGTAGGTTCAGAAACCTAGTAAAAGAACAGAGGAGAGACTGCTCGTGAACACTCCTAGTGACCCACTGAGGGAATGTTTGCTTCTCTACCCACATGACTTAGGCTTTGGGAGTCAAGAGGTCCTGGTTTTTAGAGGTTTATAACCCTTCCACCAGGGGAAAAAGAAAGAGTCCCACTAAACTGAAAGCTACAGCTGATGCCTGATCACTTGATGTTACTCAGAGACAATAGACCATCAGCAAGGAGAAGAGTTATACTTGCAGAGAGATTATAATAGCCCTCATCAGGAGGCAGGGCTGCGGCAACAATATACTAAGAGCTTAAAAAAAAGTGTGCTAGGCATTAAAGTAGTCCAGTGGACATATCTGGCTATTCCCATGCCCAGTCAGAACTGTAAATGGAGGAGCACCTGGGTGGCTCAGTTGGTTAAGCATCTGTCTTCAGCTCAGGTCATGATCCTGGGGTCTTGGAATCGAGACAGCACTGGGCTCACTGCTCAGTGGGGAGTCTGCTTATCCCTCTCCTTTCCCCTGCTCATGCTCTCTCTTCCTCTCTCTCTCTCTCTATCTCAAATAAATAAAATCTTTAAAAAAATAATAACTGTAAATGGACAGATCCCAGCAACCATAGACTGATAAGGACATGGAGTCAAGGGTTTAGATTCTCAAGGAATGGGGTCTGGGTTAATTCACCAAGCAAGCCATTTGGACCAGCAGAAGTGTTCACCAAAGAGAAGGGGAGTCTGGTAAGAGTGAAAGGGGAGGAAAATTGTGAGAATCAGTTATGACATTAGGACAAACTACCCTTTAGACAAAAACACCCTTTACAAGCAGTGGAGGGCTCTTCATCCCACTAACTTTCCTCTTATAAGTTATCTCAGAAATTGTGAACACCCAAAATCTTGAACTGTGACTGAATGCAGCAAACTTAGTATGAGAAGCAAAATGATTTGAGCTGTGCAAGGGGGATAGTCGAGTGGATGCTATTGATAATCCTCCTCAAAGCCCTTTACAAACCGGCACACCTGACCCAAGCTGGAAGTGTTGAGCAATAATAATTCTGCTCCCTTCTGGGAGAATAGCCCTCCTTCAAATGGGAATGCCTCCCCCAGGAGAACTCACCCACCACCACCAATAGGCAGATCTTGGCCAATGACTGGATAGAATGTGCCTCAAGGTGAGATCGACACTATAACACAACTGACATACCAGGGTTCCCTGTGGATTCAGAATGCAATAGTATATAGCTGAGATCACATTCTTGCTTATCTTTTCTCCCTTGCCTTACCCTACTTTCTTCCCTCCCTTTCTATAGAGAACACCTTCAACCCAATGAATCATTTGATTCACTAAGGCCCCATCTCAAGTTCTGCTTCCAGGGAACCCAATCTGGAAACCACCATACTGAATTGATTCTGCAAAAAATAAAATTCATGCACTACCATCTCACAGTTGATATAGTATTTTTTCCTAACTAATAAAAATAGAACACATTAAATATTTAATTAAGAAACAGCAGACTTTCTAAGCTGAGTTGAGGAGGGTATATCCACTTAAATTATTTTTCTAAGTGGTTTATTCAAAGCATGACCCTCTGAATAAAACATTAGGGACATCTTCCCTTGCTACAATCATATAATATGGCCAGTATAACATAAGCACTTAAATTATAGCTAAGATAGCCTCACTAGGAGACTAAGTGCTCACACACAACAACTCTGATCCTTGAAGGCAGGCCCTGTCACCAGCTCTGACATGGGAAGATTACAGGCCAAAACTCTTCTCACTCTACCTGTAAAATAAGCAGTCAGCCAAATAGCTTCACCTACCCACCTTGGAACCTCACAGGGGAATTTTAATCTGTCTAAAGCAAAATGAAAACCTTTGGCTGTGGAAGACACTAGTTTTATTCTACTGGCAAAGTAAGTGAACCTTACCTAATCTACTCTTAAATATTAACCAAGAGTTTTAAAGCTCTCAGAAGTTTCTTCCTATGACTACCCTAAATTTCTCTTGTGGAAATTTTGTTATAGACTTAGAAAAGAGGTAACAGACTAGTTTTCATCTTAAATAATTTAAATGTCTACACATTTTCTTATAGGCCCTGGCTTTCTAAGCACCCAATGTATCAGTCTCTGCTAACTTTTAGAGCATCTTGTAAACATGTCTATCTATTGTCTCCTTGAAATTAAAGGTCCAAATACAACCAGAAAGACTCATCAATGGTCATAGTAGAGATGGATCTTAAAAAATAAAATCTCTGGGCACCTGGGTGGCTCAGTTGGTTAAGTGACTGCCTTTGGCTCAGGTCATGATCCCAGCGTCCAGAGATCGAGTCCCACATAGGGCTCCCAGCTCCATGGAGAGTCTGCTTCTCCCTCTCAAGCTCTCGCTCTCTCTCTCTCTCTCTCAAATAAATAAATAAATAAAAATCTTTTTAAAAAAATAAATAAAATAGAGGAGTCAAGATGGCAGAGAAGTAGCAGGCTGAGACTATATCAGGTAGCAGGAGATCAGATAGATAGCTCATCAAACCATTGCAAACACCTACAAATCCAAAGGGAGATAGAAGAGAAGAAGAGCAGCAATTCAAGAAACAGAAAATCGACCACTTTCTGAAAGGTAGGACTGGCGGAGAAGTGAATCCAAAGCGACCGGAAGATAGACCACTGGGGGAGGGACCAGCTCCCAGCAAGCTGTGGAACAACGGAGCACTAAATCAGGACTTCTAAAAGTCTGCTCCACTGAGAGACATCGCTCCAGAGGCTAAACCGGGGTGAAGCCCACGTGGGGTCAGCGTGGCCCCAAGTCCCACAGGGTCACAGAAGGATCAGGAGTGTCTGAGTGTTGTGGAGCTCACAGGTATTAGAGTGGGGAAGCTGGCTACAGAGACAGAGCCGAGGAGTGAGCTCTCAGCTCAGGGGGTTACCTTGAACTGGTCGCAGGCTGGGTGAGCTCAGAGCACAGCCAGAGGCTGGGGAGACAGGAGGGATTGACCACTTTTCTCCAAGTGCGGTCAGAAGCCAGGGAGACGGGAGTGATTGAGTGCTTTTCTCTGAGGGCGCACTGAGGAGTGGGGCCCCGAGATCTCGGCTCCTCCGGGCCAGAGATTGGGAGGCCGCCATTTTCATTCCCGTCCTCTGGAACTCTATGGAAAGCATTCAGGGAAGAAATCTCCCGAAAGTGAACCCAAGCGGATTACCTAGCCTGGTCATTGGTAAGGGTGGTGCAATTCCGCCTCGGGCAAAGACACTTGAGAATCATTACAACAAGCCCCTCCTCCCAGAAGATGAACAAGAAATCCAGCCAAGACCAAGTTCACTTACCAAGGAGAACAGCAGAATTCCAGAGAAGAAAGCAAAGCATGGAACTCATGGCTTTCTCCCCATGATTCTTTAGTCTTGCAGTTAATTTAATTTTTTTAATTTAATTTTTTTTCTTTTTCTTCTGCTAAATTTTTAACTTTTACCCTTTCGTTTTTTAACATTTTTTAACTAGTATATCTTAACAATACCTTTCATAAAAAAAAAATAATAATCTTTTTTGAACCTTCATTATTACAGTCACATTTTATCCTTCATTGTATCTAACTTTATTTTTTGTATACACATAGGGTTTTTCTTCTAAAAAATTTGGGGTACAACTTCTTCTAATATATCAAAATATACCTTAAATCTAGCTCCAGGCTTGTTCTAGTCTCCAGCCCAAGCAAATTCTCTCCACTTTCTTTTTCTTTATTCTCCCAACCAATGTACTTCATCAACTCCTTTTTAAGAAATTTAAAAAAAAATTTTTCATCTTTATAAGCATATTCCATCCCTTCATTGTGTTTACCCTTATATATGTTTTTCATTCTTTAAAATTTTGGGAGGTAGTTTCTTCTAAGAGACCAAAATACTCCCAAATTAAGTGGGTAACCCTGTTCTAGTCACCAGTCTAATATATATGTATTTTTTTAATATTTTTTCTTTATTTGTTTTTTTTTTTTCTGAACTTCTTTTTATCCCCTTTCTCCCCCCCATGATTTGGGGTCTCTTCTGATTTGGTTAAAGCGCATTTTCCTGGGGTCTTTGCCACCCTTTTAATATTTTATTTGCTCCTTCATATATTCTTATCTTGACAAAATGACAAGGCAGAAAAACTCACCACAAAAAAAAAAAAAAAAGAACAAGAGGCAGTACCGAAGGCTAGGGACCTAATCAATATGGACATTGGTAATATGTCAGATCTAGAGTTCAGAATGAGGGTTCTCAAGGCTCTAGCCAGGCTCGAAAAGGCATGGAAGATATTAGAGAAATCCTCTCTGGAGAGATAAAAGCCCTTTCTGCAGAAATAAAAGAACTAAAATCTAACCAAGTTGAAATCAAAAAAGCTATTAATGAGGTCCAATAAAAAATGGAGGCCCTTACTGCTAGGATAAATGAGGCAGAAGAAAGAATTAGTGATATAGAAGACCAAATGACAGAGAATAAAGAAGCTGAGCAAAAGAGAGAGAAACAGCTACTGGACCACGAGGGGAGAATTCGAGAGATAAGTGACACCATAAAATGAAACAACATTAGAATAATTGGGATTCCAGAAGAAGAAGAAAGAGAAAGGAGAGCAGAAGTTATATTGGAGAGAATTATTATAGAGAATTTCCCTAACATGGCAAAGGGAACAAGCATCAAAATCCAGGAGGTGCAGAGAACCCCCCTCAAAATCAATAAGAATAGGTCCACACCCCATCACCTAATAGTAAAATTTACAAGCCTTAGCTACAAAGAGAAAATCCTGAAAGCAATCTGGGAAAAGAAGTCTGTAGCGTACAATGGTAAAAATATTAGATTGGCAGCAGACTTATCCACAGAGACCTGGCAGGCCAGAAAGAACTGGCATGATATATTCAGAGCACTAAACGAGAAAAACATGCAGCCAAGAATACTATATCCAGCTAGGCTATCATTGAAAATAGAAGGAGAGATTAAAAGCTTCCAGGACAAACAAAAATTGAAAGAATTTACAAACACCAAACCAGCTCTACAGGAAATATTGAAAGGGGTCCTCTAAGCAAAGAGAGACCCTAAAAATAGTAGATCAGAAAGGAACAGAGACAATATACAGTAACAGTCACCCTACAGGCAATACAATGGCACTAAATTCATATCTCTCAATAGTTACCCTGAATGTTAATGGGCTAAATGCCCCAATCAAAAGACACAGGGTATCAGAATGGATAAAAATACAAAACCCATCTATATGCTGCCTACAAGAAACTCATTTTAGACCCGAAGACACCCCCAGATTTAAAGTGAGGGGGTGGAAAACAATTTACCATGCTAATGGACATCAGAAGAAAGCTGGGGTGGCAATCCTTATATCAGATCAATTAGATTTTAAGCCAAAGACTATAATAAGAGATGAGGAAGGACACTATATCATACTCAAAGGGTCTGTACAACAAGAAGATCTAACAATTTTAAATATCTATGCCCCTAACATGGGAGCAGCTTTAACAGTGATTCTCAGTTACATATTCAAGTTTAAATCTAAATAAGTACAGTAATTCTTCCTCCTCCAACAGGGCCTTTGAGAACAATTGTCAAATGACCCCATTTACTCTCCACTTGGACCAGAGTCTCATAATCACATATCATAATCATCTGTGGGTCTTTATAAAAAACAAACACATGTCTGGGACACTGTCTTGTGGGTTCTGAATCTAGAGAAGGTGCAGTCTGCCCATTTTAGTTCAGAAGCTCCACAGGTAATAATAATTAGAATCACTGGGTATTTATCAAGTGCCATGCACAGCATGAAATATGTAATCATGATTCTGATGATTACCTCTACTTAAGAACTACTTCCGCAACTACTCCTTAACTACTTCCTTAAACCAAAGGCTTTAAATTAACTTTGCAATAAAGATTATTAGCCTTGGAGTCCATGGTCAAGCTTAGGAGTTCATCAGTCTCTTCCTGTTGTAGGCAACTTTGTATGTGTGTGCGTGTGTATGTGTATGTGTGAGAAAGAGAGAGAGAGGTAGGGAGAGAGAATTTTATTGGGAAGAGGATCCATTAGACCTTTCATCATTTCTTTAAAAAGCTTTCTGGGTGGCTCAGTCAGTTAAGCCTCTGACTCATAATTTCTGATGAGGTAATGATCTCCTGGGTTACGGGGTAGAACCCTGCCTCCACCCCAAGCTTAGGGGGGAGTCTGCTTGAGATTCTCACTCTCTCTCTCTCTCTCTGCCCCTCCCTCTCACTTGCATTCTTGTTCTCACTGTCTCTCTTTCTCTCTCTCAAATAAATAAATAGCTCTTTTTTAAGCAAAAAGATTTCTGATCCAGGGTCTCCCGGGTGGCCCAGCCAGTTAAGCCTCTGACTCTTGGTTTCAGCTCAGGTTGTGATGTCAGGTTCATGAGATCAAGCCCCACGTAGAACTCCCTGCTCAGCAGGGAGTCTGCTTCAGATTCTCTCTCTCCCTTTCTCTCTTTCCCTCCTCCCTGCCTGCCATCTCTCTCTCCCTCTCTCTCTCTCTCTCTCCCTTTATTTCTCTAAAAAACAAATAAATTGGGGCACCTGGGTGGCTCAGTGGGTTAGGCCTCTGCCTTCAGCTCGGGTCATAATCTCAGGGTCCTGGGATCGAGCCGCACATTGGGCTCTCTGTTCAGCAAGGAGCCTGCTTCCCCCTGTGATCTCTCTCTCTCTCTCTCTCTGTCAAATAAATAAATAAATAAAAGCAAATTTAGAAAAAAGATTTCTGACACAAAAGTAGTTTAAGTACTGCTTAGAATAAAATTCTCCTGTCATTATATACTCACCTACATTTATTCATACACTCACCAAATATTTGAGCCCCTACCACATGCCAAATATAATTTCAAAGTTTGAGAATATCAATGAACAAAACCAAGCCCCTGCTTGCCCTCAAGGAAAACTCTATTTTAGAGGAATAAATATATAATTATCTAATATGTCAAACAAGTCTTTGGGTCAGAACATAACTTCTTAAACTACTGGCAAAAATTGCACAATCAATGGTGGCATTTAAGACTCCCATTCCAAAGCTAATTCTAAAACCCATGCTAAAAAAAATAAAAAAATAAAATAAAACCCATGCTATTTCCATTTCTTGCTATTTTCAAATATAACCTATTTCATGATGACAAAATTCTTGCCTATTATCTGTTACTGCTTACAGCAAATCCTTTCATAAGTAAATGGCATTTTGCAGTTTTGTAAAATGTCATATAGTGTTCAGTTATTCAAAAATATTTCCAAAGGATCAAAATAGTCATGTTGTATTTCTCTAAATTCCATGAACAAATGCAGAAACCAGCAGATGAGGAAAGATTTTATTATTGATATCACACATTTACATTATAATTCCCAGAATACATCATTATGTTTTGCTTTAAACAATTATCTTTTAAAAAGAATTAAATATTTGTAAATGTCTTTTATTTCTAATCACATAGTTAACAATTTCCGGTGTTCTTCATATCTTTATGTAGATCCTGTTTCCATCTGGAATCATTTTCCTTCTGTCTGAAGAACTTCCTTTAACTTCCTCCTAGGGCAGGTCCACTGGCAAATCATTCCTTCATTCACTGCTGTATGTCTGAAAAATCTTTATTTCATCTTCATTTTTAAAAGATATTTTGCTATTATGGATTTCTAATTTGAATGGGTCTTGTTTTACTTTTTTTTTTCCTTGTTCTTATTGCTTGTCTTTTTACAGTTTGAAGATGTTGCTCCTCTGTTCTCTGGCTTGTTCTGTTTCCTACAGGGAATCAACTGCCACTCTCATCTTTATTTATTTTTATGAAATGCAGCTTTTCCCCTCTGACTGCTTTTATGATTTTTCTCTTTATTACTGGTTTTAAGACATCTGTTTTGATATACTGTGATATAGTTTTCTTTGTGTTTGGAGTTTATTGAGCTTCTTAGACTTGTAGGTTTATGGCCTTCATAAATTTGACATTTTTTCTTTAGGTCTTCAAATATTTTTCTGTCTGTTTGCAAGAACTTCAGTTACACATATATTGGCCAACTGAAGTTGTCCCACTAGTTCACTAATACTCTATTTTTTCTAGACTATCTTAGATTTCATTTTGGATCATTTACATTACTTTGTCTTCAAGTTCACTAATCTTTTCTTCTACAGTGTTTATACTGCTGTAAGTCTTATCAAGTTGTTATCCCTTCAAGTCCAATTTAGGTATTTTTTTAGTATCTTCCATGTCTCTATTTAACATACTCAATCTTATCTCTAACTTCTTGAACATATGAAGTACAGTTATGATAACTGTTATAATGTCCTTTTCTCCCACGAAATCTTTTTGGAGTTTGATTTTAGTTTTCTTGGCTAGTAAGTACATCTAATTCCTATAACTCCATCTTGGTCAGAAGCAGAATTTAACTTTAATTTAACTATAATCAAATATTTTTATTAAATTGTATGATAAAAATTATTTAGTAGAAAAATTTTGAAGAACACAGATTCAGTATACAAGGAACACCTTTAGGATATAAAACATAGAGAATTTAAGTAAATGGATTTAAATAAAGGAATAAAATTTAAATAAAGGAATTTAAATAAAAATTTAAAGGTTTGAGGAAATACACTGATTCAAATTATTTGTATAAAGCCACCTGATTATATTATCAACTGCATTCATCTATTTCTTGACCTGTTTGGGATTTACATAGCTGTTCACTTTACAACAATTTAAGCCACACATTTATATTGTATCAAACACCTTTGTGTAATATCTTATCTTTTTTTAATTTTTTTTTAAAGACATGTAGTCACATCTTCAAGGAACTTATAATAACAGAGTAAGACTATGGGGGGGGGACAAGATGGCGGGGAAGTAGGAGGAGGCGCCTTTTCAACCTGTACCCTAAAGTGAGCTGATTACCTACCAAAGAACTCCGATCACGCATGAAACCAGCCTGAGATCAGAATTACACACATCTGGATCTTTACAGGGGCAGAAGATGCCAGTGGGCAGGTAAAGCGGAGTGGGAAAGGCAGACTGATATCGGAAGATAAACAAAAGGGGGAGGGAGCCACCAGAGGTGACCAGTTGGAAAGTAATACCCCTAATACGAGCGAGAGTGCCCTGCGTCTGGGGACCAGCATTAACTTGGAGACTGGTTGAAAGCACTCCAAAAGAGCAAAAGATCACGGGGGGGAATTGTGGGGATCGGGGTGGCTAGGGACGGGGGCTTAAGTCCCTGGTCCCTGGACAGCCTCCCCTGGCACTGAGCCAGAGAGAGTGCGGTGGAGAAACAAGGTCTTGGTCCCTGAGCTGCCAGCACACCCAAGATTGCATGGGTTCTGGCCTCTGTGAGGGGATGGGAGCCACGCCGGACCGGACGGCAGAACGCGCGAGCCCTGCTACAGAGCCTGAGATGCGCGCCCCTCATCCTCCCCTGAGAGAGGTACAAAGGCCCAGCTGGCGCTCTTTGACACGCGCCATTGTTTCAGAGCCTAAGACAAGCGCCCGAAACTCTCCCCCGAGAGAGGTGCACGAAGGCCCAGCCTGGTGCTTTCAGACCTGCACCCCGTTCTCAGAACCTGAGATGCGTGCACAACCCACAGCCTCCCCTGAAAAGGTGGGCGCAAGCCAGGCACTCTTAGACCTAGAAAGACCAGGCACTCCCAGCCCAGGCCAGCAGGAAAATCTCAGTGTGTGATCACTGCTTGGAACCTCTCTGGCGGTCTGGAGCTGCCCAAACAGCTGCCGCTGCTTTGGTTTTGGATACAAGCAGAAGATCCTGCGTCCCCAGGGACCGTGACTTGGAACCTGCTCTGCCAGCAGCCAAGGGGGGATTTATATGGGCTCTGCAACACCCACAGAAGAACAGACTGAGGCTTCTCTCTGAGAGGGAGGTCAGGGTGCAGTTTGCTTTCCTCTAAACCTACAAAAACCATCAAAAGCAGTCAAGGCGAGAGGAAAAAAAAAAGGTGAACAAACATAAAAACCTCCAGAGAACAAAAGCCTGAAAAAACTGGTTTCCTCAGAGCCCACCCCCTTGAGGGGGACTAGAGGACTTAACTCAGGGAACATCATTGACTGAAAACCCACATGGCAGGCCCCTCCCCC
>NW_019154088.1:46793653-46876513 GCF_002288905.1 Enhydra lutris kenyoni
ATCAGAAAGGATGAATACCCAACTTTTGTAGCAACACGGACGGGACTTGAAGAGATTATGCTGAGTGAAATAAGTCAAGCAGAGAGAGTCAATTATCATATGGTTTCACTTATTTGTGGAGCATAACAAATAACATGGAGGACATGGGGAGTTAGGAGAAGGGAGTTGGGGGAAATTAGAAGGGGAGGTGAACAATGAGAGACTATGGACTCTGAAAAACAATCTGAAGGGTTTGAAGAGATGGCGGGGGGTGGGAGGTTAGGGGAACCAGGTGGTGGGTATCAGAGAGGGCACGGATTGCATGGAGCACTGGGTGTGGTACAAAAACAATGAATACTGTTATGCTGAAAATAAATTTAAAAAAATGCTTAAAAAAAAAGACTATGTACACAAATAGCAATGTCTCTAAAATAACTATCAGATACATGATCCTAACAAAGTGTTCAGTGCTTTAAAGCAGGGATAAAGTATTCCAGCTGAGTATAATAAAAGATGGTTTAATAAAGAAAATTGTCTATGAACTGAATTACCTGCAATAATAGTTAAGATTTGTAGGACCCTTTCCTGCTTACAAAAAGTATTTGGCATATGACACATCATTCAAAGTACAGGTAGGATTTTTGTGATGATGAGAAGAAAAAAAGCATTCTAAGCTGAGGAAGGGGTATACATGAGGACACTGAAGTATGCTGAAAGCATGTTCTACAAACAGAAAAAAACCCTGTTTGTCTGGGACTAGGCATTCAGCCTTGAAAACAGGTTGAGAATATACCATGGAATTGAATGTCTAGATACAATACTGATCAGGCAGGAATATGGAAACTCCTCCCCTAACCTGCCCTATCTTTGTTGCCCAAGTCAAAAACCCAAAGCCCTCCTTGATTTCTCATTCCCTCTATTTTCACATCTAATCTATCGACAACTTCCACTTATTCTGCCTCCAAATTATATCCCCAAACTATTTTTCTCTCCTCCCCTGCTGCTGCCACCCCAGGCCAACTAACCATTATCTCTCACTTTGGGACTTTAGAGTCCCAGGAAAGCTGCCCAGAATAAATGGCATCTGCTCTACTCAGCATGCCCATGAAGCTTCCATGAATTTTATGAACCCTTGGCTAAATAAATCAGAAATTTCAGTAGGCATCTGGGTGTGTGGTCTGTTCCACCACCAAGCAGCCCATCTACTATAATATAGACCTAAAATGTTGGTTTTTTTTTTTTTTTTTTTCACAGTGTTCTGTATTCCTTTTTCAGAAAGCGGACAGACTAACTATCAAAGCTCAGTGTGAAAAAGAAAAGATAATCAGCTAAAATTAATGCTGCTGCTAAAATTCTACAGAACTTCTGGTAGCAAATAGCCTGTTGAACTATAAAGTTCAAGTTTCCTTTTAAAAGTTTCTTTTCTTGGGAAATAGGATTTCTTGCAAATTCAGATTTCCTCTAATAAGATTTTTATAGCATCTGATTTGATAGTCAAATCCCTTGCTAAGTTTCTATATAAAAGCTTCCACTCTTTTGGATGTAGCCATTCCTTCAGATACCTATGATCTTTCCAAAATAGCCAGGCAAGACTGCTTCATTCAGCCAGTGTCTGCTCTTTGCTGCCAAATGATGTTACACTGCTTCTGAGGTCAGGCTCTGATGAGCTGCAGAAGCAGGTAAAATTCCATTCTGGTCCTGTGAACATCACCAATAATACTCTGCCTAAAGCAATGTTCATCCAACCTGCATTATCTGTAATGTGTTTTCTCAGGGAAAAGAGTCAGATGGTAATAAAAATAACCCTTCTTTCTGTCTAAAGTTGTCCCAGGTTTGTCATATGTACTAACCAAAATGAACTCAAGATAGATTACAAGATCCTATTCCCTGATAAACATGGATGTAAAAATTCTCACAAGATACTAACAAATCAAGTCCAACAGTACATTAAAAGAATTATTCACCACAATCAAATGGGATTTATTCCTGGGCTGCAGGGTGGTTCAAAATTCACAAATCAATCAATGTAATACACCATATTATAAAAGAAAGGATAAGAACTATATGATCCTCTCAACAGATGCAGAAAAAGCATTTGACAAAACCAGCATCTATTCTTTTTTTTTAAGATTTTTATTTATTTATTTGACAGACAGAGATCACAAGCAGGCAGAGAGGCAGGTAGAGAGAGAAGGAGGGTAAGCAGGCTCCCTGCTGAGCAGAGAGCCTGATACGGGGCTCGATCCCAGGACCCTGAGATCATGACCTGAGCTGAAGGCAGAGGCTTAACCAACTGAGGACTCAGGCGTCCCCAGCATCTATTCTTGATAAAAACTCTCAACAAAATAAGGACAGAGGGAGCATAGCTCAACATCGTAAAGGTCTAATTCAAAAGACCTACAGCTAAAATTCCTCGACGGGGAAAAACTGAGCACTTTTCCTCTGCAGTTAGCAACAAGACAGGGGTGTCCACTCTCACCATTTTTATTTAACATAGTACTGGAAGTCCCAGCCTCAACAATCAGACAACAAAAGAAAATAAAATGCATCCAAATTCTCAAGGAAGAAGTTAAACTTTCCCTATCCCCAGATGGCATGATATTCTATGTAGAAAACCCAAAAAACTCCACCAAAAAATTACTAGAACTGACACACAAATTCAGCAAAGTCAAAGAATATAAAATTAACATGCAGATATCTGTTGAATTTCTATATACCAATAATGAAGCAGCAGAAAGAGAAATCAGGAATGGACCCCATTTACAATTGCACCAAAAATGATAAGATACATAGGAGTAAACCTAGCCAGAGAGGTTAAAGATCTATAAAACTATAGAACATTTATGAAAGAAATTGAAAAAGACACAAAGAAATGGAAACATATCTTATGGAACACTTATGAAAGAAATTGAAGAAGACACAAAGAAATGAAAAAGCACTCCATGTTCATGGATTGGAAGAAAAATAGTTCTAAAATGTCTATATTACCCAAAGCAATCTGCACATTTAATGCAAGAACTAGAACAAACAATCATAAAGTTTGTATGGAACCACAAAAGACCCCAAATAGCCAAAGCAATGTTGAAAAAGAAAATCAAAGCCAGAGGCATCACAATTCTGACTTTGAGCCTTATTACAAAGGTATAGTCATCAAGACAGTATGGTACTGGTACAAAAACAGACACATAGATCAATGGTACAGAATAGAAAACCCAGAAATGGACCCACAACTATATGGTCAACTATTCTTCAACAAAGAAAGAAAGAATATCCAATGGATAAAAGACATTCTCTTCAACAAATGGTGTTGGGAAAACTGGATAGCAACATGCAAAAGAATGAAACTGGACCACTTTCTTCTACCACACACAAAAATAAACTCAAAATGGTTTAAAGACCTAAGTATGAGACAGGGAACCATCAAAATCTTAGAGGAGAACACAGGCAACACCTCTTTAACCTCGGCTGGAGCAACTTTTTACTAGACATGTCTCCAGTGGCAAGGAAAACAAAAACAAAACGAATTATTGGGACTTCACCAAGAAAAAAGGCTTCTGCACAGTGAAGGAAATAATCAACAAAACTAAAAGACAGCCTGCAAATGGGAGAAGATGTTTGCAAATGGCATATCTGATAAAGAGTTAGTATCAAAAATCTATAAAGAACTTATCAATTTCAACACCCCAAAAATGAATAATCCAACTAAGAAATAGGCAGAAGACATGAACAGACATTTTTCCCAAGAAGACATATAGATGGCTAACAGACACATGAAAAGATCTTCAATATCACTCAACATCAGCAAAATACAAATCAAAGCCACAAGGAGATATCTCTCACACCTGTCAGAATGGCTAAAATTAACAACACAGGAAACAGCAGATGTTGGCAAGGATGTGGGGAAGAGGAAACCCTCTTACACTGTTGGTGGGAATGCAAACTGGAGCAGCCACTCAGGCAAACAGTATGGAGATTCTTCAAAAAGTTAAAAATAGAACTACTCTACGACCTAGCAATTGCACTACTAGGTATTTACTAAAAGGATACAAAAATGATGATTCAAAGGGATACATGCACCCCAGTGTTTATAGCAGCATTATCAACAATAGTCAAACTATGGACAGAGTCTAAATGTCCATCAACTGATGAATGGGTAAAGAAAGTATTACCCATCAAAAAGGATAAAATCTTGCCATTTGCTACAACACCAATGGACTAGAGTTTATTATGTTAAGCAAAATAAGTCAGTCAAAGGAAGACAATTACAGTATGATTTCATTCATATGTGGAATTTAAGAAACAAAAGAGATGAACATATGGGAAGGGGGGGAAAGAGAGAGAAGGAAACAAATCATAAGAGACTCAACTACAGAGAACAAACTGAGGGTTGATGGAGAGAGGTGGGCAAGGGATGGGCTAAATGGGTGATGGATATTAAGGAGGGCACCTGTGTGATGAGCCCTGGGTGTTATATGTAAGTGATGAATCACCAAATTCTACACCTAAAACTTATTTTGCCATATATGTTAACTAACAGGAATTTTTTTTTAAGATTTTATTTATTTGTTAGAGAGAGAGAGAGAGCATGTGGGAGCACAGGCAGACAGAGTGTCAGGCAGAGGCAGAGGGAGAGGGAGAAGCAGGCTCCCTGCCGAGCAAGGAGCCCGATGTGGGACTTGATCCCAGGACTCTGGAATCATGACCTGAACTGAAGGCAGCTGCTTAACCAACTGAGCCACCCAGGTGTCCCTAACTAACAGGAATTTAAACAAAAACTTGAAATAAAAAGATTCACCTAGCAGCCTGTGTTCTGGCTGAAATCCCATCTCATTTCAAATTTCAAACAACATCCTTTACACAGAAACAACACAGTAAATGTTCTTAAAGGAGGACAAAGAGGAAGAGTAAGTGATTGCATGGGCAACATTGCCAGCATCCATAAGGAGGTAAATGAGATTAAGAACTGAGAAAATGCCACTGACACTAAAATTGGGAATTCACTGCCGTTCTTTGAAACAATTTTAAAAGAGATAAAGAGCACTGCTCAGAAAATATATCTTCTTTTCCATCAATAACCCAAACACAAAAGACTGACCTGCTTAAATCAGTTTCAAAATGGCTATACCAGGATACCAAGGTGAATCCAGGCAGCCTGCTCCCCTAATTAAAATACAACCAACCTACTTAACCATTCAATATGATACCTTGGGTGGGCAGATATCCACAGCATGTTCCTTAAATCAAATTATGGTGGGATGAATATTGTTATGCCTAACCCCAGATCCCCTTGTCCTCCATAAGTTAATGAAGTTAGTGGCTCACAACATGCTGACAGTTTCCGACCTCATGCACCTGTATGCCTCCACCTCGCCACCTGGAGGCTTTCTCCAGAGGGGAACTTGCTTGACATCAAGCAGTTTCATCCTGGAAATAAATGGAATAGACCCTCAAATCCCCAACCAATAGGGAACAGGAATTGGTAGATAACCATCTCAGCCTCCCTGTCCCCCTCTGGGACAGTTCTGAGGTGGGCCCATGCAATTTCTCAGAATGCCCTCAATAGGAATAAACCCCACTCGCCCAGAGTAGTAACTAAGTATTGGCTTCTCTCTCTTCTTTTTTTTCATTTTTCCAACATTCTTGCTGTCCTGGGTGCAGACAATAAAAGGATGTGTTGTGTGCAGAGAATTTTAAAACAATAACAAAACCAGCTTAAAGTCAGTTTGCTTTCTAGTAATACCATTGAAAATTTTAAACAATGTCAGAGCAAAAATGCTCCTCCTTTTTGGGGCAAACCACTCCCATAGGCACCCCCACCTTGGTATGCCACTACTGAAAAGGTTAGACATACCCAGGATGGCTTTGACATCAGATGGACTTTGGTTCAACCCACACTCTGTCACTTACTAGCAAGTGGCATGTAAGTTTAAGTAAATGACTTAACCTCTGTAAGCCCCATTTTGTTATGTGTCAGATAGAAGTACTAGTAGGACATAGTATTAATAGTATTAGTATAATAGCATTAAATACTATTGAATGAGAAATACACAGCAACTACTCACCAAAACATGTTGTGTATGGGTTCATAAATAGTAGGTTCTGTTAATATCATCTGGCCTGAATATGTAACGTACATTAAATCTATTAAATTTAATACAATCATTAATGTAGACATTAGTCCCTATTATCATCCAGAAGGCATATGCAGTTACATTAAGATTAACACAGACTATTCATATCCCTCAAAGTATTTAGTTTAATTACACTCTGTTCCCTGAAATAAAATGTCAGCAGATATCTCCAACTCATAATCTTTTCAACATTTATTCAACTCATCTCTAGTTTTCCATCTCCTTCCTTCCCCTTTATCTTCAATTTCTTTTTTTTCCAGTTCCTATTGAATTCCTGATGAGGCCTACTGAGTCCTATTTACAATCCATAATGGGAGCTTCATAGCAAAAGAGAAGTGAATTTTAAGTTCACTCAGGCTGCTACATTACCTGTTTGAATTTTGAATTTCTTTGGCTCTTAAGATTTTAAATGTCCTTTCATCTCACTCTAATATCTATGAATATGATAGAATCCTGCATTTTTTCATATTCTTCATATCTGATAGAACCTTATAACTCATAAATATATTAAAATGATATTCAATTAAATTCTGATGATTTCTCATGACCTTATCTGGCTTTGCCATCCCAGCTTTTAAGGTCATTTTACTGATAAGCATTTTAGTAGTATCTGCCTTAAAACAGCCTAGTAGAGGATAGGGTGTTTCACTCTGGAGTCAAAGCTTGGCCATGCCAATCACTGCATGTAGTTACCTTGGGCAAGTCACTTACACTTTCTTTCCATAATGTGAAGATAATACTAGTATCTCCCTTATGGAGTTGGTGTGGGGTTAAATAAGGAAAGTGTCTACGATGTTGCCTGGCACATAAGATATGTGCAATCATATAAGTCACAATTATTACTATCAGTATTATTATTACTATTAGTATTTCCAACTTATAATATGTTGTTTTTATGTACGTTTGTCCTCCTTGACAGTAAATGCCTATATGCCCTAATATGAGATGGGGCCATCTCTTTGGGGTGCTTTCCACAAACGTCCCATAAATGCAAGTTGAATTGAGTGCATAGCTTGATTCATTGGTTCCTGGTATATACTTAGGCATATGGGAATTTAAATAGTTTCAATTTTCTCCTTTTGCATTTGCTCCACTAGTGAATTTTACTAACAAAACACATAATGGTCAAGAGGTTGTTTTTCCCAGGCTGATAGAATCTCCCCCCAATTTAGCTTTCACCCCTTCTTTCCTGCTGGGTGCTGGTACCCTCCTTCTCTCAGATGCAGTCCCTCAGCTCTGACCCTCCCTCTCTGAGGTGGCTGATGTAGTCTCATTCTTTGGTACCAAGCACCTTGATCACCGACACCTCATGCTGACTTTCCTGGCTGCCTGAATTGGGTGAGTGATCTGCTGTGTTCATCTGAACTTGAACCCCATTCTTATGTGGATCTGTCTAGATCCATTGCCTGCTCCTACAGTTGTAATCACCTGAATCATTACAACAGATATGTGGCTTTATATTTTCTGAAGTTCTTTCAAGAACATTTTCTCATTTGATCCTCCAGTGAAAAAGGAGGACTTATTTGATTATTCCTAATGTGGACGAGGAGAGATTAGAAAAGGTCAGAGAGGTGGTGTCTACCAGACAGAGACTAGAACAAAGATTTACAGGTGAGTGTACTATAGAAGAGAGAGGCCTGAACCTAAGAGAAGCAAACCAAAGGAAAGCAGCCAACCTCACCTGGTTTGTGTGATAGATGGACCTCTTAACAGACTAGGAATCACCTTGAGTACAAACTTTGGAAGCTTTATCTCAAACACAAGCCTTTGAGTACTTCACAAACAGATAGTACCATAAAACCCTGATTCTGAAGTAGACACTAGATGCCCTATAGTCTTTCTCAGTCAGGGTTCCACTGAAGAACTGAATCCTACAGAAAATGATTGGTGTGACTTCTTTCTCAATTCTTCCAAGAAAGCTAGGACTACTCTAGATGCAGAAGCAAGAAGTTAATTCATTATATTCTCTGGATGCCTTAAAGATTTAAAAGCCTTATAGGATCTTGGTTAAAAGGAAATAAATGAGTATAAGAGAGTTTTCATTAGGTCTGCTATGTACAACAGACTCCACCTGAAATAAGTATCTCCTCTTATGTGTTAAAACACAATAGCAGGGGCGCCTGGGTGGCTCAGTGGGTTAGGGCCTCTGCCTTCAACTCTGGTCATGATCTCAGAGTCCTGAGATCGAGCCCCGCATCGGGCTCTCTGCTCAGCAGGGAGCTTGCTTCCCCCTCTCTCTCTGCCTGCCTCTCTGCCTACTTGTGATCTCTCTCTCTCTCTCTGTCAAATAAATAAAACCTTTAAAAAAGAAAAAAAAAAAACACAATAGCAGACCTGAATAAAAGATTCCACTGAGGGGTCATTCTTAATGGAGAAATACCTTAAGTTTAAGTCCTATATCTATCAGTCTGGCAAAAGAAAAATCTACTACTAACTTCAGACTATGTATCTGTGGAACCCTTGTGTTTTATTATTTGAGAACCAGGGAACAGAATGGAACATACTACCACCTTCCAGCCTCCCAAGCGAGAGAACATCTCTGGAGAATGTTCTCCAGGCACTGGACCAGCCAGAAGAGCTCAGTCTATGAACAACAGTAACTTCAGGTGTCAACACAGATGATAAACTTTGGAAACAGGCAGATTGAAGCAGGCTAGAGAGTTTTTCCTGTAAAGTGCTTTCAGAGATTTGTGGAGGATGTTTCTAGAGGCTGGGAAATTGATCCCCATTGACTCCAGCCAGGAAATGATAACTTACAAGCCCTATTTTGACTGTACAATGGTAAGCCAGGGCCATCTGGCAGTAAAATCAAACCAACTGGGCCTGTTCTGACCTGACAAACCATCTCCAACCAAGGAAACAAGTCGCCTTTGTCATTAATACATCTTTTAGTTAAAACAACAAGGAAAAAGAAATACAACTGGCTAGATTCAAGGGAACAAAGTCAGGGGAATTTTGCCTCCAATTTATTTCCATCCATAAGCTCTCTTTTATACTTTAAACATGTTTACTTTGAAGATGATGTAAGGAAGGAAATGGCCTCTGAGAGAGAGGGAAAAAACATGAATTTAGAACAGAAAACTAAAGGCCTAAGGAAACAGACCGCCAAGGAATCAGAATAGAATATTATTTGAATAAATTGGCTTAACCAAGATTAATTCTGTTTATTGAAGGGCAGAACTGTTATTAAAGCTAAGTAAGCAGTGGTCTGTGTCCAATTAGGGGGAAAACTCTCAGGGGAAAGACAACCACGAACCAGCGTGAGAACTGCCCTGGAAGCACGGAGGGAGAGAAGGTCCTCTGACAGACCTCTTCAACACAAAGGCCTGAAAGAGAGATTAGAGGCAGCTTTGAGACAACCTCTCCATTGGCTCTCCCTTATACAAGATTAAATGTACTGGGAAGAGGTGAATAAGTAGGAAATTTGACATTTAAACACTAGGAAAGTAACCACAGTTAACACAAAGTGTGCTATAAATTCTCTCCTTCAGTCCAGTTTCCCTGAAGTCCCCACTATAGCCCTAGAGGAAAGTACTAGTATTATCTATTTTGACTGAATCAATTGGCTCCTTTTCTGCTTCTTGGGATTTTTTTTTTTAAATACTCCTTGTGTACCTTCTGTACACCAGGCACCGTGCTGGGCTCTAGGTATGGCTGTTGCCTTCAGGACCCTTACAGACAGTACAAATTATGGAGGGAAAAGAAGTAAAGGGCTATGGTAGAAGTGAAGGAGGGAAAATCTAATTCAGTGGCCAGGTCAGCTAAGGCCTGAAAGGTGAGAAGGAACCAGCCACATGAACAGCCAGAAGGAGAAGCACACCAAGCAGAAGACACAGCCAGGGCAAGGGCTCAAGGCTGGAAGAAACTCAATATATTTGCAGTTTGAAACGTTTTAGTTGGTGAGAGAATAGTGAGCAGTAGGGAGGGGAACATGAGAAAAGTTTGCAGAGATGAGTAAGAGCCAGACCCCACAGGAAGTTTCAGAACTTGTTACAGGGCTTGGGTGTCTATTAAGTACAGTGGAAGCTCCTGAAGGGTTTTAAGCAGGAGCAATAAGATCTAATTTGAATTTTCTTTTAAAAAAATCACTTGAATTGATCTTAGGAGAGAAGATTGTAGGGATTGAAGAGGAGAAGACAAATGAGGAAACTATGGTCCAGGTAACAGAGACAGTGGTGGCTTGAGCTACATATGGGATGGCCATGGAGAAGAAACAGAGTCAAGGTATGCTTTGGAGGCGAAATTAATAGAAGTCAACCTTCTATGCAATTCGGTGATAGCACTTATCACATTTTCTTATAATTCTTCCTTTGTCTCTTTCTGCCAATGACTGTGAGCTTTTTGACTATTTCACTACTCTGTGCTTCCTCACAGCCAACCATATTTTCTGACAAATTCTCAATAAGGATTTGACAAATACCTGTAAATGACGTCAAAAAGATGCAACCACTTCTGGAGGGATATACTGTCTGTTCTGTGTGGTCTTAACCAGGTGAGGATTGTGAAAGAACAAGGCCAGCAAGTATCATTTTGAAACAGAGTCATCCTACTTACCCCTCTAGATCAGGGGCCTCAGGACCACTATAGGGAGCATGGTAGATTCTAGCTAAGTATGTTGATACTGTTAATCATGGATGCTCCTCCAATCCCCTGCTGCCAACATTTCAGAAGAGGTAGTACAGTATGCTGTTCAAAAGAATGGACTTTAGTGTCAGGATCCTACCACTGATCCCTCCTAGCTGTGTGCCCTTGTACAAATTACTTAACATCTCTGTGTTTTATCACTGTAAAATGAGTAATAATAATATTGACTGTAAGTAGGCAGAATAATGGACTTCCAAATATCCTCACATCCTAATCTTTGCAACCTGTAAATATGCTGTCTTACATGGCAAGGGGGAATTAAAGCTGCAGATGAAATTAAGGTGGCTAATCCACTGGCTTTAAAATAGGGAGATTATCCTGGAGTATCTGTGTGGGCCTTTGCTAATCAAGAGTCCTCAAACTTGGGAAAGAGAGGTAGAAGAGTCATTCTCCAAGCCATACAGTACAAAAAAAGACTCTATGAACTGATGGCTTTAAAAACAGAAAAGGGGGGCACCCAGGTGGCTCAGTCAGTTAAGCCTCCAGCTCTTGGTTTGGGCTCAAGTCATAAACTCAGGGTCATGAGATCAAGCCTTGCATCAGGCTCTGCACTCAGTGGGGAGTCTGCTTGAGATTCTTTCCTTTGCCTCCCTCCCCCCACCCGTCTGCTCCTTCCCACACATGCCCTTGCACTGTGCTCGCTCTCTCTCGCTCTCTCTCAAGTAAATAAAGAAAATGTTTAAATAAATAGAATCAGAAAAGGGTCATGAGCCAAGGAATGCAGATCGGCTCTAGAAGCTGGAAAAAGCAAGGAACTAGATTCTCCGCGAGAGCCTCCAGAAGACCACAGCTCTGCCAACACCATGATTTTTAACCTCTGCAGACCCATTTTGGACTTACAACTTCCAGAACTATAAGATAATAAAAGACATAAAATAATAAATATTATTTTAAGTCACTAAATTTGTTATAGCAGAAATACGAAAGTAATGCACTAATATCCTGTACAGGTACTATGAAGATTAAATGAGTCAGTGTGTCTAAGAATGTTCTTGACACAGACTTGCTCATATATGTTTCATCTATCATCCTGTTGGAGAAGGAAGCCTGACTAGTTTAATGTCCTTGGCTGCAGAGTCCACTTAGGATAACCCTACTTCATTATATGATTACATAAATTACAAAGAATATATTCAAATATAATCATGTAAATACAAGCTGTCAATATAGTTTTAGACATTGTGGCTTAGGATATAGACAACATTCTTAAACATTTTCTAAGTCCCAGTATCATTTCTCTTTCCCCAAGGTACTTTATCTGGAGAGGAAACAATTGAATTGACTCTGAAGATCAGAATCCAGTAATCCCAGACGCCAGTTCTGAAACTCAATTGTCATGGGATTCCTTACCTCCTCCTTCCCATCCCCTAGAAAGGAAGGATTTTTATATTCATTGTTAAGCATTTCTATCATTAATGAATAACCTGAGTGAATGCAAAGAGATTCATTAATATTTTCACCAATTAAGGAAGGACATATTTTCATTATCAACTACCATCATTAGTTGGCTTAAACTGAAATCCTCTTAGTTTAATAAACTCACCACTGCCATTCATTAAAATACAATACGCTTTGCCAGAAACAGCATTCTACCCTACATTACCTGGCGAAGTTTCACTGGAGATCCAAACTGTAATATCAAGTAATAATTTAATGCCCGACCCTGCCCCATTCACAATTATAACCGATCTTATAAAAGCTGGATCATTCCTGGAATGTTCATGACCTAAAGATGCCATGGTCTTCATAAGGACCATTTCCACAGCAATTTATTGAAAGGAAGGCTATGTTTATTCCAGTCAGGTTTCAGCCATCCGTTTAAAGCTTTCTAATTTCACTTCTTGTTAATTGTTCCCCCAGCATTTCCTGTAACTATGCCTTATCTGATTCTTTCATTCCAGAGTGTTATTTTTATTGCAGTGTAAAACAGAAAACATTTTTGAATTATAATTGGAAGTCCTGACTGGTTTCCCATGTGATGCTGAATAATTTAATCCTGGCTAATTAGGCATGGGGAACCTCCGACTCACCCTGCAGAAAGGCTTACCCTGACTTCTGGTGGTCCTTCTAGAATATTGCTAATTTTCAGAAGCCATGTGTAGTGATAATGAGCACATCTTTGCCTCTCTTGCCCTCATGAGGGAAACTCGAAATTTCTAAAGTGGTATTTAGATGAGCAATGATGCTTTTCAGTGTTCTAAATTATTGACTGGAACATCCTGATAATGACCGGACCATCAATCTTCTCCAACTCTCAGTTCAAGGGGAATGTGCCTGCTTCAAGACTCCTACTGAGGATTTTCCCAGGAAACAGAATGTTAACCTTAAGTGACTTTTCATTTTTTTTAATTTAAGAAAAATGGGCAATTACCTTTGCTCTGCAGACTTCACAAACTCCAGTTTATTCTTCAGAAGATTTTAGCAGAGTTACAAGGTGAAGATTTGTGTCTGAGCTAATTAGCAGTTCCTACTTCCATTGGAGGGACTGTGCTGTAAAAAGACGAAGGAGGCCAACAGGACCATGGTACTTCTAGAATCCTTATAGAAGGACTTCTCTGACAAATGTAAATTTGCAGGCTGAAAAATCACATCTATTCTTCAATATATTTTCATCAGACTCTGACGATCTTGCAAGCGCCCGCTGCCTATATTCATTTTATTAAATGTTGACTTCATATCACCAACCATTTTCATCTTTTGGAAAAGTTTTATCAGTTTTTAAAAGGAAAAAGAAAGCTGTCAACATAATTTTAATTCTTTCTCTGACACGTCTTTTTATGTCTTATATTTGCATTTTTCTTTTTTGCATTATTTGGTCTATTATATGAAAGGGTCTTCTTTCAAGTACTAACATAAAATTCAAGAGGACATTGAATTCAATTGGCTTTATTTTTTTTAAAGGATGAAATATATCCAAGGAATAAGATATATAGAGCTGAAAGGAAACTTTGAGATTCTTCTACATCTGAGAGTTCATATTGGAAGTCCTGCTCAGTATGGATCTCCCACAGGAACTACTGTTTGGTCACTCTGCAAAGACGTTTGGGATGCTTCCATAATTTGGCTATTATAAATAATGCTGCAATAAACAGAGAGGTGCCTATATCTTTTCAAATTAGTGTTTTCATATTTTTGGATAAATACCCAATAGTGGAATTACAGGAATCTACGGTAATTCTGGTTTTTTTTTAAAGATATTTATTGATTTATTTATTATTTGACACACAGAGAGAGAGAAAGAGGCAGAGGAAGAAACAGGCTCCCTGCTGAGCCAGATGGGGGGCTTGATCCCAGGACCCTGGGATCACACCTGAGCCGAAGGAAGACACTTAATGACTGAGCCACCCAGGCACCTCTATTTTTAATTTTTTGAGGAAACGCCATACTCTTTTCCACAGTGGCTGCACCAGTTTGCATTCCTGCCAGCAGTATCTTCATCAACACTTGTTGTTTCTTGTGTTTTTGATTTTAGCCATTCTGACAGGTGTGAGCTGATATCTCATTTTGTTTTGATTTGCATCTCCCTGATCTTCAGTGATGTTGAGCATCTTTTCATGCGTCTGTCAGCCATCTGGATGTCATCTTTGGAGAAATGTCTGTTCGTGTCTTCTGCCCATTTCTAAACTGGATTATTTGACTTTTTGTGTTGTGTTTTCTAAGTTCTTTATATATCTTGGATATTACCCCTTTATCAATAACCTCATTTCTTAACAAATAGTGTTGAAGGCCAATAATCTACCCATGACCCTTTGCCATTTATTGGCAATACCAAGGACAAGATTCAGACACTCTCAACCACCAATCCACTATTCTCTCCACTATACTATATCATTTGCCACAGTTAATGTACTGAAAGAGTCACTGAATTGTTACCATGCATTTCAGCACTGCCTCTCATATCAGGGACCCTGATATCCACCCCGACACACAAAGTTATCAGATAGTTGACAGCTGAATAAAAAGTGGAAAATTTAGAGGTTGGCAAAGACTTTTGACAAAAAGTCAGACTTCTTTATATAAGCTCTAATGAGTGAATCTCTTTTACTAAACCCTTCAGTTTGGGACTCATAGTTATTATTTATTAAGCAATTAGTATGTGCCAGCAGCATACAAAACAGTTTACATTTAATTACTTCATATTATCTCATTTAATCCTCATTTTCCTATGAAACAGTTCTTGCTTTACAGATAAAGAAACTGAGGCTCGGAGGCCATTAATAATCTCTTGGGGTTACACAGTCAGTAAGTAACCAAAGCAGAATTTTATCTACAAGTAGAGCTCACTATACTGCAATCAATTAGTGACTTCTCTCTCAAATAGTCAAATCAAGTAAAATGTATTGAAAACAATTTTCACTCTATTTGTGCTTTTTTTCCTTGCCCTGCCCTGATCAAGCAGAGAAAATATATTACTAGCATTCTCCCAAAGTTTGAAAATGTTATCATTAAACCAGGTTACAGCTTTCTTAAAAAATAACTGATGTCACCTTCCAATGGCAGAACCCTTTTGGTCACTGGTCTAAATTCATTACATTGATTCTTACTATGTTTTCAATGAAATACACTGCTTAGCACTTCAATGAAGTAACTGCTTAGCACTCCACCACCCAGTCTATATCCTTTTATAATTCTTTCCTTTCTCCTGCTTTTCTCACAGGTTAAATAACTCCAAATGCTTGAGGTTTTATTCAAAGAGCCCATTTCCAATAGCATAAGCATATCTACACATCAATTCTAAATGTGTGGTTCTTCTAAGTGGGTGTGTGTATACAAAAAACTTTCTCTTAGGCTCTCAGGCAGTCCAGGTGGAGTCACTTTCCTAAAGTCCTGAGAACAAATACACTCAGGGCACCACACCGATTCTCTGTTCCCTCCTCCCCTTTCACAGAAGCCCCTTTCCTTTTTCCTGTTCTGTGAAAGGCAGACCTCACCCAAGCCAGATCTCCCTTCAGGGCATGACCCTGCAATGGAGAAACCATAGGCTACAAAGAGACAGTTCCAAGTGCCGCTGAGAAAGTGAGCGACTCTCTACTGGGCTATGTATCCTTCCTGATTCAGATGGCTTCCAATTCACTGCTTTCAATCTAGTTTAAATAAAGACTAAATGAAACAATTCACTGATTAAAAAAATTTTTTCCCTATTCTAATGGAAGAGCATTAGTTGCTTTTTTGGCATTTAACTTGACAGTAGTCCAAAGAACTGGCTGACACTGCAATAACCAACTTTCCATTTATTCATTTATGAACATGTTTTCAAATACCAAAAAAAAGGGGGAAATAGGTTTAATATTGATGCTAAGCCAACTGTTTCATTCTAGCAAAATTAATCCACAAATATAAGAACTTTTAAAACTTCTGCCTCATTGTAAGATGCATTTCTAGTAAGTTTAACTTTTTATATTTAATAAGCACCCCCAACTTGTCATAATAACTCTACACAGAAAAAAATATTAACGCTTTGAGACCTATGGTGAAAGAAATACATTAAGATAAATCCAACTTCAATGTAACTCCCTGTGGTCTTTAGACTCCTTAATGTATTGAATACATTTAACAGAAATGCAATAAAATAAGAGGAATGCAATAGTTTTATTGTGAAATGTCCATATTTACATGTGGTAAATTACATCTTTTATATTTACTTAAATTTACATTAAAAACTTCAGAAGTTACCTTAAAAATGTGGGAAGAAATATTTCATCTTTCAAAATTCTTTAGAGGAATACATGGGAAAAAAATTAGAAGGTAATGTCTATGAACCAACTCCAAAACCCTTTTTATTCTTAGTATTTATTGTTACAGCCTAAATTGAATTGTCTTTAGTACAAACATCCTAAAAATTCATACAATGGCTTGATTAAGTCTTAGCCCAGAGCTGCATCTAGGAGAATTACTTTCTGATTCCTGTCTTTCTTTACTTTCTGTTTAAACATCTCGGACTGATACTTTTTAAGAGCTGGTTCTAATTTCTCCTTGGCCCACAAGTTCTTTGCTATCACAGATATGCTTAAACAGTGTGGAAGTATGATGTTTTATGTCATATTAAGATAAAATTAGCAGTGAACCCAGAGGGAGCAGAAAACATTCACTTATTGGTCCTCTCCCCTCCTCACTGCTGGGAACAACTCAAGGCAAGATGGCTTGAAGTGACCAGACATCTTTCGATGGCTTTCCTTTCCTTCTTTTCTTCCCTGGGTCAAACAAATATGCATATAAACCTTGAGCCCAGTTAAATTCTCTCTGCAAACAGGCATAAGAAGGAAAGGAGAAGAAAGTCAGTTTCCCCCATCTGATACATAAAATCAATAATTTTGCACTTTGTAGGTTTCAAAGGGCCAAGGAGTCTGGTTATGGTTTCAAACTCAAAACAAGATTAGACCTCAAAGGACCAGAGGTGAAGATTGCCATATATACAATCAGAGAGTCATGGGCAGTGATTTCATGAAAGCCTCTCTCTCTCAAAGCCTCTCTCTCTCTCTCTGAACTACCTCCAGTGTCTGAGAGTTGGTTGAGCTCGTGTAGTCAACAAAATCTCCTAAGGTACAGGCAGACAAATGGTGTTTCTCTTTCCTCGCCTAGGACAGCGTGGGCCACAGCGAGGATGGAACTGGTTACCCTAATAGCCAATCCTTTTACCAGTCCTTCCCTTCGGTTTGGGTTAGAGGCACTGAAAGCAGTTTTCCCTTAAAAATACTAATAGAAGATGCTAAATGAGCTTTCAAAAGCTGCAGTGGAAAGAAGCCGCAGCAGGGAGGGGGGAGAAGGAAGAAGGGGAAAGAGAAAGAAAGAAGAGGAGGAGGAATTCCGCAGCTCTAAAGAGCATATCATCTAGGCAGGATAACAGCAGAGATCATGTTGAAGTAGAAGATACTACTCAGATGCTTAGTCATGACTTAAAACTAAATATGGTCTATAGACACAGCGGGGAATAACAGTTAGCAAATCTCTTAATTAGGCTATTTCTTAACCTTCTAGAGTCAATTTTAATTTTTTTTCATACAACCAAGAATTCTTGCTACTTGATAAATACAGAAACACCCATGAACTAATGTGAATGAATTTCCACCAACATGTTTGTATTTCACCATCTCACATTTCACCATAGGGACTCAGGTTCAGTCCATGTCATGCTGTGATTCCCACAAGTAAGGTATAAGGTAGAAGTAAAGCTAGCATTTTCCTTTCAGATAAATGTATAATTAAAATCCTGATTCATGGATTTGCTAATTGAACTTCCTACTGTGGACATAGGACATTCTTGGCAGGAAGAATAAGGAACTGTTCCAGAGGGCTCAAATTGCCTTATATATTTTTTTAACTACTTCAATTTGCCTGTCTTTGAACAGTGATTGGAAATGAAAGACTGTGAGTGGGAGTTAATTCAAGAAGGAGATAAAGAAGATAAATGGTTGTAGAAATGTGATAGGTGTTTCTCAAACGAAAAGAAATTGGAAGCAGAGTTCATCTACCACAATGGGGCTCTCTGTTCTTGAAACCCAAGAAGTCATTAAGCAGGAAGGAGTTTGTTCTCTGTTTCCATCATGGTCTGGACAACAATGTCAGCCCCTAGCCAACCCAGCTCTTTCTCTTCTTACTAAGTCACCAGGCTGTATATCAATAGCCCACATCCTGCTCTTAGCCACGGGGTTTGGGAATTGAGAGAAAATCCCTGGCCCCAGACTGCTCCTGAGCAATAACACTCTGGAAGTTCACCCCCATCCAGGCTTTTCAGCATCTGCATAAGTGTCTTGAGTATCTGGTTGTCTCCTTTCCTCTTCCTCTCCACCCCAAACTCTGAACTTGAGCTAGCTGTCTTGGTCATACTTGGTGACCTCATTAAACTTTTTTAGTTCATAAGCTCAGGAATTCAAAACTTTTAACAGATTTTATTTCTATAATAATTCTGCCTCTAAGCCTCTATTCTGTTGGATAAGTAAAAAAAGAAACAACTTCAGCCTTTCTTGGAATCACCTCCCCCAAAATAACTTCCTATGATTTGGCTACAGTTATGACGGTCCAACACTCTGGGGTCATGGGTTTTTTTTTTCAGATGGCTACCATTCCTATGGACATGACCTCTTCAGATCGGGTGGCTTTCTGTGAACATGCTCAGGGCTTTGGAGTCTTCAGCAGGGCTGCCCATGATCTAGATGCAATCCATGACTGATTAGTATAACTGTTAAATTTATGAATAATTATACTGGTTCTATCTTTTTCCAATTTCGGTTTTCTGACAACTTTAGCACAGCACTTTCAAAGCCATTTCTCTATTCCACAAGCCCTTGGATCTGTCAAACTATCCACTAGACTCTCAATGCCTACCTGGAACTGGATCAGATTTACTGCCCATTTGGTCTTGATCTCCAGTGACTGGAACCTTTGTGGAAAGCTCCCTCACTGACTTCCCCCTAAAGCTTTTATTCTCCACCACAGAACTTAGCTACCCTCTTTGTTTGCAGCATGTGTACAGCCAGCTAGTCATATAGACTATCTAGTTGTGCAGTCTAATTTAACATTCTCAAAGTCTGTCCTGGTCTATGTAATGCTAATTCTGTGAGATGTCAATAAGTGTTATAAGAAAAAAATTCTGTGAGCAAAGTGTTAGAAATTCACATCATTGAGAAGTTCTGGTGAGACATTCAAGGGGGCAAAATTTCATCTATACAGGATTTTCAAATTTATTTCAACATAGGCGCCTTTTGTCATGTGATGTCTGTTAACATCCCATAGAGCCTGGTTCCCTGCAATGTATTTTTTAATAAATCGATATAACCCTTTGTGGGAGCAAATTTTGAAATGAAGTATGGAGGCCAAAACCAGCAAGGAAGTGATCAGTAGACTGATCGGTTTAAGTTAAAGAAGACTTTGGGAACAAGGGGGGTCTGCAGCTTAATCTCAAGAAAGCAGTAGGTACAGAGGCACCTGGATGGCTCAGTCGGTTAAGCAGCTAGCTCTTGATTTCAGCTCAGTCATGATCTCAGGGTCATGACATTGAGCCCCACATTGGGCTCTCTGCTCAGTAGGGAGTCTACTTAGAAACTCTTCCTCTCCTTCTCCTTCTGCCCTTCTCCCTGCTCTCTTGCTCTCAAATAAACAAATAAATCTTTAAAAAAAAAAAAAAGGTAAGTAATGGGTACAACTGAGAAAGAAAAAGCAAGGGGCACTTCCACAATAGTGAGTTCTAGGGAAGGTAAGTTTGAAACCTCTTAGAGCTGGCAGTAAAAATCAGAAAGGAAGAAACTGTGAGACATGTTGTGTGGATGAGAACATTTATGAAGTAAATACTCTCAGGAGTGAGAAACCACTTCCGTGGAAATGACCAGGAAGGAGAGGAACAAGTAAGTCACCAAATGAGCAATATACCATATCTGATATGAGGTTCTTTTAATGTTTCAGGTTAGAAAATAGACTATTCTAAGATCAGCAATTACACCTTATCGTCAAAAAAATAAGCTTTTTTTCTATTCTTGGTTCCCTCAAAGCTTAATATTTCACATTCTGATTAAACACCCCTCTACCTGCTTTCATCCTTAAAAAAACACACACAACTAAAATACTACTTGAAAGAAAATGGTGTCCAGACTTGTTATTTACCTTTCTGATTGTACCTGTTATATAAGCACATTTATCTCTCCAGGGATTTGTAGTGTAAACTGAATAAATCTCTCACTTTAATAATACAGCCCCATGGTAATTTAAATCTCAGCTATTTCTGAAATATCATATTGGTAAAGTAATCCTACCACACAAGGTTTTCCTTTTCACACATATGCCAAAATGAGATGTACCCACTAAATTGTACCCCAGGCACTGAAAAGCCGTTTGTTATTATTAAGAAAGGTTGCAAAGATACCTGCTCTGCCAAGTGTTTGCATATATCAATTTCTAAAAGCCCAAGATGACAGACTATCTGTTGTGTGTCTGAAGATAAAAGCACCTGGTTCATTATAACCAGGCGATAAACAGCATGGAACACGAGTGACGCTCATCCCTAGCTGGTCTTTTTGCCTTCATAATTGGGTCACTGTTGTGTCATGGAAAGCAGGTAAGATTAATTTCCTATAAAACATAAATAACAATTTTTCTGTAATGCCTTCCTCAGCCCTAACATACACACATACTCTCCTACTCAAAGAATATGTTATCTCTTCTCCTGCCCAATGTGGAATCCTCACCCTGCCAAGGAAACTGCATGTCAAAAGCCCTCACCATTCAAAGGAAAATCTGCTTTTATTGTAGAAAGGTCTTCTGAGGCACTGGAACCACTACGACATATGCAGCTTTATTAGCATATGGGATTTCAATTCATTTCTTCATCCTTCACTCTCTCTTATCCCTCACGCAGCCAACTCTGGGACTATGGCTTTGGCAAAACTCAACAACTGACTCAGGCCCTCCCAGGAATTATATTCTTTGGCATGTAAATTATTTATTTTGTTGTTCCTTTTCAGAAATGTTCTTCCCCAACCAACTCTTTGTTAATTACCACACTGGTTGAGTGACTGAATTCAGAATTTCATTAAAATTCATCAGTAACAATAATCACTTTGAGCATTCACCCATATAGATTGCATACCTGCAAAAAGGCAGAAAAGAAATATTTTTAAGACAAACTCATTTGTTACTCTTTACATCCCTATTTAAGAGGAACTGTAGCCCCCCCAGCCAAAATATAAGTAAAATTTACTACTTTAATTCCTTCTATCAGAAAATATCTATTAAGTGCCTCCTTATGGATTAAATACTCGGCTAAGTCTTGGGGAGAGCAAAGGTTATATGTAACTCAGTTCATGCACTAAATCACTGGTTCTCAACTGGGTATCCTCCCTCTGGATATTTGGCAATGTCTGGAGACATTTTGGGTTGTCACTGCTGGGGGGCTTGTTGGGGAGAGGGTGTAGAGACAGGGGTTGTTACCCATCTATTGGGTAGAAGCCAGGGATGTTGCTAAACATCCTACAATACACAGACGACTCCCCACAACAAAAATTTATTTAGTTCCAAATACCAATAGTGCTGAGGTTGAGAAACCCTACCCTAAATTGGAAAGCTCCTTAGATAAAAATTTAAAATCCTAACTTACTTTTGTTCCCTGATTTTTTCCTTTCTCCTCCACCAAAATTAAATAGGTATAGGGGTGCCCAGTCGTTCAGTCAGTTAAACATCCATCTCTTAATTTCAGCTCAGGTCATGATCTCACGGTTGTGGGATCAAGTCCCACCTTGGGCTCCACACAGTGTGTGGAGCCTGCTTAGGATTCTTTCTCTCCTTCTCCCTTTACACCTCCTCCCTGCTCCTGCTCACATGCTATCTCTCTCTCTCTCTCTCTCTCTCTGTCTCTCTGAAAATAATAATAATAATAATAATAATAATTTTTTTTAAGTTTTAAATAGATGGCTCTCTGCACCTGGCCTCAGGGCAAATAAGAGGTGCAGGGCAGAAAAACAGAAGCTTACAAGGCTTTCCAATTTTTATGGGAAGAGGATTTAAGAGCAAAGATTGGATTCCTGGTAGAAACTTGAAAGAGGAAAGATTTCTCCAACTGCTTCTGGACTAGGAGAAGATAGAAGAGAGGAAGAGGGTCTGTGTGTCCCAAGTACAGAGGCCTTGCTTACTGGCAACACTCTCAGGGACTCAGAAAGTGAGGAGTGGTCATGGATTGCATCTGGATTGTGAGCAGCCCTGCTGATGACTCCTGTGCCCTGGGCATGGTCATAGAGAGCCAGCCACCAGACCTGAAGAGGTCATGTCCACAGGGATGGTAGCCATCTGGAAAAAACCCATGACCCTGGAGTGTTAGGCCCTCATAATAATTGTAGCTGAATCCTAGGGAGTTATTTTGGGGGAGGGGAATTCCAAGAAAGGCTGAAGTTATTTCTGTTTTTACTTATTCAGCAGAATAGAGGCTTGAGGCAGAGTTGTTATAGAAATAAAACCTGTTAAATTTTTTGAAAGCCTGAACTTATGAACTAAAAAAGTTTAACTCTACTTTGGGAAACAAGATGAACAGAGAGAAAATAGGCATTGATTCGTGAATCTTCAGGGGTTACAATCCCCACAATCCCAGAGACTTACAACAACAAACATTTATTTCATGCTTGTGTTTTGGCTCAACTACTACAGTACCACATGTTTGCTCATTCTAGGATTCATGCTGAAGGAGCAGCTTCTGTGCTCAACAAACCATTTTTGTAGAAGGGATGAGAGAGTGAGCTGACAGAAACACAATTTGTCTAAGAAGCACACAGTCTATGTCACATTTGTTCACATTCCATTGGCTGGAGCAAGTCATATGATCAAGCCCAACATCAATGACATAGAGATGGATAGCCTCTTACAGGGAAGGGGGAGAAAAAATGGAAGACCATACCAATAATCACCACAGAGATCAAACATCAGAAAACATACTATATTTATGGCCCAAACTGAGACACTTGGAAATCCTGAGAAAGTGGGTGAGAGGATGGTCAAGAAAAGCACCATGGACTGTGTGGACATTGAAGTGGGAACAAAGAAAGGAAACAGACCTAGTTTGATGTCTACCATGTGCCAGGAAATGAACTCTGCCTCTCATATTGCCTCAGTTAACCCAACCAATCTCTGAGGAAATAAATTCATTAACTTGCCTATCATCATTCAAGCTGTAGTTGATTAAACACCTAATTCTAAAATCTACATTCTTTCCAATACATGGCACAAACGAGTAAAACTTAAGACAGTTGGAAGGAAGAGGGAATAATATTACAGGCAAGAAAAAAGCTAAGAATATAGTCACAGAGGCAGAATTTTCATTTTCACATGACAGTAAATATCTGCCCTAATCAGACCAGCAGGCTGAGTTAGAGAGTTGAAGAACTCAAGATTAGCAGGAGAGATCAGGTCATAAAGGGCCTTTACAGCACAGAAGAGTTATAAGAGGAGAAATGATAGATTGGGGTCAAGCCATCTTGCCATTAATAGCTAGGTGAACTTGGACAATTGTCTACAGGCTCCAGAGTTGAGTTCACTCATTTATGAAATAGAAAGATGTGGGTATAGAATGCAATAACCGAAGATTTCTAATTCTCTTATGGAGGCAATGCATAGAGGTCTAATAAATTTTAGGGAAAGGGGGGCACCTGGGTGGCTCAGTGGGTTAAAGCCTCTGCCTTCAGCTCAGGTCATGATCCCAGGGTCCTGGGATCAAGCCCCACGTCGGGCTCTCTGTTCCACAGGAAGCCTGCTTCCTCCTCTCTCTCTCTGCCTGCCTCTCTGCCTACTTGTGATCTCTGTCTATCTAATACATAAATAAAAATCTTTTAAAAAAATATTTTAGGGAAAGGTCATCGACTCAACCTCTTGCTTTTTTTTTTTTTTTTTTTTGTCCCGGGCCACAAGGGATGTAGGGTAGGAAACAAGACGCACCACATTCACAAAGACCTGATTCTGAGGGTGGGGAGAGCAGCCAAATTTGTCCATATTCACAGGCCAAAAACTCTGACTTTCTGTAAGAAAGAACTGTCACTGACATGATGAATGAGGTGTTTAAGAGCGATGAATGTGGCTAGGAGATGTTACACAAAATGGAGGGTGGGGAGCTAGTGTCAGAAAAGGCAGCCAGAGGGATTTTGTAGCCATTTTGGTGAGGAGGCTTGGAAGGGGGAAAGCAGTGAGAACAGAAAGAAAGAGGCATTTAAGAAACATTTCTAAGGTGACTGTGGAAACATACAGGTCTCAGAGTGCTAATTTAGGGTATGAGATCAAAACTTACCTCCCTTCTGAAATGGATTCTTGAAATGATTTGTAAGTGATTCAAATCCTGTCCCCTTCACCTCCTCAGGGTGAAAACTGTTCTGTCCTTTTTAACAAGTCAAACAAATCAGAACTTTGGCCACTTAAAAGTGCTCTAATATCACACAGATGCGAGTTGTCACTCCAGTAAATTAGCTAAGTATATTTTAGGTACAATTGCAAAGGGCCCATTATTTACAGCAGCGCTGGCAGTGCCAGGCACTCTGTGGTTGTGCATTGAATATGGAATGATAGTGATTGCCTATTAAAAGTTTTACACTTGAGTCCCACAGGGGGGAAAAATGACTTTTCTATAGGAAAATATATAAAATACATACTCTAAGCCATGTCACCTGAAACATGACACGTTTCCAAAATCTTAGGTAACTTTTAATTCCAGAAGTTCAAACGTCAGAATGAGGAGTAGGGGATACTAGTCTTACTACCACCTTGAATATTTATCCAAAGCAGAAAGCAGGGAAATTCAACCACTTTTGGGGGAGGAGAAAGAAGAGTGCCAGTCTTGTCAACAGAAGTGCATAAATCTGACAAGACTCAAAAATCACTAAGTTCTACTCCTGAAACCAATATTATGCCATATGTTAACTAACTAGAATTTAAATAAAAACTTGAAACAAATAAGTTTTAACTGAAAACTTGAGATTAAAGTATACCAGAAATGAGAAGTGGAAGGAAAAAAACCTATGCCAGCACTCAGCTATGATGTGCACTCAGTATAGGTTTGCTCCCCAAAGATTGTGCTCTCATAGAGAGATAACACGTTAAGTACAGATGCCTCCAGAATTTTTTCCATTAATTTAGTTCACAACAGTTGGTCTATTATGATTTAGGATTTGAGGGGATACAAATGAAAAGGAAAAGGTGAGTCTTACCTTTGGAGAGGAAGGGACATTTAAGAGGCATTTCAAGATCACTGAAGGATTAAACAAGAACCAGACAAGGGAGAGATTCCCCTAGTCCTGTAGACAAGAGCTATACTGAGAAAAACAACATGAACTGGGTAACTCCTGAAACCTTGGTCTAGGTCCTTTGCCAATGATATGGACCTCACTTTCATTTCATCATTGTGCCAAGCACTATGGGCTAGGCACCATGCTAAGAACAGAAATCGTGATACTGGCCCCATGAGACTGGAGAAGACCATTAATAGGGACATGAACCACATGACTACAGAGAGAGAGCCAATGGACACAGTAACCACACTGGCCTCTGACAGTTCCAACATCCAATACTCTACATCCTCTGAGCTCAGAGAAGGGCCCGGTCAATATGGGCTGAAAGGACAAGGAAGCCTTCATCAAGGGACGAGACCTGAGTTCTGCCTTGAAGAACAGGTAGAACTTGAATAACAGCACAGAGAATGAGGCAGAAAGGTGGTCACTGGGGAGTCAATATTAACAGAAGTGAAAGAAGTAAAAAGACACAAACTGGAGTTAGGTTAAAGGAAATCTTAAAAACTGGGTCAAGAAGTTTGGAACTTTTCCTCTGAGAAAACCCAGGGAGGGTTTTGGTTTTTGTTTTCTTTTTTTAGCTGGGTTCATAGATTCTGATGAGAACAATATGCTGGAAGGGCTGAGCCGATTAATAATGTCAAGCACAAAATAGATTGAAGCAATGGGGACCAAAGCAAGGAGATGAGCAGAAGATTATTGCAATAGTCCATTGGGCCTTGACAGAAAGGAAAGCACAGGTCCCCTGCCAAGATGAAATAGATCTTAAATGGAAAGATGGACAAGACCTGACAAGTGACCAGAATTATAGGACACTTGTCCTATACTTTTACCAAAAGAAGTTCAATTACAATACGTATTCCATTGTCTTAGTTCTTTTCTTACGGGAATTTTTGAGACCCCCCCCCTTTTAGATTTGCATAAATGTTTCAAACCAAGAAACAGACCCTTAACTACAGAGAACACATTGATGGTTACCAGAAGGGTGGTGGGTGGGGGGATCAGGGAAATAGGCGATGGGGATTACGGACGCCACTTGTGATGAGCACTGGGTGTTGTATGGAAGTGTTGAATCACTATATTGTACACCTGAAATTAACTTTAACACTGTATGCTAACTGAAATTTAAATAAAAACTTTTTAAAAAGCAAAAAAAAAAAAAAAGAACTTTTTGAAACCAAACAAAACAGGCATGCCACTGAATTTGAGAGAAGTTACAACCTTCATTTTTAATTTCTTCTGGAGATGAACTACCTAATTTAAAGGCATGCTCCAACTTGATCCTTGATAGATCTATGTCCATCCTTTAGGCACAGACTGCTTCTACCACTAAACTGCTCAGCATCTGAAAGATCAGAGTATCTACTGGGGTTCAAGCATCCTCTTGGATTCACTACTCCCATTTCTCAAATTACACAGAATTTCACCCACAAAAAAATTCTCACACTCAAAAAATAAAAATATAATTATATTCTTGGGGCATCTGGGTGGCCCAGTTGGTTGGGCATTCAGCTCTTGGTTTCAGCTCAGGATTTGATCTCAGAGTCCTGGGATCAAGTCCAACATTAGCTCCATGTTCAGTGGGGAGTCTGCTTGAAGACTCAAATAAATGAATAAATCCTTAAATAATATATATATTATTAAATTCTTGGACAACCTGGAGATTGTCCAGCAGTCATTTTCTTCAAGGGAAAAGAAAGAGGGAAACACAATTACTTGGAAGAGAGAAACACATTCACATTGCTATTTGGAGTCTCCCATGAACCAGAATTTCACCTGGAGATTTATCATAGCCCAGAAGACGGCAATTCCCTGTTAATGAAAAACAGCAACGAGGATGCCTGGGTGGCTCAGTCAGTTAAGCATGGGACTCCTGATTTCAGCTCAGGTCATGATTCAGGGCTCAGGTCATGATGTCAGGCTCTGCACTGGGCATGGAGCCTGCTTAAGAGTCTCTCTCTTTCTCTTTCTCTTTCTCTCTTGCTATCCCTCTCACTCTCCCTCTGCCCCTTCCCTCTTCTTAAAAAAAAAAAAAAAACAGCAACCTTCTCAGATCAAGGACTTTGACAGTTGGGCCCTTCTAACCTACCAACAGTGTGGTAGTCTTGCAGTGTGGGAAATTCTGATGGGTTCTGCTGCTCTCCGAAAAGGAAAACTCCCATGCTCAAATCTGATCAACTGTCAAACCTATAACAAAACTATAATATCACTTTCTTTATTCCAACTGCCAGCAGACTCACACATGCCTATGCATGGATCCATGCCCATGCATGGTTCCATGCCCGGCAGTTTAGCAAAAACCACGAGAAAATAATCAACCTCAAAAACATACAAATAATAATGGTTTTCTTATTTTTTGATGGCTTTGTGTATTTTCAGCCCAAAAAAAAAAAAAACTTCTTCAGAACATAGACCCAAGTTGACTCAAGCCAAATAACTAGACTTCAAGTATCCAAATGCAGATGGCCCTTATCTGTTTTTTGCCTGTTTCTATTTGAGTTCAGCATTGCATCATTTTTCTGTGGGACAGACCGTTAATTGTCCCACAGTATCTATTCTCCCTAATTGTCCCACAGTATCCATTCTCCCCTCCATTCTTATTGTAACAGAGCATCAAAGTTTTAGTTAGGCATATGACCATTCAGTGTAAGGTCCCTGTTAATCATGTGACTAATTTCTGGCCAATAGGATGGAAACAAAGTGATATGCGCCTTGAGCTTATCTAGGGTCCAGTGTGAGTGTGTCAGTAGTCCCAACTCAGGCATCTTGAGTGTTTCTCACTCTGGAGTGAATTTCAAAGTGATTGGGGCATTGTCCTGGCTACCTATTGTTAAGCTTGGTTCTCTACTCCCTCCCAGAATTCTGTGAGCTGTCTAACATTCTTTTTATAATCTCTTTTCCTACTTAAATTAGCTAGGGTTGGTTTACATCACTTGCAGCCAAGAACTCTTGAGCTTCAGGCACCGTTCTAGGCTTACATGTGAATAACATGTGTGGTCCCCACCCTTGAGGAGTCCTCAAGGTATAAAGATGACAGTTTTGTCTTTAGCATCTTCCCGCCAATGTGGAATCCCTCTAACAAATGAGACTAAAGGAATGAAACATTTCCTTAACAAACACGTCAGTGTGTTTATATTTAAGCAACCTATACATCTTAAGCCCCCTCCAGGGGGGCAAATCTCTGCTCACAGCACAATTACAATTTATTTGTTTCAACAGTGGTCCTGCCACAGTTTAAAACTCTTAGGAATTACATGAGAATCACCTTCAGCCTGACACTTTTCTTTTTTATTTGTTTTATGAAAATGTGTGTTTAAAAATTCAAATATTGCCAGATAAACAATTATCTCCTTCTGAACCTTTCCCTAGAATCGGTGTGCTACCTTGTTTCTTCAAATCCCTCTAGAGATGAGATAATACAAGTATGTAGAAAGATATAAACATCTATAAGCTTATATATTAATACATATGTATATCCTTTTTTTTTAAAGATTTTATTTATTTATTATTTATTTATTAGAGAGAGAGAGAGAGAGAGCATGAGCACAGGCAGACAGAGTGGTAGGCAGAGGCAGAGGGAGAAGCAAGCTCCCCGCCGAGCAAGGAGCCCGATGTGGGACTCGATCCCAGGACGCTGGGATCATGACCTGAGCAGAAGGCAGCCGCTTAACCAACTGAGCCACCCAGGCGTCCCTGTATATCCTTTTTTAACAAAGGTTGCAATATACTCTTCTGTACCTAGTTTTTCCACCTAATATCTCAGAGATTGTTCCTTATACAGCTCTGCCTCATTCTCATTAATGATGGAATGTGTTCTGGTTTATGAATGACCCATTATTACTTAACTTGTCTCCTATTGTTGGATATTTATGTTTCCTCTAATCTTTTCCTATTGCAGTAAATATTCTCTACAGGATTCTTTCTGTGCTTTTAGGAGTGTGTCTGCCAGCTAAATTCCAAGAAGTGTAATTGTGGGTCAAAGGCCAAGTTCATTTATAACTGATAAGTATTTCCAAATTGCCCTCCAAAAAGATGCATGTATCTATACCTGCTTTAACAATGCATGAGATTGTCTGTTCCCTCTTTTCTCTCCCTGCCCCTCTTAACTATCTTGGTGATGGCAAATTTCTATCCTTTTAATAAGCTTAACTTCTGAAATCTGTCCCCAAGTCATTTGAGGCCAACCCTGATAAATAAAAGCATACCCTTGTCGGGTAACACCATTGAGTACAAGATGAGCTGTGACTCTAACATGATTAAATGACTTTCCTTGTTTGGTTTGTAAAGTGATTCTGAAGTTAGCTCCAAAAGAAGATCAACATATTCTGGGAACAGTCGCATTGTTCAGATAAGTGCACTGTCTCCCACGGCGCTACCACTGAAGGAGACGGTAGGAGATGTGGTCTACAGATTCCACAATTCTTACTGCACCATAGTCACACTATAAGTGAGGTGTAGAGATCAAGTCATGAGGCTTCTTGGTTCCTGGTTTATACAAATGAGCTTCACTCCTTTATAGCCAATTTTTAATCTTTTATCTTTATAAATCTTCACAACTTCCTTGGCCTATGACAGCAAGTGGTGTTTTCTCTCCACTGAACATAAGAATTCTAGAAAATCTCCAAGACTTACTAATTCATGATGGCACTCTCTTATAATGCCACAGAACACAGTGTGTCACCTGGGAAATTCTGAGAAGTAATCAGTTTCCTTTTCTGTTGACCTAAGAAACCCTTGTATCCAAGGGTCTTTGGCAGAAAGGTAAAAATTCCTGAGAATTATGCATATGTTAATGCCATTATAATTAATTAAATCAGGGGCACCTGGGTACTAATTCGGCTAAATGTCTGCCTTCAGCTCAGGTCATGATCCCAGGATACTAGGACTGAGCCCCACATGGGGTTCCCTGCTCAGCAGGGAGTCTGCTTCTCCCTCTCCCTCTGCCTGCAGCTCCCCTTCCCACCTGCCTGTGTTCCCTCTATCAAATAAATAAAATATTAAAATTACTTAATTAACTAAACTTCTTCAATGTGTATGGTGAAGACTAGTAAAACTGAAGAATACATACAACTAGTGAGTTCTAGTAATGTTTAATAACCAACTCTCAGGGAGGGAAAAAATCACTCTTTGTAGCCTTTGCCCATATCTGTGGTGTAAATGCTCCTACCGTGGCTAATTTCAAGCTACCTAAAATGACATCAACTGTCTCACAAAATTCCTGAAAATTCAGTCATGGGCTTTTAGGAGCCTGGATCCACGGGCTCCAGCACTCTACTGCATGGCAACCACAGGACTTTCCAAATGTGTCACAGCATGAAATTTTTGCCTGCAGGAAAAAACTCAAACTCTCCTGGGCTTCAATGTACTAACCTCTGACTTTCGTACTACTGTGGATTATTGTGTTCTTATTTCATATATTCTGAACTCAAACTTTGCTTTAAGCTTCATTATCCCCAATGTACTGTGCTTCAAAGCATGTAACTTCAATTTTCATAAAAATATATTTTTTACAAAGGTTGATATCTGAGTCTATTAATGTTCACTCATTCAGCACTTCCTTTCTAACTTTTTCTCTTTCTTATAAATATGAAATGGGCAGAGAGCAGCAAGCATATACAAGATCATTTTTCTATATTTACATAATGAAAAAGTTACAAGTAATGTGAACAAAGGAGTCAAAAGGGAATTCAATACAGAGCGATTGGGGACATCTTGATAGATGGGACATTTTGCAAGGAATCTGCTTAAATTGCTGTGGAGACAACACATTGTTCTTGAAAAGATGATTTTTTAAAAACCACAGAACTGTTTAAAGATGATTTAACATGCTCATCAACTCAGTGTACATGTATAAATGTGTATATGTGAGGTGTGAGTATCAAGAAATAAGACTTGTGGACTTCCTGATGACATCCTTCAAAGTCATCACCTCAAAGGATGTATATATATTCAGTCATGCTTCCATTACCCAAAATGTTTCTAGAATTGCCTTCAGAGCAGTGCATAAAGTACACAAGGGAATTAAGTTTATACAAAGCTCTAGAATCACATTTAGATGAAAAGTTAGAACTAACTTCATGACTTATCTTATCCATTAGACTTAATTCTAAGTGACTTGTAGATATTTCCATAGATGAAATTCACCTGTAAAGAATAAAGATTTGTCAACTTTCAAAAGGACTCCCTCAAAGAAGTTTCAGAAATGTTTCAAGCAGTGGCTGCTTTATTGAATGAAGTAACTTTGATGAAGTTTGAATGAATGAAGGAAGTTTGCCCTTCAAAGGTGCGGATTAGAAGGACAAAGTCCTTATCTGGATGTATATAAAATCTTCACATTTGTTTAAAATCTCATTTTGTGATGGGAGGTCACATCATGTAGTAGTCAAAAACGCATTATCTGGGAGTCATTCCGTATTCAGATCTTGTCTCTAACGTTTCCCAGCCATGTGACCTGGAGCAAGCAATTAACTCTCTCCATGCCTCTTTCCTCACCATAATCTGCAAAATAAAAGTAATAATATTCTCTTCATGGTATTATCTTGAGATCGAAACAAAGATAATACATGGAAAATGCTTAACTCTATGCCTACAATGTGATAACTCTTCAATAAATGGTAACTGGTTTTTCCTTTTCTCTTTATTATCAGTAACATCTCATATAGTCCTGCAGGTCCTTTTTGCAGATGGCTTTCTCTACCCTTTTACGTCACCTGTTAGAAATCTAGAAGCACTCCCACACTTTCATCTGACAGAGAGAGCTAAACTGGGCCCAGTCAAGTACCTTGAGCTAGAGAGTAGAGACACCACAGTATTCATTATTATTATATACGATAGAGAAGTAGAGAGAAGTAACACCCAGACAGCAAAATCATATTCCTGGGAAGAAATTATGATTCAGATAGAGGAGTAATGGCCTGATATAATCAATTCTATTCTTGGTTGAAAATATAGTAATGGTTTTCATTAAACAGAAATTTCACATGGAAAAATAAGCAGTCTCCTTATTCTTAACCTCTGCATACCAGCAAGGTATCATGAATCCTAATCCCCTGTATCTGTTCGTGTATATCAGGGCCCCTATTGGCCACTTCATGGCCCTATACCCATGCCCCACAGTGGAGAAAGCCCTGAAGGAGTTATCACACAGAGAAGAGGAGTGGAACTGAGCCAGGCATGCCCCAAGAACAAGCTCCCAGTCTAGCACACCAAGAGGAGTTGAATGCATCTTCAAGAGGCTGTGTTATTCTCCGGGACACCCTCAGATTTGGGGCTTGAGGAAGAGAACTCAAAAAGCAAGGAGAGACTGTCAGCTCTCCTCATGTTACTTTAAAGCCTACTTTGCTTCCTTTCTTTAATGCAGACTTCCTGACTGTCCTTTAATATTGGCCAAAAACTCAGGAACTGCTAGGCATGGCCCAGAACCTACAAGGAACATTCTCTTCCCACTAGGAAATATTTCTAGACATTAACTTCTGGGAAATGATGAAGTGCATACATTTCAAATATAAAGGGTTATATAAATACTTAACAACTGAAGCATTTCTACTACTCTGCCTACAAAAAGCCATTACCTCTCTCTTTATGACAGAAGGTTTAATGTCGCTGAATCTTGCTCAAGTGTAATATTCACTTGAACACTAAGGTCCAATTTTATAGTGGCAATTTTTTATTCCAAATCACAGTCACAATCCAATCCAATTCAAGTATTCTGATACCACATCTTCTATGAAATAGCTTTTCTTCAGCCATACCTACTTTCCAGCTCACCGCCTTCCTATATCCCCAGAGCTTGGCCTGGTACTCAACTCATAGTACGTGTACAATAAATTACTGGTGGATAGATGAACACTTCAAAATCTTAACTTGTGTTTCCTTATGAAAGATGTCCCAAACAACAGAAATAATAGTAATGACTACAATATGTGCATGTGCTTTAAGTATATTAGCTCTCATCTTCATCACCACCTTACAAGGCCAATAAAATTAGATCTACTCTACAAACAGGAAGCCAAGATTTAGATCAGTAATTGTCTTGCCCAAGAACTCAGAATTATTAAATGGCAAAGCTAGGATATAAAGCCAGTCTCTTGCTCACTGGAATCAGACCTCTTAACCACTTTGGTAAAATGCCTCTAACCTCGGTAGTCCCCTCAAAGATACCCTGTTCTACAATGTAAGAGCCACCAAATTCTTCATGCTCTGTCATGGATCCCCATGATGCTGCCTTCTCTTGTCACAAAAAATCCCACCAAGGCTTTCAATACCACCCAGTCATGACACTCTCATCTGCTTCCTGTCCATTCTCAGGGGTAAGATGCTGGGTCCCAAGGCATGGTCTTCTCATCCATTCTGGATTCCCACAGATTCCAGGAGGAAAAGGACCCTTCATTTCCCCTCATTTTGTTCCCCTAAGTGTTATAGGGCTAAGCCCAGCAACAATGAGCTGTGTGAAGATCATTGTGCTATATTCAGCATCACTTGTTCTTCACATACACCAGACTCTCGATCCCCAGCACACTCCCCGACCACTCATACAAACAGTTTCCTGGAGCCTGGGAGGACCTGCAGTGAAGTTGCATTTTGAGGAGATTTAGGTTCTAAAATCAATGAGTACACCAAAACAAAATAAATTATTTTTCAAAAAACATATATATATGGGGCACCTGGGTGGCTCAGTCAGTTAAGCAAGTGTTAGACTCTTAATTTCAACTCAGATCATGTTCTTGGGGTCAGGAGATGGAGCCCTGCCTCATCGCCATAGTGAGCATGGAACCTGGTTAAGAGTCTCCCTCTCCCTCTGCCTCCTACTTTCACTTTCTTAAAAAAAAAGTGTGTGTGTGTGTATATATATATATATATATATATATATATATAGTTTATGTATATACAAAATGTGTATGTATAAATATATATATGTGTGTGTAAATAATTTTATGTTATATATAAATTACATATAAATAACTAATTATAAACAACTAATATATAAATTATATATAAATAAAAGTACCAGGATACCTGGGTGGCTCAGTTGGTTAAGCGTCTGCCTTCCACTCAACTCATGATCTCAGGATTCTGGGATGGAGCCCCAATTTGGGGCTCCCTGCTCAGCGGGGAGTCTGCTTCTCCCTCTGTCTCTGCCTTTCCCCCTGTTTGTGATTTCTCCAGCTCTCTCTCAAATAAATAAATAAATCTTTTTTTTTTAATTACCGTTAATAAAGTACAGTGCTTATGACTTTGTATATTCAGTTCTGGGGTCAGAATTCTTATGCAGATTTAATTTTGAGAACAATGAAGCTAGAAGGAAAACTTAAATGTAAGTGCCTAACACATTCCAATCATTCTGCCTACCAAAATGGGAAAATGTTCCTGCTTGCTCACAGGATTTATTTCATTCTTTTTTAATGTGTGATAACCTCATAACCTATTTAAAGGTATGCCTGCTGTTGTGACATCTTACACCAGGTAGGTTCTGAAGTCAGACTAGGCTGAGTCCTTGAGTACTGGCAGCGGCAGCCGTCCAGATGCAACAAAAAGATCCAGGGATAAACGCTGCTCCAGGTCTCAAGCAAAGACCCTGTCATATTAGGATTGATGAGAAAACAACTCAGGAGAGCATCAACCCCCAGTGCCTTGCCTCCATCTTGCACGTCCCTCTTTCCTTTCTTGTTTTTCTCCCTCCTTTCAACCTGTGTACCTTTTCATTTCTTTCTTCACATATAGTTTCTTTTTGTAACTATTTCTTGGACCTCTTTATAAAGTGCCTAAATGTCCAAATTTGCCCAAATGTTTTCTTCTCCCTGATAGTTTCCTCATTTGTTTCTTTCTGTTCACTCATGGCTGGTCAGAGCTTCCGAGGAAACACATGACACTTTGATCCTCTGACACGCTGTCCCACTTTCAAATTCACATCTCTCAGCTCTTTTTCTTAACTGAAGTTGTGAATGTTTCAGACACCATCTGGTTGAATTCTGAATTGTTTAAAGAAAGGAGAAAATCTGAGGACGAAGCTGGGGAAAACCTGTTCTGTCATCTGTGGTTCACAGCTCACAGGTGTCCCAACAGGGTCATGAGAGGGGACTGTCCCTGTGCTTCTCTCCATGAGAAAATCTCCAATCCGTTGCTTTCATTTTCTGAGAACTGTTCATCATGGTCATTTTTCTAAGAAAACATAGTTTGGGGAGGAGTACAAAAGGATACCAACTTAAACGGGTAAAGGGCCAACATGAAAATAGAGCAAGGGTCCTCCCAAGCCAAAGATGGAAGCCGGAAACTCTCTTGGGCTGGAAGTTAATTTGGTCAGGAAGTCAAAGTCTTAAGAAAGAAAAAGCTGTAAAGCTTTGATTAAAATTCCCACTGCTGGTTATATTTATATGCCCATTCAGGTGCTCATAAAGGAAGGGCATTTTTATTAAGAACATTGTAGATCATTTTTAATACATTTCCCTGTACTTTTCTTTTCTCCTTCCTCCATCTTTCTATAATGATATAAATTAAAGGGCAGAGGCATCAGGTGATAATGATGGATTTTCTCAGCTCTTTGGCTTGTGCCACAACAAACCTTAATATTATTTTAGCGATGTGAGTTATTTGACCTGGAAGGATCAGCCTGTTCAATACATGCAGTGGTAGTGCTGAGGAATTAGCTTGCTTAGCCTGGGGCAATCAATAGATTGACAAACTAGCCTTTTTTTAAGTCCAAGATCTATTTTATAGGAATATTAAGCTTGCGGTGTTCAGACAACAAAGGAACTGAAGCCTGCACAAAGCTTTCACAGCTGAAAACATTCGCAGGACACTTTTGTATCTTTAAAGAGGTTCTCATATACACAGACCCAGCCAAAGGCAGGCAGGAAGGGGGGCTAAAGAGACAGAGCCATTCATCTGAAATAACTACGGACAGGTTTAAAAATACACAAACATGAGCTTGAACATCTGGGAGGAAAAAAGGGTACTTTGTGTGAATTATCCGGCGGCTGCTACAACTTCAAACAATGTCCTTAGAGCTATTTTGAAAACATTATGTGAGAAGCAAAATCAGTGAGTAAAAGATGAAAAGCCGTGATCACGGGAAGAAGCGGTCTGTGCCCTGTCCCCAGATCGCACACGGAGCTTTCGTGACCCAGCCCATACTCCCCTGCGTCCAAAGGTGGAAAAGCATTTTAAATTCCCAGGAAGTTTGCCCTGTGACTGCACAGAGGCCCCTGACAAGTCATCCTGTTATGTGATTCTGGCTGGCCACAGATGGGCTGGAAGGGAAATGTCAGGGGAAGAGATGTCTGGGATGCAGATCTGCAAGGGTTTCAGCCTCCTTGGGAAGATGCTGCCAGGAGCTCAGAATCCCAGGAAGGGATCCTGAAATGCTGAAGTGCACTCCCCCCTCTGGAAGTGAATATAGAACATTAGTGCCTTCAGTCTTTAAAGCCTACGGGGGGAGAGGGAAAGCGTGCATTGGAAAAACGGGCTGCTTTCTCAAAGAAAGCAAATATTCCTCCAATGGACTCCTTCACTATTATCATGGACTTTCCCATTGTGGTAATGTTTATTGCTTTTCCCCCTCTCCTGGGTTGTTTAAATGTCCCCTATTGAAAAGAGAGAACCTCACGCAGTGAATTTTGATTAGAAACCCATATCATTGTTCTCCTAATACCAAGCTGGTGTTCAAAGGATACTGTTCGAGAGGCCCTTAATTCCAAGCTGGAGCCCTGTACTATTTCAAACAAAGGATATGGTAAGTGACAAAACAGGCAAGAAATTATTCGATTAAAAAAGACAGTGTGAGCTATTTCCCTGGAGAACACATTAACAGCCCTCCCACCGGTCCCTTTGGTAGCAACGTGGGGTGAAATCGAGCTTTGCCAAGCAGCGCACTGGAGGGCCAATGCCAGAGAAGGGAGCTGGAGGAGGAAGCTCAGAGCCCGGGAGGAGCAGGCGCAGCGGTACCAAGAAGCATTGATTACACTCCAAATGAATGCAAGATGCTGACAGGGCTCCGCGGTAGGAAAAGCTGGCAACCAAATTGCGTCTCCTGAGCCCTGCCCGTCAGTAGGTGTTACTATTCATACATGCAAATCAACAAGCACTGAGCGGAGATTAAGAGAGAGGGAGGCAGAAGATGGCAAGAAGAAAAAGGCTTTAGCTCAGGCTGCAGATCAGAGTGGCAAGCATTATCATAAACATAAAAACTGAAATTCTCCCTCCATTCCAGTTCACAGGTGCTTTGCTTAAAAAAAAAAAAAAAAAAAAAGTAAACCACAGATTCCTTTACGTCAAAAAACTGCAAAAATTTGGTTTTATCATGGAACAGCTGTTCTTTCAACTTCTAGCTAAGCCCCCTAAATCTCTGTCTGGATTCGTCTAATTATGCAGTGGGGTCATCTACTAAAATCTAATGCCAACCTTGAATTTAGTTCATCAGTATCCACAGCAATCTCGTCATTCCTTCTATTCCATGGATTGGTCCTGGAAGTGCCTGGGGAACATGTCTGAGGGTAACTAAATCTAAGAGTGTGTGTGATGTAGAAGAATTATCAGAAACCCCGGTAACACACAGCAGAAAAGACCCCATGAGTTGATTCCCATCAGCACAGGATTTTTCCATGATGATGTTTGTACTTGAGCCTTCGGACACACTTCCCTGAGATGTTGAAACTCTGACTTGTCACTCTGACCACGCATATACGGCTGATAGGGACACCAAGAACCTTTGCAGAGCATCCTCTCCAACATCCAAAGAGCATCCTTTCCACTCTGAGGAAGTCAGTGATAGGCCAGGGAGAGGGCTTGGGCATGAACACTCCACAAATCATTAGAAACACAAGCATGAAAGAAAATATTACCACCAGCTGGGATTAACTGAATAACAATTACCAGTTCCCAGGCCTAACGTGCAAATAAAGGTAAGTCACATGGCTAGATAGGTGTTAGAGGCCAAGTTCTGGTTCCCCTTCCATGAAAACAGGCCTGAGACAAGATTCAGGTTAGACGAAGGATCAGCATCATCCTCTTCCCCTTTGGAGAAAAGTATCTTTTCAAACAAGTTATGCCAATGAAAGCTATTTCACTGGAAAATCTTTTCCAGAATTTGAGGTATTTGGGAGCATTTTACAAGACCCTTTCACAAATGAATTCATTTATTCTCACCCTACCATCCAGAAATTCTCTCATCCAGAGCCTATCACCATGACTAACTCACCACCCATAAAATACTCTATAATAATTACCATCTTGTGCTTTGGTTTAAAATGTGCTAACTATTTTTACCAAGGATGTTGGAATGTCCTAAGTGCTATCAGATCTCTCTTTGGAGCTGAGAAAATGGAGTCCTAAGTCGATGAAGCAAAGCTCTCGTGTCCCCAAAGTTCAGAATTAGTCTTTGATCAACATCAGGTTTGACATTTTGGTGGAAGAAAAAAAAAATAAGTTTTAAAGTCAAAGGAGATTCCTGTCACAGATGAAACAAAGTAGGGTCTTTCTTTCACCCAACCTGATGTCCTATTTCTATCACATTTGTATCCCCACATCAGCTCTGGGGAACAGTAGGCCTCCCAAAAGGAAAAGCAGAGGCATTTTAAAAAAAAATGGTTTGAGATAAGTCAAGGGGAAAAGAGGGTTTAAATTAGGATCCTGATTTTAAAGCAGGGAATAAAGAGGTCTAAACCCCATACCCAAACATTCTTTATGAACAGAACACCTCCAACCTGTCTGTTCTACTCAACTCCAAATGAAATTCATCACCACTGAAAATTTGAAGAGTGACTCCTTCCCACACTTAACATCAGAATGTCAGTTTCCCTTCTCATCTGTTTCCATGAAAAGATAATTTACTGTCCATTATCATTCTTACTTGTTCTATGACAGTGACAGCATTTCTGGACTGATGTCAGAGACATTTTCATGCTCAGATGAAAGCAGTTGCTCTTGTGAGGCATTTATTTTAAGGATCCTATTTTGCACAAATCTTAAAGGTCACCAGGGTTGTTTTCAAATATGCCTGCAAATTCTTTTATATTCCTCCCTTTGGTGAAGCTAATTCCTCTCCTCTTTCTTAACAAATAAATTGTGGCAGAAATGATGGAGCGTGACCTCCTAGGGTCAGTCGTGAAATACCTGGTTGCGTCCACATCACACTCTGGTACAACACTCACTGTGGGGGAGCCAGCCACCCTGTCGTGAGGACACCCATCCAGCCCTGTGGAGAGGTCCCCGTGGCAAGGAACTGAAGCCTCCTTCCAACAACCCACATGAATTTGCCAGGCATGTGTGTGAGCCACCTTAGAAGTAGCTCCTCCAGGGGCGCCTGGGTGGCTCAGTGGGTTAGGCCTCTGCCTTTGGCTCAGGTCATGATCTCAGGGTCCTCGGATCGAGTCCCGCATCGGGCTCTCTGCTCAGCAGGGAGCCTGCTTCCCTCTCTCTGTCTCTCTGCCTGCCTCTCTGTCTACTTGTGATCTCTCTCTGTCAAATAAATAAATAAAATATTTTAAAAATTAAAAAAAAAAAAAAGAAGGAGCTCCTCCAGCCCCGTGCATGCCTTCAGAGGACTGCAGCCCTGTTCGCCATCTTGGCTATCACCTCAGGAGAGACCATGACCCAGATCCCCTAGCAAAACCCTGGATTCCTAAACCACAGAAACTCTGTGAGATCATCAATCTTTATTGTTTGAAGCCACAGGGCTCTAGGGCTAATTTGTTACAAAATAGATAACTAATTCAGTCACCATTGCCAATAAAACTTTATTGGGTGCCTACCTTGGACAAGACATACACATGCAGCCCATCTAGGTGTGTGTATAGCAGCCTTTCTGAAGAGGTCAAGCTTTTTCTTCAACAGCATTCCCGGATCTTTGGGGAAAGGTTTCAAACAGGAGTCTACTTTGCGATCGATCGCCACTGAACTCATTCAGAGAAATGGGTTTTCCCCACCCACTCTTTTCTTCAGTCTGGAAAGGATTTTGTCATTTAAAAACAAGTCATGCTGTTATCATGGGTGTCTTCAGAATCTGACACCATGCCATATTTATGTTTTGTCCTATTTGTTGCCTTCCAAGTGCAGCTGAGACACAGCAACATTTTCAAATAACAGGCGAAGAAAACAAATTCTTGGAAGAAAGCTGTCACCCAATTTTATTGGCAGCACAAAACTGAGTTTTAGCTAACAGGACACACATAAATATTCCTGACGCCTGCTCATTCTGAATGTTATGTCTCCCTGGCTTGTTATTAACAATACAGATCAACACCCAAGTCTCACGAATGGGGAAGGAACACCAATGCCAACAAAATGACAGTGTCGGTGGATGACATAGATGATCAGGCAACTATTTAGAAAAGCTTATCTCAGGAACTAACTCTCAGGCAGTGAATAGAACAGGCTCTTTCATCTGATTTACGCCTCACGACTGTTTCCTCTTTTAAGAGGGCCTGAGAAATGGCTGCCTGTCTCTCAGCAAATGCTTTCTCTCCTTCCTCACTCATCCTCTGAAAGACTCCGTGGACCAGTGTCCTTCCTCTCCGGGAGACTGGGCCAGTGCAGACCCAGCCAGCGCCTCTCTCCAGATCTCCAGTCATTGTGCCCATAGAGGAAGGACTCTCGCCCTTGGGACCCAGCCTACATACCAGCTCCTGAGGAGAGAGAGCCCCCTTGATGTTGTTGTGCTGGGAAACTGGCATTTCAGACTTTGAGAAGAAAAAGAAGGAAATAAGAAAAGACAGGAAGAAGAGGGGAAGGAAGGGAGAGGAAGGAAGGAAATAGCTAACAAAGAGATCCAAAAAAACCTTCAGCTGTGTGTTGCTCTTGTTTAACACCAAGTAAATGTCATGCAGAAAGTGAGACACAGCAATGCTCTTGCTTTTGGCAAGAAGCAGAAGTACTGTAATTCAGCCATTAGACATCCTGGCTTCGAATTCTGGTTTAGTCACTTCTCATGTGTGTGGCGTTCAGCAAGTTCCTCATTCCCTGTAAGCTTCAGGTTCTCAGCTATAAAAATGGCGTGATGGACTCACCTCCATCTCTCAGGGTTATGAGGGGATTTAAATGAGGCTACCTGACTTATAGCCTATGCTCAAGAGATGTTAGTTACTATTATTTTTGTTATGAGTACACGATTGCATGGCCAGTAGAAGCTATGTTTCTCAATTGGCCTTCTGGTAAAGAACAAGCACTTATCCGAGAACTAGGGTACACCCACTGCTTTCCTGCTTTGCCTTCCCCTACAATCATCTTTAATCATCGACAGAGGCAATCGTACCACTTTGCTGAACAACACCCCATAGTCAAACGCGGTCTGGCTTGAGGCAGACTGCAGTTGACAGAAAGCTTTGGACATGGAAAACCCATAGCTGGAACCACCCCAGGGGAGTCCAGACACTTGGATGGAGATGAGAGAAGTCCTTCAGTCCTGGTTCTAATGCACACGGGGGGTTCAGTACAGGGATTAACACTATCTCTTTCCCACAAATAAGTTGCAAGAAGCCAGTTTTTAAAACCAGCCCTTGGAGAGGCAGCCCCTCTAGGATCAACCTTACTTAAAGGCGGTTAGACAGCCACCTACAGGATCAAATCTCCCAGGCACCCAAAAGGCTTTTTGAGAGTCTGAAGTTTCTTCGGGGACAAATACTTGTACTCTACAAATAGAGATATTTCAATAACCAACTATGACTAGAAGAAGTAACCCAAAAAAGAATAGCTGATATCAAATAGTCTTTCCTGAGAGAGAGTTTTCAGGAAGTAGATGGAAAGGGGAGTGGAGAAAAGGCAGAAGGTGGAAGATGACTGGCTGGGGCAGGCAGCGGGGGGAGGGTAGAACATCATGAGGTGTGTCCTCTAGGAAATAGAAGACGAAACAGGATGAACATGCACTAAATTTTTTAGGAGAAATACCTCTGAGAGAAAATGGGGAAGGAGCTGGAAGAGACTTGGAGAGTCATCAGAGAACCATACCAGCCTGAGTCCAAGTAAGGGAAGGAAAGATGGGATGGAAACATCTTAGGCTGCAGTGCAGTTCTGAGTTCAGCAAGGCCATCAGGGAGCCCCTGAGCCAGAGTTGTCCAGAAACAGTCCCTGTTTAGGAGCAGCTGAGGGGAAGCACAGCATTGGCAAGATGTAGTTGGCAATACTGCATCATTCCAGATGGCCAAAAGACACATGAAAAGATGCTTAACATCACTCATCATCAAGGAAATAACAAATCAAACCACAATGAGATACCACCTCACACCTATCAGAATGGCTAAAATTAACAACACAGGAAACAACAGATGTTGGCAAGGATGCAGAGATGGGGAATCCTCTACTGTTGGTGGGAATGCAAACAGATGTGGCCACTCTGGAAAACAGTACAGTATTTTTAACCAAAAAGTTAAAAATAGAACTACCCTCCAACCCCGCAATTGCACTGCTGGGTATTTATCCAAAGGATTAAAAAAATGATGATTCAAAGGAGTACATGCACCCCAAAGTTTATAGCAGCTGATAAAGTATGGTAGATATATGTAAAATGGACTACTACTCAGCCATCAAAAAGAATGAATCTTGCCATTTGCAATGACATGGTTAGAGCTCGAGTGAATTACACTAGCAAAATAAGTCAGAGAAAGACAAACATACTGTATGCTCTCACACATATGTGGAATTTAAGAAAGAAAACAGATGAATATATGGAAAGGGGGGAAAGGAAAAAGGAAAGAGGGAAACAAATCATTAGAGACTCTTAACTATAAAGAACAGAGGGTTGCTGGAGGGACGTGGGTGGGGGATGAACTAAATAGGTGATGGGTATTAAGGAGGACATTCCTTATGATGAGTACTGGGTATGGTATATAAGTGATAGATCTCTAAATTCTACTCCTGAAACCAATATTGCACTGTATATTGACTAAAATTTGAATTAATCATGCATTTGAAAGTTGCTCAGAGTTCAGACAGTAGATCTTAAATGTTCTCACCAGAAAAAAAAGGCAATTACATGATAGAAGTGTTAACTAACCTTTTTTCAGTAATCATTTTACAATATATACTTATGTCAAACCATCATGCTATACATTTTAAACTTAGACAATGTTATATATCAATTATATCTCCATAAATCTAAAAAAAAATAAAGATAAATTTAAAAGTCAAAACTTAAAAAAAAAAAAAAAAAGTGGGCTGGGTTTCAGAGCACAGTGGCTCCCTCCCACCTCAACTGTGTTTCCTGAACACCTGAGAGGCAGGTGCCCTGGCCTTCCAGGGTGAGGGGAGGCTGGAGTTGATAAAGACCAGCCTTGACACCTGTGATGCTAGAACCAGCCCTGCTGGCCTCAACATGAGACAGATAAGGTTTTTAACACCCTTCCCAAGTTCACCAGGAGCCATGACTTGCTTTCAATTCCCCACAAATCCATGAGGACCCACGGGGCCAAGCAATCTTCCTCAATTCTTAGTCGTTTTTTGTTTGGCTTATGTTTCGGGATTCCCACCCAGAGCCCCTAGAAAATGTGATCTGAAGTAGCCCCGATGGAACAGGGCAGCCCCTATTCTGTCCTTTCTCCCCTCTCCCACTGGAGCCACAGCAAGCCCTGGGTGGAGAAAGAGGGGCTGTTCCCTGAGGCTATTGTACTAGGGAGATCAAGGCTAGGGTGGGCCATGTGAGATAGTCAGGGGAGAGGGTGTTTATGGGAAACCAAAACCAGTATTTTTCTATTTCATAACTTTGCCAGGCATCTAGCTAGACAGGGGAGAGGAGGGAATTACATCATCTATGATAACATTCACCAAGATTTCAATTTCCAAAGGGAAGGGTTTCTTGAGTTTCTCCCAGCTCTCAGCCCCTCAGGGAGCAAGGGTTAGAAAGAGCCTATCTCTCTTTGACATTAAACTGAGCCTTATTTGTTATGAAAAGGGGCCCAGGCTCCCCTTAACAAAGTTGACTAAAAAAAGCTATGTATTGGCAAATAACTGTTTTCAAATCCCTAACAGCCATCATGAGAGTCCACGGGTACCCCGCAGGAGATGTGCTTGACTCAAGAGGTGCATTAACAGAACGGAAAGAAAGGGGAAGTAGGCGGCCCTCGAGACCCGCTTCAACAAAAAGCATCTCTCCAGGTCTTAGCTCATTTTAAAACATCCTTGAAGAAGTTTGCTATCTGCTCTATAAGGTTCCTAACTTATAACAGGAAGTACATTCACAAATTATATCCAGATCATATGGAACATTCAGAAGATTCATGTGGCCAGACAGACAAAAGTAAAGTAAATAACTCTACCGGGAGAGTAATAATTAAAGCATTAGCCCTCAAAACAGAAAAAGAAAGTGGGAGGTACTTAATCGGGCTGTTTTTGCATTCATTTTTTTTATTGTAAAGATAAGCTTTTACACATAGATAAATAAAGAGACATTATATGTAAATAAAATAATTTCTTCTTCAAACATACATTGGAATTTGTCTGGGTTGGTTTTTTCCATACTCTATAGAACAGTGCTTTTTTTGCATTTATTCCTGGGACCCAAGAGATATGTTATACTTATTGCAGAAATTATTTATCCCATGTATTTGTTAGGTTTGAATATTCATCTATTCTTGAATAGCAGACTGATTGTGACATTGAAATCTTGCATAATTTTTTTTAAAGATTCCGCTTAATAACTAAGCTTAATGTACATTCAAAACAGTGTGTGAACTGCACTAGTTCCTTGGCTCTGACTTTGCTGCTTCTTCCCAGTGGAAGTCGAGTGGCTAGCTCTCTGCCTCCTAGATCCTTTGTGGTAACTTGGACTAAAACTCTTCCCCAGGTGGGGTAACACACCAACCGGCCCCTTCTGGGGGAGAAGAAAGGAAGGACTTGTGAAAAGCCTACTGTGAGCCTAGCATTGCACTGGATTAATGTTTCTCAGCCTTTCTTCACCATTACTCCCTGAGGAGCATTTTTAGACATTTTCTTCTAATCACTCCCCTCCCTCATTAATTTTTACCACCACAACTATATCCTATATCTGTTTATGTACTGTATGAATATCTTTATAAATATCTATACCAAAAAAAATGAAACTTTTTCACCCCTCTAAGAACCAGTTTTTACTCCCTTTTATCCCAGTGTGTGGGGAAGATATCACCCCCATTGAGAATGCAAGTACTTAGATGCTCCACGTTAATTAACCACTTGATTTGATTTGATTTGATTTGATTTGAGGCAGCAAAGTATCATAAATAAAGTATGTATCTGAACCAGACCGCCTGGATTCAAATCCATTCAAATACCACCGCCCAGAGGTATGACCCTGAACAATGAACTTCAATGCTCCTCAGTTTCCTCCTCTGTAAAATGGGAATAATAATGGTATGTACCTAATAAAGGCACTGTGCTGATTAAATCAGTTAATATACATAAAGTGCTTAAAATAGCGCCTAGCACACAGCAAGCACTATACAAGTGGTTGTTTTATTAGCAAATCCAAGAACACTATCATGCATCGTAAGTATTACAAGCTTATTTTAACAAAGAAGAAACATACATTCAGAGAAACATAAAAGCCATTCTCCAGGTGGCAGACTGCCCACTTCTCACTTTGTCCTCACATCACGGAAGGGGGAGGGATCTCTGTGGGGTCTCTTTTTAGGTACATGAATCCCACTCCTGAGGGCTCTACACTCATAAACTAATCCCCTCCCAAAGCCCCCCACCCCCCCAGGACCATCACATTGGGCACAGTGCAGTCTGAGCCCAAGCAGCCTCCCTACAGAGACAGAAGTGCTTTCCCAGGAAAGGCACCAAGTGCCATCCTCTCATCTTAGGATGAGGGAAGCCATTTGGTGTCATACAAAGTATCCTGGTCTAGGAGGCAAGAAGCTGAGAGCTCCAGGTCCCAGCTAGGAGTTTGGGCCCATCACCCAACTTTCTGGTCCTCAGTTCCTTCACGTGTACGTGAGAAGAGCCAGCTCTACAGATTCCACAGTGCCACAATTCTGGGACCACAGAGTCAAGGGAGGGGGGGAGTCATGCAGGCATAAGCCCAGGACCCTGTCAGCCTGCCTTTTACCCACATCTACTTAGCAAGCCCACGCCAAACCCAAGACAGGCAAGCACAAGCCCTCCCCTGAAACATCAGGAAAGCTGTACATTGTCTCTGTGCCTCTGGCCCCTCCCCTCCAGGTCATCAAGACCAAAGGGATGCTCCATCCCCATCCAAGGCCCACCAGCAGAGGAGCAGGGTTGAGTCAAAGAAACCCAAAATAAACTCATTAGCAGACCCAGCCCCTCCAAAAATGCCATGTTTCCTTAACCTGAAAAGACTGAGCAGCAATTAATGAAATGTCATTAGATCATAACAAAAATGATGGTTTTATGTATATTTGATCTAATTTTAAAAAGCGCTTATGGCCTACAAAGGTCTTAGAGTAACCATCAGGCATTTGTTTTATATTAAGATTTTATTATATTGGAGACGTTTTGTGCATGTGGTTTTGAGTCTTTTTTTTTAACTTAACATTCTACTGTGAACATTTTCCTATGCCTTTAAGTGACTTTGAAAAGCACAATTTTTAATCGCTGCTGATGTTCCCTCACGGGGGTAAGCCATCAATAATTTGGTTAATGTCTCTCTTGTTGGATCATTAGGTTGTTTCCATTTTTTTGTATTAAATATAAAGCTACCAGAACGTTCTTGTACAAAGATTTTTGTGTGAATCTCTAATTGTTTCCAAAGGATAAATTCCTAGAAATGGAATTACAGGATTCAAGTGGGTGCATGTTTCAAGGCTCTTGGACATAGTGTCAAATTACCCAATAAAAAGTTAATATCACTTTTTAACCTCATCAGCAGTAGAGAGAGCCCCCTTGTCATCTATATGCCTCAGTTTCCTCATCTGTAAAATGAGGATGATAATAGTGTACCTACAAAGGTCACGGTGCTGATTAAATTAGTTAGTATAGACAAAATGTTTAAAAGAGCGCCTACACTCTGGTCACCTACACTTTTAATTGTCATTTTTCAATATTTGTCAATTTGTTATGTTAAAAAAGTAATATATTATTGCTTTAAGTTATATTTATTTGATTATTATTGGAGTTAAAGATACTTCCTTACATATTTCTTCTTTTGTGAAGTATCTGTTTATGTCCTTTGCTCATAAAAGGAAAACTTTCAAACCTCCCTCCAATAATGCCCTTTATGACACAAACTAGTTAATGATTCTTAAAACTAATGGAAATTTCCTTAACATAACTTTGCGGCTCAAAAATTCAAATAATTTCTAATTTTTTAAATTACTTTTGTCTTATAACAAGTATCACTTTCTTGCAAGGCCAATAGAAAAGAAAAAAAAAAAGCACAGGTTTGATTTTTTGTAATGACTTTCAGAATGAGCCACAACTGAATCAGCATATAAACAGTCTTAAGAAGGCTCATCATCTGTTCTTTAACAGGAATAATTGTATGGAAATAGTAAAAAGCATCATCCAAAACTTTCAAACATCCAAACTCTAAGTGTTTCTTCACTGTGGTCCCCAGACACCCCAATACTCTGAGAAAACCCCTGGGAGAATCCATTCAAAAGGCAGATCCTAAGGGCCCTTCTTATACCCTTAAATAGAATCTCAAATGACTAAACCCTAGAATCTTCCTATTTCACAGCTTCTTGAGTGATCATCGAGGAATTACAATGCTAAATTATGTCTTATTTGCCAGAGTTCATCGTTTGTAATCTGTTTCACAAAAAATAATTAAACCAAAGTTAGAAATTCTTTGTCAGAACTATAATAAATGCCTACCAAACTTAAAGTGTTATTATTTCTGTTAAACATGAATCTCCAGGTAATCTGTTAACTGATCAACACAGAGAATTTGCCCTCATCCCAGGCCCCCAATTCCAGCTTTGCGGCCTTAATAAGTGACTTACTTTGCTAAGCCTTGATTTCCTTGTTTGTGTAGGGGAACATTGAGGTGCCTGTCTCATAGAATCGTTTCAAGAATTGACTTAGACTATATATGTTCAGTGTCTAACACAATTTCTGCCACCAAAAAAAAAAAAAAAAGCAGTTGTAATGTCAGTGGGATGAGAATTTGTGCAGCTGAGGAGAAGGAGGAGAAATCTGTCTCTATCAACAGCTAAATATTACGGAACACTACAGTTTATAAACCACTTTCACAGAAATATCTTATTTGACCCTCTGAACATTTCAGTGAGATAGGAAGAAAACATTGTTATTACATCCCTTTTACAGATTAAGGCAACTGAAGGCTGATGGCCACTATAAAGCTTTGTGGTCACTAAGTGGTGGAGCTTGAACTTCTGCCTCTAGAACCCAATATCTCAACACTTGTAAAAAACATAAAAGCACCGAGTCTCCTAGAGACTATAGTCCCTATAGCAATTTTATGGTTGGAAATGTTCTCTAGTGTACTCAATCTAAAGAACATTTTTCAGTCCTTAAAAAGTACAAAAACAGTTAAATGAAAATCAGAGCAGTTAGCATTTTTTCCAGAATCTTCACCTGTTCTAAATTACAACCAGTTTCTTCCAGAGAGACCATCGTGGCCATGTTCAAAACTTCTGTAATACAAAAATATTCTGGACAGGTTTAAAGGACTGCTCAAAATGGCTTCTTCCTCTGAGACCCCACGGCCCCCTCACACTCAGAGCCGTGGGTTCTTTTCCTAGCTCTCCTTACGGCACCCAGCTATGAGCAACCTCCTCCTTTGCTTGAAAGAGTGTTTGCATACTATTCATGGTAAGATTTAGGTCCAGATTAACAAAATGAAAATCCTCTGTTCTGAGGTTTTCGCTAATGAAAACAGATCTTATTTTTATTCAATTCCCTAAACTCCTTAATGCAGAAGACGCCCTCGTCTGCTCCATTTTTCTTTAGGTTTCTCCATGACCAAAAATATTATCTGAAGAATCATAAAGCTATGGGGGAAACAACTCATTGAGATGGTAAACAGCATATCACTCTTCGCAGATCGATGCAGCATTTGAATATAGCCTCATTCTGTGTTCCCAGCTTCAAGCCAGGGCCATTCATAGTTCACGACTTCATAATTACCTCCAATTAACAGCTAGGAGGCTGAGCAGCAGAGTGACTGGGAAGCACGGAAAACTACAAATCTGTTTTGTAGTAGTGTATATTTTTTTTCCTCCCTTGATTTTCTTTATTGTTGTTTTGCTTGTTGCCTATTAGCATACCTCTGGGGAATGTTTCAACGATGTAATGTTAACGAGCAAACACTTGTGAGATTGCCAGCCATTTCGAATGACTTTCTTTCTTTCCAGGGCACAGAAAGGGGGAAAAAAATGAACGGACACATTGTTATGTGGCAAAATAGAATTATGCAGAAAATGCAAAATTATGCACAGTATTATTTATGCAGAGCACATCCCTGAAGAATTCAGGGCATCACTGATTAACAGTAAGAAAGTAGGAATAGATCTGAATATTACTGTCTACTAAAGAATCTCGTTAATACAAGAACACCAAAAGGGTGCCTGGGTGGCTCAATCATTAAGTGTCTGCCTTCTGCTCCGGTCATGATCCCAGGGTCCTGGGATGGAGTTTTGCTTCTCCCTCTGCCTATAGCTCCCCCCTGCTTGTGTTCACTCTCTCGCTGTCTCTATCAAATAAATAAAATATTTTTTAAAAAGGCAAGCTGACAACTGGCTGAAAAAAAAAAATACATGAACATCATCAGTATTTCACGGCAAGAATCAGGAGTTACTGTCCCTAAGCTTAGAGACCAAATGATAAGGTACCTGGAGGGGTAAAGGAAGTAGAGATTTGGGAAGGCAGGAAGCGTACAAAGACCAGTCAGGGACTCAAAGCTCACTAGATAATAATAACAAAACAATAAAAACAATGGCACTATTATGAACACAGTTAATGTCTACTGAATGCTTGCTAAGTCACGGGCATTAACTCATTTAATCCTCACAACCGTTCTTTAAAGTAGGTAAAGTTACCAACCCATTTTGCAGTTGAAGGAACTGAGGTTCAGGAAAAAAGAGGTAACTTGCCTAAAGTCACACAGCGAGTGAACAAGAAAAGACAGAACTGAAACTCTTAAACCTGCTCCGGAGCCCCTTTTCCTCATGGCTGCTAAAGAATGGGGCTCCACCGCTGGGGTGTTCTAGACCCAAGCTTTTATCTTGTCAGGTTTCTAGGCCCTTGTAAAGCTGATGAGAACAGTGGACATTTCCTCAGGAAATGCATATAGGTTCATACCAAATTCTGCAAATAATCTTGAGGACATAAAATTTTCTTAAGGTTCATCCTTGGCCCCTTGTGAAGACCCCTGTTCTAGATGAAACCAGTAATGAAACTGACATATGGGGTTGATTCTGAACACTCACAGATGTAATAAATTTCTCTAAGTCACAAGACATCATGCTTGAGGTGCAGTGAGAAGGAGGACACGTGAACCATGACCCTTCTTTTCAAGAGAACTTAAGACCGTGGCCCTTCTTTTTCCCCTCTGAGTCCACGCTAAGGTTTTGTGCTTGCAATTCTATGTTATCCTTGTAGTTCTAATTTGTGCAACTAGCACTCATTTAATGCTTCTCTTGGTGCCCTCAGTACCCAAGAGCTATTATTACTGATTACAGCAAATGGAAGAAGGGAGGGAGGCACGGAGGGAGGAAAGTGGTTCTGTAAATGTCACCCAGCTGCAGGACTCCTCCGTTCCCTGGGTCCTCTAAACAACTCATCTTGTCCTCCTTTTTCTCAGAAACTTTATGCTTTCAGAACTTCCAGGTAGAATGGACACCAAACTAATAGAACAATTCTGTTTTCTTTGAAAAAAGTAGTAATTATATCAGCGACTTACTAACATATCCAGCAGACTCATGCTGGTAGAGCCAATAGTCCCCACCATGAGGGGGTATGAGGGTGACTTCCACTGTGGCAAAACCCAGGCACTTCCCAGAGGTGTCCACAGCCTGAGAGCACCAGGTGGGATGGAATGAGAAACTCTTCCTACCAGACTCAGGAAAGACATGACAAGGACACTGACGTTTGAGCAGGGTCCTGCAGGATCAGTTAAGAACTGGTCCAGTAGAGAAAGGAGAAAGAGTGTGGCAGGTAGAAGGATGATCGGGAACAAGAGCTTACAGTGGTGGGAGGAGACCATGAGAAGTTCTGAGTCCTGGAGAAAAGGCCAGAAAGATGGGGCGGGCCAGACCATGAAAGGACACATACCTTGGGCCAAGAAATTAATTGCATCCTTGAAGCTCCTGGTTCTCAAACTTTAGTGTCCATAAATGTTACCTGAGTATTTCTTACAAGTCCCTGGGCCTGCTCCCAGAGCTTCTGATAACAGGTCCATATTTGACAAACAGGTGATTCTAATGCAAGGATCTTCGGAGCATACTTTAAAACAAACAAAAACAACAACAACCCTGCTAAAGCAAAGGAAGGGCTGCTAGGAAACTAAATAGTCTGCCAACAGAGGAGCTGTTTTGTACCCACTGCACAGAAGATAACATGCACACAGAAATCCACAGCCCCATTTGGCCACATCCATAGTGATTCCTGAGTGTTATAGTTTCGTCCAAAGACACTCTGCCCTTATACCAGCAGAGAGAGACGGGCCAGAAACAGCCCCCCACCACCACCACCCCCCACACACACAGTCCATTCCCGGAAAGACTCACCAGGGGACAGTGTCAGTCATGATGCCTGGCCTTACTAGGTACTCAGTGAGGGCTATGGATAGAATCTCCTCTTTGACAATGGAATACTATGCAGCCATCAAAAGAAATGAAATCTTGCCATTTGCAATGACATGGATGGAACTAGAGGGCATTGGGCTTAGTGAAATAAGCCAATCAGAGAAAGACAATTATCATATGATCTCCCTGATATGAGGAAGTTGAGAGGCAACGTGGGGGGTTTGAGGGGTAGGGAAGGAATAAATGAAACAAGATGGGAACGGGAGGGAGAAAAACCATAAGAGACTCTTAATCTCACAAAACAAACTGAGGGTTGCCGGGGGACGGGGGCAGGCGTAGGGACAGGGTGGTTGGGTTATGGACATTGGGGAAGGTATGTGATATGGTGAGTGCTGTGAAGTGTGTAAGCCTGGCAATTCACAGACCTGTACCCCTGGGGCTAATAATACAATATATGTTAATAAAACAATAAAAATTAAAAAAAAAAAAAAGAATCTCCTCTCTGAAAGAGGAAATCTAAACCTCTCATTTCAGCCTTTCAGAAATCTTATAGTAACAAAGACCCAGTTGGTACTTCTACCAGCAAAGACACCACTCCCCAAGATAATACAGGTAAAACAGTGGTCCCCTATAATGGGTTTATCCACTCTCACTCTATAAAAGGGTTTTAGAAGTTCTTCTTTGGAGAGAAGCTGTATGATGACAATATCCCTCTAGGCAGTTTCCATCTACTACTGGTTCGGGTGGGAAGACATTGCCCAGATCTTCATACTTAGCTGTGGGAGTCTACTCTGAGTACCTAGGGAGGTGTGGATTTACTCCCTTGTTTATCAGCAAGAAACAGGCATTTAGCTCTCCAGAGAGCTGTTGAGAACCTTTCTTTATGCCACATACACCAGTGAGCACGGGATCCCTCTCAAAGGCACCAAACAGCCTCTGAATGAGCAATGCATGAGCCACTCCTGAGCTCTCTGAGTCTTGTCCCCTTGTATGGCCTTCACTGAGAGTCAAACTTTTCACCTTCATCAAGGAGGGATTCAGCGCTCGGTGCCAGGGACCCGCTCTGTCCTCGACTCACCTGCTTAGGGAGTCATCACATCCGAAGACTTGACACCCTTGGCTCACCGCTTAGAAGGAATGTACAACGTCCACCAGTCAGCTCTTGGGACCTAACAGCATAAATATTTGCCCGGGGTCACTCTAATAGTCAACTAGTTTCCCCGGAAATGGATCAGGCTTCTTACAAGACATGCGGTGGGGGGAAAGGTAAATACCTTCCCTCTAAGACCGTTCAGTGTTGACTTCACTAAAACACTCCATTATTGCACACTGAGTATGAGAAGAGACATGGGGAGGACCCAATTTCATGGTGATTAAGTGCAGAGTAATCGTCGAAATTATTTGCATTTGTCTGAATAACACTCACTTTTTTTTTTCAAATGAATCCGAATATATTTCTCTATGTAACATTTGCATTTTTTTTTGTTTGTTTGTTTTTTTTTTAGAGAGAGAGAGAGACAGTGAGAGAGAGCATGAGCGAGGAGAAGGTCAGAGGGAGAAGCAGACTCTCCGTGGAGCTGGGAGCCTGATGTGGGACTCGATCCCGGGACTCCAGGATCATGACCTGAGCTGAAGGCAGTCGCTTAACCAACTGAGCCACCCAGGCGCCCCAACACTCACTTTTAAGACCATATCATTTAAAGCAAATTGTTGGATATTATTTTTTTCTGGCAGCAATAATCAGGCATTTTTCATAAAATAGCTTGCTTGCAAGAAAATCGCCAAATAATGGCAGAAACACACCCAGCTCTAAATACAATGAAGCGTGAGGAGGCCAAGTCAAGATTAAAACAGCTCTCATGCTGTGGAGACACTGAAATGCTGTCTTGCTGTTCCCCGGGCACACTGGGAGCCGCTGCTGAGGCGCTAATGGGCCCTACACAGTCCTTCAGAGTGGCTTCCTCGCAGGGTGTCTGTAATAACTGGCCTTCGGGGTTTACCAGACAGAGGAAATGCAGGGCCTGGTGCTCTGGGGAGAACAAAAGCTTCTCTGCACCAGGGTTGATGTGCAGGTTTCCGCTCAGGTCTTGGGCTGCTTCCCACAGCCTGTCTGTTTGCCCCCTTGTTCCGGGAGGCCGCACGAGAGGTTCCCTGTTCATAAAAGCCACACCAGAGACCTCCATATAGACCTAAGGAGAGCTGGGGAATACTGGGACCCCAAAGCTAATTATTTTCCTATCGCCACCTTGCCTCCCTTACCACCACCAAAATGAAGGGCCCTTCGGGAGAGTGTCCGATTTTTAGAATGAGTTCTTAAGTTATACATCTCCTCGCAACCCTGATCCCATACAAAGCTACCTCCAATGCTTGATAATGACATCTGGGTTATATTTCTGAATGAGAACTACAGATTTAAACAGTTAAAACCTCTTCTGATTCATTTCACACACTGCTTTTGCATTTGTCTTCAGTTCAGTCCACAAGGGTGTGCTGAGTGTCTGAGTGTACCCTTACCTCCCCCAGACCACTCAGATCAGAGCCAACCTCTCCTTGGGTGGTCAGGCCATCGGCAAGCTTGCCCTCTTCCCCTGTCCAACCACATCCCCTCCCAGTCCTTGTCAGCCACCCTCCCCAGAAGAAGCTCCAAACCATCAGCTCGCCACCAACTTTGAAGTGTCACAAAGGTCCTCCAGTGTTCCTTCTGTCCTCCCTGTGATGCAGCATATTGGTACCCAGGCCTATGTCTTCCCAGAAACTCTGCCCAGACAGTCCCCTTCCTACTCGTTCTCAATTTGTTCCTCTATCTCCTCCCAAGTGCTCCTCTTGATTCATCCCACATTCCCCCAAGTCTTTGCTGAGGGCTGCTACTCTATAAGGCTCTGTCCCTTCTGATGTTTATCCCATTGAAATATCCGATTTTCCTCTTTGCCTTCACATAAGTATAGCTTCTTCCAAATGGGATTTGGAGTTTGCAAAAGTGGAAACCAGGTCTCTTTTACTTCTTGCTGTGGATTCTACTCACATTCCTCTAATGCCCACCATGTGCCTGTCACGCTGTCTCTTGAAGGATCAAAAATGGTACTTACTCTAGAGTACACACCAAATAAATAAATAAATGTCTGTTGGTTTAATAAACAAGCTCAGGAATTTTAAGAAACAAGACAAACAGACAAAGAAAAGCAGAGACAAACTAAAACAACAGACTCTTGACTACAGAGAACAAACTGATGGTTCCCAGAGGGGAGGAGGGTGAAGGGGGTGGATAAAATCGGCGACAGGGATTAAGGACGGCCCTTCTCATGATGAGCACTGGGTAAGGTAGAGAATTGCTGAATCACTGTCTTGTATACCTGAAACTAATGTAGCTGAAACTAATTCCAGTATGTCAACTATACTGGAATTAAAATTTAAAAAAAAAATAAAATAAAATAAACCCCCAACAAGCTCATTGGATTCCATAGCTCGTTCTTAGTCCTATAGGGATGAAAAGCCTAATAAATTTGTGCACATCCACTCTGTACAGATTTTTAACCTAGAGGATGCCATCTCTGCATGAGCAGGGATGATATCATTTTAAGCCTTGAGCTTGAAACTGCCCACCATGGCAGGGAAAAGAGTCTGACCAACACCAGTCCAGTCATCCCACTGGATGGGATGAGCAGAGGGGATGAGACTCTGACTCCCCTGGGACCCTTTGCACTTGGTCGGATACAAAGCCAGCTTAAGAATCTGGCATGAAAGAAGCACAGTTCCATGCCCACTGAGCCCCCACAGGCACTGATTCCCCAGGGATGTGCCAGAACCCAGCCTGGCCTCCTCGGTGAAGGAGATAAGGGAAGGTTCTCCTGCAGCTCCCCACCCCCAAGCTTATGCTTCTCACACCAAACACAGACACACACCAGCTGTCCACTGAGGAGATAGCCATTCCCAAAAGTAGCCACATCAGAGAAACTTCAGGAGCACACCAGCCCTCAGGACAACCCTGGGAGGCCTACAAGGGAGCAGATATTTGCCTCTGACGTGCCATCTTTCCCCAATCCAAGCCATTCCAGGGATGACAAGGGACAATAGATAAACCAAATGGAATTTAAAATCCTGGTTCCTGGACCTGTGTGACCTCAGGCAACATTGCTTAATATCTCTCTCTCTCTCTCTCTCTCTCTGTTTGTTTCTTTCTCTCTCTCTCTCTCTCTCTGTCTCTCTCAATTTCCTCATCTGTAAAATGGGAATTCTAATAATGCCTACTTCCCTGAATGTGGACAATTAAAATGGTCCAAACAAGTGACACAGTCAACACAGTGCTGGCCACTCTGTCAGGGATCCTGATTATTATCACTAACTGTTATCACTGAAATCCAAATTTGGACTTTTCCTCTGTTGTCCCAAATAGCCCCATGTCAAGAATCCATTCTCTTTTCCCTTCCTACTTGCCCACTTTCATCCTTCCATTTTCTCTTTCATTTCCCCTTTCCTTCACTGTTTCAGAACAAGCCCTGAAATTACATTTGAAACAAAAGGCAGTGATGGCTCTGTGTCAGGCCTGACTCCTGGTCCTGTATACCACCCCACGGCTCCACCGACTGTCCTTTCCTCACACAGACAACCTCACTTCATTTCCTTTCCATCACCATCATCTCTGCACTAGACACCCTTTAACTTCTCAGAAAACAGGGCACGGTTTTCGAGATTTTTCCCTGTGTACCAATTAGGAAACTGCAATCAAAAATTTTCTCATCCAGCTTGTTGGAAGATAATGAAGCATCCCAGTACCTTCCATGTTGACCAAGATTCACCCAGAAAGTAAATTATTTTAGAAAAAGAGGATGTCTGTGTATGTATGCTGAAAAAAATGGAAACTTGTCTTTGTTCATGTGAAATGCTCTGTATTCAATGAAGCTGTCTGGGTTCTATTTTATTTCTTAAGAAGTAAAGTACAATACAGAACATTTGTCTGGGTTTTCCTGGAATTTGGTATGCCTGTGGATCTTGCTTTATTCTCCATTTACTGAATCTTTTGTTATTAATATTTTAGTCCTTCAGTATGTTTCTGTTGTACTAATGGAAAGCATTTTGCCCTCTAGAAGCCAAAAACGACATCTAATAGCTCTGTTAAGATGCCCTTCAGTAAATTAGCAAAGAATATAGCTTTATCTTTTATTTATTAAATAATGAGACTGCTTTCATAAATAGCACTTTTCCTCATCTAGTGTGTACTTGAAAAGACTCTACGGGTTGAATAATGTCTCCATACCCTACTGTGACAGGCAGAATAATGGCCCCAAAGATGTCCCTATCCTATTCCCCAGAACCTGTGATATGTTACCTTAGAAGACAAGAGCTGTCACTGAAGTTAAGGACTTTGAAACGAGATTATCCTGAATTACTTGTTTGGGCTCAATCTAATCATATGAGTTCTGAAAAGTGGAGACATTTTCCTAACTGGTGAGAGAGACACAGATACAACCACGGAAGAAGGGTCAGAGAGATACAACATGAAGACTCTACCCACCATTGCTGGCTTTCAAAAAGGTGGAAGGAACACCAGCCAAGGAATGCAGGCAGCCTCTAGAAGATAGTAAAGTCAAAGAAACATAGTCTCCTCTAGAAGCTCCAGAAAGGAAGGTGGCCTGCCAATTCTTTGATCTTGGCCCAGTGACACCTTGATCTTGGTCCATGTTAGACTTTAGAACTACAGAACTGTAAAATAATGACTAGGTACTGTTTAGTCCACTAAATTAGTGATAATCTGCTACAATAGTAATAGAAAATAAACACATCCACTCAGAACTAACCCTTTTATTTTAAAGCCAATAAGAATGTGAGGTTCTAGGGTGCATGGGTGGCTCAGTCAGTTAAGCATCTACCTTCAGCTCAGGTCATGATCCTAGGGTCCTGGGATTGAGTCCCACGTCGAGCTCCTTGCTCCATGGAGAGCATGCTTCTCCCTCTGCCTGCCACTCTCCCTGCTTGTGCCCCTTCTCTCTCTCTGTCTTTCTCTCTCTCTCTCTCTGACAAATAAATAAGTAAGATCTTTAAAAAAAAAAAAAAAAAGAATGTGAGTTTCTTCTAGCATTCTAGAGAGTTTCTATTAGAAATAGACTGGGTTTCATTTGCACTTCTTTGCCTATGGTATTCAGTTGCTGGTATGGAGTCACATGAATGAATGAATGAATGAATGAATGTGTAGTGACTGGATATTCCAAATAGACACACAAAAAAAAGTTGGAGAAAAAAATAGACAATGTACTAGTTTATAAATTATAGAAGTTACGAACTGTATGATCATTAAGGAATATTAAGCCAGTACCAAACCAATCTGCCAAAAGAGAGTCTTGATCCCTTCATTTGGAATGATTACAACCATAATTAGGAAGTCAATATGTGGGCTGGTATTATTTTGCTAAAGACATCAGACAATTACATAATTTGATGATCTACTGTGGCAGAATAGTACTGCTTCTGTTAATGAACAGAGTAAATTCCTAAGCACAATTCTTTGTCAGAAACTTGGTTAAAATAAGAGACAGAGAATTCCCCTAAGCAGAAAAGGAAAGGTTTAACTTATAAACGCCCTGTTGAAGTAGCACTAGGATGAAAATATAGTGAACAAACATAAAGTGATTGGTCTCAGATCGTCCCCAGCTTTGTGTGGGGGAAAGGAGGGTGCTGGGGTGGATGGGAAAGATTGACAGGCTAAGTTGAGAATACTGACGTTCCATCTCACAGAGGGAGTCACCATCGATTCGATTAGATAGAAGCATCTGGAAGCTAAGGCTATTTATTTCTTCAAAATGATACAAACTCAAGCCCAGCATTGCACAATTTATATAGGCTTAAGGTTTATTTTTTTTTCAACACTGCTGTTGCAATAGATCTTCCTTTCCAGAAAATTCCATAATCAAATTATCAGCATATATTGTGAATTCTAAAAATTAGATACTTGCAATGGTGAAAGAGTAAACAGAAGCAGCCCCAGTTAGATTTTAGATTCAGTGAGGTTTCTGCATAATTGGCTATGTAATGTGAAAATTCCTGGTTGCATTCACTCTCCTCAAAAGCCAACTAAATTCACAGAATTGCAAGTAGCAGCTCCCCCTGAGGTTCACAATACAAATTAAAACATTACAAATTTGAGAATTCCACTTTTTCCATTAGGGGTTGTGTACCAATCACATTTTATTTTTTTCATATTTGATACATTGACAGATGACAGAGCCCATGATGAAAATAGTGATAGGTCTCCCTAATTGCCATTCAAAGTAAATTAATATATTCCTACCCTTAGCATTCTTTCAGCAAGTACAGTCAAGTATTCTCATTAAACTCGGATAAAACAGAAAGGCATCTTCTGCGTAGTTTTGACTAAATATAATCAGAACATGCACCAGAGAGATCAGAACATATGTACATCCGGAGACTTCAGAGTCAGTGCTCTTTGCACACTTACTCCCTTCGTTTAGGATAAAATAGTGGTTTGGCCGTGATTGTATTGTCTCAGCTGAGTTTGTATTAAGTTACTAACATCAGAGAAAACTTCTACTCAGCCTGACTTCTCTCAAACCAGATCGAAAGTTCTCTGGTTATAGCTACTGTAAGTCTCAGACACTCAGAGGGATGATTCCAAGTCCTGAACTTTCTATTTTACTATCCCCAAAGCCAATAAAATGTCCCCTAACCTATAATATTTCTGTATCTAAAAACACCTTCTAGCTTCACACTCCCAAAGCAATACAAAAGTCTTGCTACAGGAGCTGAAGACATGGCATCACCACATTCCTCATCCACTTGTCTCCTTCAATATGGAAGAGTCTTCAACATAAGCCTCTTCAGAACAGAGTTTCAAATCAAAGATGATCCATACAATATCCAGATTCACTAAAAATTAAAATAATAGATACAAATGGAACAAATTCTTTACTTCTATGCTTGGAAGACTGCTCTCAGATTACACAAAATCCATTCTCAAAGATTTTTCAAAAGATACTAAAGAAAGCCATTCTTCCTAGACTGTCTCTTAAACTTGAACATGTGAGTTTTCTCATGATACCTGAAGGTAGCCCAAGTGAAAAGGCATATTTAGGTCTTTATACTTCTGCTGGGTTCCTTTTCCATCCACCAGCTCCCTCATGTGAAGGACAAGATACCAAGCCGACAGTGAAATCAGGGAAGTCAAAAGAATAGTAACAGACCTACTATATTACCAAAGATGTTTGTAAAAAGTGGGAATGCAAAGGGAAGCAGCAAATTATGTAAGCAATTACTAAGATATGAAAACTTAAGTTTGGGAATAAGCCTGGTCCCCTGGCTGCTCCTGTCTCGGCTTTGGGACTAATAGTCACTGAAGCTCCTTAACTTCCACAGCAAGAGTCTGAAACCAGTTCAAGGCAGATGAGACTGGTATAGTGTACTACAGGCCAGTACACTACTGGTATAGTGTACTCAGGTCTAAATGCCACATCCGCCAATTACTGGCAATGATTTAATCTCTCAAACCCCAGTTTCCTCATCTATAAAGGAGAATAAACAGGTCTATCTCACAGGATTGTTATGAAGATAAAAGCATACCAGTGTATCCACATATACTGGAAAGTTGTAGTGGAGTCCATATGAAACATGGTTTATGTGAGAAAAGGATTAAAGAAAAGAGCTGAGTGAAGAAATTTCAACAAGATCAGGGATCCCCAGCAGGATGAGGGGAAGGCCAGACAGGATGCTTCTGGTGGGAAACTCTGAGGAGGATCACAAGAAGTTGAATGTAAGCAGAAACAGTAATGAGTGATTGTTACAAGACCCGGAGGTGTGACCACCATTTGACCCCAATCCCAATGTCAATTGGGCTGGATATAGAAACAGAGAACTAAAAAGGGTATTGCAAGCATGGGGCTCACTCACCCTCCATGTTTAAGAAGTTAGCGAGAGAAGCAAAAAGCTGATCAGCTGAAGCAATAGAGCTCCACTGTCTGATCCTACTGTGTCCCAGGGATCACTGAGCTGTGACTGACATGAGAAGGGGCTGATGTCTGGGGCAGAATCCCAGGGTCAGTCCATGGGAGGAATACCACGAGGACCATGGGGCTTTCAGGGGTACCAGCACCTGGGCATTTTAAGAAACAGATAACTGACAACATTCAAGCCACACGGACCACAGAACCTGGCCTACGGGACCCATTGGGAGACAAGCTCCTACTTGGGAAGCACCAGCTTGTACCCCCTTCACAAATGCTCTCACAGGAGGAGTGTAGGACAGAAATTGAAGACCTGACCCCCCTTGATGCTCCACATGCCCATAATCTCTCCCAACATTAAACTGTTCTTACAAAATAGCCCCAAAATTTTGTAGCATTCAAAGATGGCACCACAATGCCATCCAGGTAACACAGGTGCCTGGATGAATAAACTCAGGTGTTCCTGTGTAGAACAGAAGGATGTCAGTCTGTCATACTGAGTGCATAGAGCCCATCACCGGCCAAACAATGTAGCTGTTCTTCACCACATGATGAGCCAAGTAGATAAACACAACCACAGGACCTGTGCCTCCAAAATGGCAGGAAGGGTGAAGAAGACACGGATTCTTGCTCCACTCTAACATATCCTGTGACCTGGGGAGAGTCCTTTGCTGGGCCTCAGTTTTCTCATTTGTACAATGACAAAGTTCTTTCTAGCACCTTCCACCTATAGATCAAGGATTTGGGGTTTGAAGCTTCAGCCACTATTTCCTGCTATAACAAGATTCAACACCACATCTGGGACCACAGTGAAAGTCAGGGGAAATTGGCTCTTTGCCCAGAAATGGTCTGGAGTTGATCATGGGGTTCCTCAATCCTGGAATAGGGGGTTGGTGGTGAGGAGGCAGACATTTTCCTCTAGCGTAAGGAAGCATGGTGATACCATCTGGCAGCAGAATGAAGAATGTGGTTCTATTTCATCCTTGTACTTTCTTCCCCACTCTAGTCCAAAGCTGCCTGAAGTAATGACTGACTTAGAAAGAAAGTACTAGAAGCCAACATTATTTCAATTAAAACTATCAACAAGTCTAAATGTGAGGAATGTTTATTAAAAGGAAAAAAAATTAATTCTGCAATGTGCCTAAAATACAGATTGTCTGCAAAGTGGCCCATGTGGTATAAATACATAAACTTTATTACCTAGCAAATTTGTGTCTTAAAACTCTTGGCAGGAGCTTTTATTTGATGAACCCACACTTTTTTTTTTTTTTTTTTGCCTTGGCTGGCCCAGATATAGAAGAATTAGTGCCACTGAATAACATATTAGGTGCTTGCTTTTTGTAGTAGATACATTGTTCTTTGTACTGTTCTAATGCCTTGTCATATAACTTAACTGCCACCTGAACAAGGAAGCAACTGTTCACATTTTTTTTAATATATCTTAGCTGAAGATTCAAACTAAATTCAGGATCAATTGATTCTTTGATTCTCTATCCTCTTTGATATATGTGTTTATACTATCAGCACAGGAATGATTATTTAAAGTTTGATTTTTTCTGAAATGTATTGTCTACTGAGTTCAATGAAATGCAGAACAGTATTTCAACATCTCACTGGTTTTGAAATTTGGATTCTGGTTGGCAAATCTTACATTTCTTTCCATTTTCTTTGAAATGCTAAGAAACCGTGCGTGTATGTGTGTTTGTGTGTATTCTTTAAAATTTATCGTCAGCTCTGAAATTACAATGTAATAGCTTTAAAACGGTCCAAAGTGCCTCTAATGGGAATGAATTATAATGGAAAGTATCAAGAAAGGCTCTGAGCATTATTTGGAAAGCAGCTTTGTTTCTATCTTGGTTTATCCTTTGCCAATGGCTCCATTAGGGTATCACTCAATCAGTCTCTCTGCTGGATAGCAAGTTTACATTCATCCATGTACTAACCAGTCAAAGAAGTATAGAAAGCTCTACTTGGGTAGAGCCATGGCCCCCTTGAGAAAGGAGAAGCTTTCTGTTAAATAGCTTCTAATTCCACCAGTGCTAGGGATGCCAAATGGGAAAATTCCATTGTCCTTTTCACAAAATGTATTTCGTGCCTCTTCCCTTGCCCCTTCTGTAAGAGCTCCATGGAGCGTCAAGACAAATGCCCTCTTCTAAATGAATGAGAAAATATTTCACACCACAGGGTGTGATGAAGTTAGCAGCTACTTAATTCTTTAGCCTTCCAGAAAGGCATGTACCATTTTAATGGTGCACTAAAAAAATGTAACAATGAAATTAATATAACAGTAATCACTTATAGTTATGAAGTACTTATTACATCCTGGACTCAGCTACTGTTTCTGATACACTGAATGAGCTCCTTTAATCTTCAGGCAGATCCACACACAAACTCTAGGCGGCGGTATAGTCCCAATTTGATAGATGAGAAGGTCGAGTCTTCTAGTAATGTCAGAGGATCAAATTAAAAAGAAATCAAGTAGAGGGGCACCTGGGTGGCTCAGTGGGTTAAAGCCTCTGCCTTCAGCTCAGGTCATGATCCCAGGGTCCTGGGATGGAGCCCTACATCGGGCTCTCCACTCTGCAGGGAGCCTGCTTCCTCCTCTCTCTGCCTGCTTCTCTGCCTACTTGTGATCTCTGTCTGTCAAATAAATAAATAAAATCTTTAAGAAGAAAAAAAGAAAGAAATCAAGTAGAGCCAAGTTCTAAGCCCAGTCTGATTCTAAACTGGCACTCTTAGCCAGTCCTATATGCTTGACAATAGAGGACATTTTAGAAAATCAACAGGTGACTTGGAATTAGTGTAAAGAAAAAGCAGTGTTGCTTAAATCATTTTCTGAAGAAGTCCTCTCAAAAAGAAACCTGTCTTGATTATGCATACGCCTTAATTTTTTAAAAAAAGTTAATATTTAGTAGGTGCCTAGTATGTGCCAGGCATTTTTCTAACTATTTTATATGTATTATATGGATCCATATAACAATTATCATTTTAAGTCATTCCAATGACCGTCTTCCAGATGAGGAACCTGAGGCAGGTAGAAGTTAAGCAACACAGGGAAGGCTACACACCCAGTGTGGAACCAGGTGGTTTGGCCCTAGAGCCCAACCTCTTAACATGACCCTAAGCTATGGATGTTCTCGCTAGTGAAAACAAAATCCTAGGGACAGCACCTGGGGAAACAAAAGCCAGACAATGAAACAGCAAAGCTGGGTCTACATAAGAAACTAACAGGTATTTAGGAATAGGGCAGAAGACAAAGAAGGACCCAGAATCATCTCAATGACCTTCTACCCAAGTCCAAAAAAAAAAAAAAAACGATGAACAGATGAACAAGAAAAATCTGAGTCAGGAAGAGACAAAGGACCACTCAAAATGGAGATGTGTTATATTTTATTTTAAGTTGCTTGCTAAGTAACCATCCCATGACACACAGAGCCTTGAGAGGGGGCACTTTTGGTACCACTGGAATCAGGATGGTGTCTGCAGCATGGAAAAGGGCCAGCAGGCACTGGAGATACAATGCAAAATGTCAGCTGAGATGCCTGGCATAAATGGAACCATCTTCCATTGATCTACAGAGAGGAGATGACCCTCCACAAGAGGATGAAGACTGAAGCCAATTTCATTCAGTCTTAATGGACAATCCCATTGCAACCAATGGAGGAGTTGGGGACACCAAGGAAGCTGAAATCTGGGTTGGGTTAGACTGAAAATCTTCTGATTGCTAAAATTAAATACACTCATTCAGTCAGTATTTATTGAAGGCCCACTGCCTGCCAGGCTTTGTTTAAAATAATAGGAACACAACAGTGAGCAAACCAGACTTGGTCCCTGACCCCTTGGAGTTTATAATCTAGTGGAGAAAACTGACAATTAAGCAATAACATGCAGTGCCATGTGACAGAGGATACAGTAAGGGCACACCAAGTGCCAGGGAGCAGATGACAAAGGGCCCTACACTAACCCAGAAGATGTGAAACTTCCAAGGAGGTATGTTTATGCAGACAGGTGGAGAAACCACTGAGGAGAGTCTGGAAGGAGCCCTGCATGAATGAAAAGGAGGTCCCGTCTGGAACTTCACTCAGGAAAAGGAAAAATAAGGGGAGCAGTGGCAAGAGATGAGGCTGTGGAAAGAAGGCAGAGTTGGATCACCTGGGGCTTGGAAGCCATGTTGAGCAACTGGGGGCAATAGGAAGACAATCCGTGTGAAACAGGGTGGTGATAAAACCAAATGAAAGCTGCACGTTTTAAAGTTTATAAAAAGATAGGTGAAGGGGCGCCTAGGTCGCTCAGTTAAGTGGTCAGCTCTTGATTTAGGCTCAAGTCATGATCTCAGATCTAGCCCCATGACAGGCTCTGCCCTCAGCACAAAGTCTGCTTGAAATTCTCTCTCTCCCTCTGCCCCTCCTCTCCCTCCCCAAGCCCTCCCTCCACTGGTATTCTCTCTCTCTCTTTCTCTCTAAAATAAATAAATAAGTCTTTAAAAAAAAATAGATGAAGAGGGCATCAAAATTGGGTTTCATTTTCCTGAACTGAAGATATGTGGTATTTTTTTCAGTTGACAAAGATGTCACTCTTACAGTGAGATTTATTCTCAGTCATCTATAACCATCTTCACATAGGGTGTAAATTTGCATGGTGCCCAACAGCAAAGGCCATTCCCCATATAATCTGGGGACTGAACCCACCATTATCACCCTTCTGTCTACTGTGTTGACTCAGATTCCACAAAATTATTTTATTTATTAAAAATGTACCTTCAGCCCCCCTGGGGCTGAGAAGCTGGACAATGAGAAGCCCTGAGGAGTCACAGGATATCAAAGCTTTGCAGAAAGACCTGGAACAGTTCGCCAAGCTCCAGAAGCAGAAGGGGATCACCCTGGGATATACTCAGGCTGATGTGGGTCTCACCGGGGGGTTCTCTTTGGGGAGGTGTTCAGCCAAACCACCATTTGCCGTTTGGAGGCTCTGCAGCGCAGTTTCAAGAAAATGTGTAAGCTGTGGCCCCTGCGGAAGTGGGTGGAGGACGCTGACAACAACGAAAACCTACAGAGATATGCAAAGCAGAGACCCTCGTGCAGGCCCGAAAGAGAAAGCAAACGAGTATGGAGAACTGCGTGAGAGGCAACCTGGAGAACACGTTCCTGCAGTGCCCAAAGCCCACTCTGCAAGCAGATCAGCCACACTGCCCAGCAGCTCGGCCTTGAGAAGGACGTGGTCCGAGTGTGGTTCTGCAATCGTCGGCAGAAGGGCAAACGGTCAAGCAGTGACTATTCCCAACGAGAGGATTCTGAGGCTGCTGGGTCCCCTTTCTCAGGGGCACCAGTATCCTTTCCTCTGGCACCAGAGCCCCATTTTGGTACCCCAGGCTATGGGGACCCTCAGTTCACTACGCTGTACTCCTCAGTCCCTTTCCCTGAGGGTGAAGGCTTTCCCTCTGTGTCTGTCACCACTCTGGGCTCTCCCGTGCATTCAAACTGAGGTGCCGGCCCTTCCCAGGAGTGGGGGCCCAAGGAAGGGGAAGAGTGCGGGAAAGAGAACCTGGGGTTTGTACCAGGGCTTTGGGATTAAGTTCTTCATTCACTAAGAAAGGATTTGGGAATACAAAGGGTGTGGGGGCAGGCAGTCTGGGGGGACTGGTTGGAAGGAAGGTGAAGCTCTTGTTTTTAATCCCCACATCACTTTCTTAAATAAAGAAGCCTGGGACACAGTAAAAAAATAAAAATAAAAATAAATAAATAAAACAACGCACCTTCAGGGGTGCCGGGTGGTTCAGTCAGTTAAGCATCCAACTCTTGGTTTCATCTCAGGTCATGAGATTGGGCCCTATGTCAGACTCCGTGGTCTGAGGGGAGTCTGTTTCAGATTCTCTCCCTCTGCCCCTCCTCCCACTCTCTCTCTCTCAAATAAATAAATAAATCTTTTTTAAAAATGCACTTTCAGGGGCGCCTGGGTGGCTCAGCGGGTTAAAGCCTCTGCCTTCGGCTCAGGTCATGATCCCAGGGTCCTGGGATCGAGCCCCACATCGGTCTCTCCGCTCGGCGGGGAGCCTGCTTCCCCCTCTCTCTCTCTCTGCCTGTCTCTCTGCCTACTTGTGATCTCTGTCTGTCAAATAAATAAATAAAAATCTTTTTTAAAAAAATGCACCTTCAGCGCAGGTCAAACACTATTCTAAGGACTTGACAAATATTAGCTCATTTAATCCTCATAACAACTCTATGAAGTACATACTCTTATGATTCCTATTTTACAGATGAGGAAACAGGCTGAGAACAGTCTCACAGCTAGTAAGTAGTAATGCAGGATTCCAACCAGCACACTGGCTTCTTAGCCCATGCACTCAAACCACTACCCTATGCAGCCTATCGGATTGATTCTGAGGAGGCTAAAGACAAAGCAATCTAAGTAGATATGACATTCACTAGTCATTTGCAAAAACATGTATTGAGCCTGAGGCCAGAATGGGGAAATAACCATAAACATGGCCTACTCCCTGCCTCCTAGCCTACCGTGGCCAGTCCAGCAGCAGAAGAGACAATACCCCAAAATCGCAATCCATGTGAGAGGAGGGAAGAGAGGAGGTCAGCACATGGCAGACAGACATCCCACTCCCCCTGTGACAGAGATGCCACCAACAAAGAATTCCTGCAGAGGTAGATGCTAGAGCTCACGTTGAAGGGTAGGTGGGATTTGACCAGCCGGGCAAAGAACAAAGGAACACAAGAACACATCAAATGGTTTTGTTTGGGAACTAGCAAATTATTCAATGTGGCTAGTGACCAGGGATCCCTGGGGGAAATGGCAGGCTAGGGGACTGGAGAGCTAGGATGCTTCAGGCTTATCTGAGCAGGACTGTCCCCTGATAAATACAAAACAGCCAGGTTCTCAGAAAGCACATGTTCTGCTCATAAAACAGATCATACAGTAAGAACGCCCCAAAAGCAACCACTCATTTGTCTCTGTGGATCGTTTTACTGTTTCCTCGGCAAGAAAACCTTTGCCAAAATCTTTCTCTCCAGGTCCACAGTCTTCGCTCTGAGGCCCAATTTTTAAAATACACATCCCCCAAGTCCTTACCCCATGGACCTGGCATCCAAACCTTGTGAGTAAATTACGGATTATCCCATGCCAGATGGAGTAATACCTTATAAAAGGAGTGACTACTCCACCTCAGGACTTCTGTCCCTCTGAAAAATAACTGAACTCTACGCCAAGGATAAAAATAAATCCCTAAATCCCAAAACAATCATTTTAAGACGCTCTATCATCTCCTGTCCCATAAAAGACCCAGAGCAGTATTTTAGAGGTGCAGTCAAGCTTCTTCAAAACACCTCCAGCCACTGTGAGTTTTCACAATCCTCTTCTAAAAGTAATAGTCAAACAATTCTTCTTTTTAATTAATTGTTTTGATTTCTATAAGCATTATGCCAGAATAGACTTTAAGCCAAGAACATAATCTGACAAACCTAATTGCACACATGTTCATATGCACTTCATACACAAATACATATGTATGTTCGAATGAAAAGGCCAGGATGGAACTGGAATCAAACAGGCATAAAATTAATTAACATGACTTTATTTTATTCTCTATTTCACGCAAAGAGTTTCCCAATAACTTTTATTCTTGATGACTTCCAACAACCCCAAAGGGAAGACTAATATCTTTTAGGCATGAATATTGCAAATAATAAAAGGAGGTCCATAGAGATCACAGTGTGGCTACGACTTTGTGTGAAATGAAGCAGAATGTTGAGACAAAATGTGGGTAATTCAGGAGAGAAAAATGCTCATGAGGAAACAAAGAGAGCCTCTAGTCCAACCTCCCCATTTCACAGATGAGGAAACAAAGGTCCAGAGAGAGACCCACAGACACATGGCCCAGAAGTAGATAACCATCCCACAGCCACATTCTCTGACATCTAGTTCAATTTTTTTTCAGATTCTTTACTTCTCCAACTGTTTTAGATATAACTCCTAGAGGTTCACGTAAGAGAGTCACAAAGGGTTCAGCAGCACAGTACAAAGCTCGAGTATCAAATGTGCTTGAAGACTGGAGAGGAAGTAATGTTTTACTAATTTAATATATAAATATTAGAATAATACAAAAATAGTACAGGTTTTTAAATTTTTAATTGCATGAATTTTTCAGCATGTTGCAGAAGACTTCAAAGAAAGGATGTGCTTGTGGAAGCCTCTTTGGACCACCCCCACAGACTGTCCAGGGGATCAGGTTGTCCCACAAATGTGGAGTGAGCTTTTCCCACACACCATGCTCTAGCCTGGGTCTGATCCTGAAGAGCCTAAGAAGTGAGCTGGGAAGGGAAAACCTTTGAGCAGGACTAACTCCCAGGCCTGGGTCATCCTTCTCCAAAGGAAGGAAGAGGAATGAGGTTCACTTGCAGGAGAAGTAGAAAGGAAGGGAGCACTTTGGGAGAGCTACAGAACAACTGTTTCATCTCCAGAAAGCAGAGCCAGCCTATCAGGAGTGCTAACATTCAGAAGAGCAGATGTATTTTTTTTTAAGATTTTATTTATTTATTTGACCGACAGAGAAACTCACAAGTAGGCAGAGAGGGAGGCAGGAGAAGGGGAAGCAGGCTCCCTGCTGAGCAGAAAGCCCGATGTGGGGCTCCATGTGGGGCTCCATCTCAGGACCCTGAGATCATGACCTGAGCCAAAAGCAGAGGCTTAACCCACTGAGCCACCCAGGTGCCCCAGACATATTTCTGACACTAGTTATAAAGGTCTTGTGTTTGCTCTTAATGGCAAAGCAGGAAGGCTGGCTACCCCACTAGACATAAAGAAGACCTGAGTAAGCCACACAGCCAGGCCCAAGGGACCACAGAACTCTCTTATGAGGGGCCCCCACAAGACTATAGTTTAGAATAAGAGAGACACAGTCCCAGGACAGGGTTTTCTCACTGCTCCCTTAGCAAGGAGGAAGTGGGTCATGGTCATAGATCAAAGTCATCGTAGTAATTTGTCTTTATTTCTAAGGCTCCTACTTCTACATTAACCCTATCATGCTCTAGGCTCTGGCCCTGCAGTCTCTCGCAAGTTCTCCCTGCTCTTGGCTCTAGGAAAGAACTTCTGCTTCCTCTGGGCCCGCCCTTCCCCCAGCCTCCAGGTTCCAGAGCTGCATCTGTGAGTTTTTGTGTACTTCATCTTGTGTTCTTGTTTCAAACCCCGAATTCTATCTTCGTTGTGGCCACTCACGTGTGAGTTGCCCTCTGGCTTAGAGCATTCCTAGATCACATAGAACAGTAGATTAGTGATTTACCTTTCCTATTTCCACCAGCTATATTTATTACATCAAAAAATAAATCTCCTGAAAACATCTTTGTCTAGAGAAAGCTTTTCTTCCTTTTTCCATGATTAATTTTTCTTTCTGCATGCAACATTTTTTTAAAAGCATTTTGCTGGGGGTGCGTGGGTGGCTCAGTGGGTTAAGCCTCTGCCTTCGGCTCAGGTCATGGTCTCAGAGTCCTGGGATCGAGCCGTATATCTGGCTCTCTGCTCAGATCAAGCCCCATATCGGGCTCTCTGCTTTCCCCTCTCTCTCTCTCTCTGCCTGCCTCTCTGCCTACTTGTGATCTCTCTCTCACTCTGTCAAATAAACAAATAAAATCTTAAAAAAAAAAAAAACAAAAAGCATTTGCTGTCTTTCCAGAATGTTAAACATGTTTGTTTTTCTTTTTAATTCTATTAACTTAGTCATAGAACCTCTAATATCAACAGGAAGACACATTCTAATAGAACCGAGAAATATCAACTTAAAAGCTTTGGAAAGGCAGATGAATCAGTATTATAATCACCAGGCTCAGAGAGAATAGAGGGCAGTAGTGAGAAGCCAAACTAAAAACAGGCATTATAAGAAAGCCTGATCATCAAAGGCCATCCTATGTCCAGGATGCTAACAGCCAGGTACACATCTCCTGTGAGGAGACTCAGGAACTTGGGGGAGGAAACTGAATGACCCAGAGAAAAATAAGATCTAATGATCCTAATCTCGTGAGGCTTCCTTAAAAATAAGGTTCACTTACAATCTGATTACATTACGAAGAAATCTACCTTATACATACAGAGTTTTCTCTCAGCCCTTCAGTGCCTCAAATTTACATGGGAACAGATAAGCAAAGATCACTAGAAATCGGAGGAAAGACTTCAGTATGAAAGAGGGAGATCACGGAAACACATAGAAAAGCAGCACTTGAAGGAAATGGGTAAACTGCAAAGAAAGGAAGAGAGAAACTTTGTAAAATCTGTATAAAATGCCCTCAGTGAAAAGAAGATAAGGCTTTCAAGAAACTTGTGGAGCTGGTAGGATGAATGGTGTGCTTGAGCATCTGGAAGAAGTTAGTGATTGGCATCAGACAGCTCTATTGATGCAATTATGAAATACAGCAATAGGCACAGAGACAAAGTCAATAAAAAATGAGATAGTAACAATTCCAGGAATAATAAAAAGAAACTTGGAAGGGGCTCATTACTTAATTATTGACTTTAAATTTCATTGATTACCCTGGAATGTTATAGTCAACCTGAAAAAAAAAAAATTAGTACAAGGAAGGAAGCCTATCATATTATGTTGGGCAAACATGGGCTCAGCAATGTGAAATATTTACAATAGTTGTAATAATGTAAGTGCTGGTTACTTAACCAAAATTTGTGATCTAAAAATGTGTCCAAATACTTTATGTGCACAACTTACTTTGGTAAAAGTAAAAATTAATTTAAAGTGAATAATAAAAAGCTATGGAAAAATTTTGGCAATTACTCAAGAAATGGAATTACCATGTGATCCATAAATCTCACTTCCAGGTGTATAACCAAAAGAACTGGAAGCAGGGTCTCAAAGGTATTTATACACCCATATCCATAGCAGCCTTTCTTGCAATGGCAACCCAAGTGTCAACCAATGGGTAAATGGATAAACAAAATGTGGTATATTCATTCAATGGAATATTATTCGGACTTAGAAAAAAAGAAAATTCTGACACCTGTCACATATATGAACCTTGAAGACATTATGCTCTATGAAATAAGCCAATCACAAAAAGACAAAGACTATATGATTGCACTTTTTTGAGGAACCTAGAGTACCCCGAATTCATAGAGACAGAAAGTAGAATGCTTTCTTTCTCCATAGAATGGTAGACCAGCTGCTGGGGACTGGAAATAGGGTGGAATGGGAGTTCTTTAATAAGTACAGAGTTTCAGTCTTGCAAGATGAAAAGAGTTTTGTAGACTGGTTGCACAACAACGTGTTAACACAACTGAATTGTATACCTAAAAATGATTAAGAGGGTAAATTTTATGTTATATGTATTTTGCCACAACTTTTTAAATATTTAAAATAGGAAAAAAATTTTAAATAATAAATAAATAAATATGAATAAGGGTAAAAAATCATGATGATCCAAAAATATTTGTAAGGTTTAACTTCAGTATTGAAAAACTATTGTACACATAAAAGAGACCTTATTATCTAGTGACAGACTTTCTTAAGATCCATCCATTTATTTGAGAGAGAGAGAGAGAGAGAGAGAGAGAGAGCGCATGGGGGAGGGGCAGAGGGAGAGGGAGAAAGAATCCAAGCAGACTCTGTGCTGAGTGTGGAGCCCTCTGCAGGGCTCAATCCCAGGAGCCCAAGATCACCACCTGAGTGGAAACCAAGAATTGGTTGCTTAACCAACTGGGCCCCCCAGTGCCCTGCTAGTGACTGACTTTAAATTTCACTGACTATCCTGAAATGTTATTCCCAATGTGAAAGAAGAATTTTTCAACAAATCCGTGTTTCTGTTCACACATAGATGAGCCAGTGAAGAATGAAATGTTTTTGCTCTGTTGGTGGTGGTGGTGGTGGTGGTGGTTTAGTAATGTAAGGTTTAGTGTAGTCACATTTTAGTTTCAATCACTGAAGTAAAATAATACAAATCCAGATGGTCATCATATTGAACAAATGTACAAAAAAAAAAAAAAAAAAACCAACCTCCAAATATATCAAATGTAGGTCACACATAGGAAATTACCTCCAATTTCACTATAAAAAGGGTTAAAACATCAATCAGAATATTTCTGCTAAATAATAAAGTGCCTTTCAAATTTCACAGCTGCATATCCTTGACTATGAGGTTTACCTAATAGCTATCTTGTCCATAATTCCAAAAAACATGATTTAAATACGAGGTTTTATTCTATTTCATGTGGTGAAACCATCAAGAACTGCTAGTATGACCCACAAACATCACAAATATTTATTAAAAACCCCTAACATACAAGGTACGTATGAGGGAGTAAGACCCAGGGAGTTCCTCCGCTCAAGAATTCAATCCTAACCTTCTTCCAAGCAACGAAGCATCCTCCCCAGGTCTCTAAATTGGATATGATCTTCTGTTTTAATTAAGCAACTCAGCAACATCTGGTCTGGAGTATAATTTATTTAAGGAAATGAGTGAGGGAAAAGGACAGCCAAAAAATAGATGGAGACTTACTGTGGATCACCTCTATACATTCTTACATACAATGTAATTGAAGATTACAGTTTTATTCTATTCTTGTCCAAAACTGGATAGCTGCCACCTGCCTGAAAGAGATATTCTTGATTTTTTTACCCCTATCCTGTCTTGGGAATTTTTTATTGTTCTGTGCTTCAATTCTGTTTGAATGACAGATATATTCATTTTTTCCATCCTTTTGGTTTAAAAAAATAATAATGTGACAACTACTCCATCCCCCAGTGGTTTTCCACTTTCAAACCCCTGATGTAAAATTAATCTACTTACAGAAATGGTTGAGCAAAAAAAAAGAAAGAAAGAAAGGAGAGGAAAGGAAAGAAAAGAAAAGAAATGGTTGAGCTGACTCCTCCACCTTTCCTCCCACTGCCTGCTGTCAAGGGAGTGAAGGACAGCTCACACCGTATCCCATTCTCTTTACTACCCAGGTGGCCTTGAACATGTATTTTAATCATTCTAAGCCTTGGGGTTTTTTTATCTAAAAAGAGAGAGAGAGAGAAATAAATACATTTCATGAGATTGCTGTAATGAGCTTTTAAGATCATGTACATAAATCCAACACAGTGTCTCTCAAAGTTGGCTCTTTCATAAATGTCAGTTACCTTCCTTGGGTATGCAAAAGTCCTCACAGCCTGTCCTGCACTATAATCCAGCTCCCAAAATGTCCAGCCCCAGAGCCCTGGCATCAAAATCATCCCAGAATTCACTTTTTAAGAAATTTCAGGACAGGAGCACCTGGCTGGCTGCATCAGTACAGCACATGACTCTTGGTCTTGGGGTTGTGAGTTCAAGCCCTACCTTGGGTGTAGAGATACTTAAAAATTAAAAATCTTGAAAAAAAAATAAGAAAAGAACTTCGGGTTGGCATAAGAAAAGTTCATTGTCTCCTTCTATTCTTAGTTTTATGCAGGCCATCCTCAGGGACAAAACAGTCAAAAGACAGTGGCCATGGACTTAGGAAAGAACTCTGATGTCGCAATGCTCACTGTTCGAATAGCACCTGCATCGTCAGACGTCTAGTGAAAGAAAGAAGCCGCCTGCCCACGCTCTGAAAGTCTGCATATTCTGCTCTCAACCGATAGAAGTGAAAAAGCCCCCAAACCAAAACTCAGTCTCTGTTCAATAGAAGTGGCCTTGACCACCTGCCTCTCCTCTCCGTGATTCCAAAGAACCCATACGACTCCCCTGAAAACCGTTTCTCTGGTCTAAGGCAAACATATCCCAGGCCTTTGTAGTCACACTGAACCTCATTGTCAACTAACTATGGTCAGCCTGCACAACTATGTGCCCTCGTGACAAAGAGTCCCAGATATTATTTATGTAAAGCGATCATATAACCCTCTGTTCTGTGTATCATTCTAAGCATTTTACAAATAATAACTCATTCAGGCCTTGTAAGTGCTTAGGTAGATGCAATACTTTTATTCTCCCCATTTTACGGAGGAGGAAACTGAGTCTGGGAGCAGTTAACTGCCGGACAGGCTGATTTCACAATCTCTGCTCTTGACTATCAAATCATGCTTCCCCTCCTCCCCCACGCAGCTCGAGGGCTGCGGTCAGGCTGGCGACATTATAGGTCTTTCTGTGCATATAACATTCATAGCAAATCCAGAAGCCCAGAGTGATGATAAAAGTTGTTTTGCTACAGAGTTATTATGGGTACATGGAAACTGCAAATTACAACGGACAGAGGCTGGGATGTGCCATCAAATTGACTTGGATCAAATCCCAGCTCCGTAAATTGTGTGTCTCTGAGCTAGTTGATTAACTATTATGAGTCTCCGTTTCCACATCTCTAAATCAGGACCACGGTACCTATTGCCCAGAATTTCTGGGGAGATCAAAAGAGACAAATTGGGTGAAGTACCCATAATGTGCTTCCCACATAGTATAAGTCCAATATGCTAGAGCTTTTAGATTTGAGGTATGAATTGTCTTACTGTGTACAGGTGTGTTTTTATTTTTCTGTGAGAGACTCACAAGTCGTTGAAGACAACAACAAAAAAATTCTAGAAGAAAACCTATAGGCAAAGAGTCATTCAGACTCTAGTAGTTAGAAAACTAACAATTCATTTCAATACCTAAGTAAGTTTCCTGGGCATTTCGTAAATAAATAAATGGGTATGAGCTCAAGTGTAGAAGCAGTAAAGGAGGCTGTTTCAAAATAACCTACCTGACCTTTTGAATAAAAATCAATCATTTGTCATGGGAAATATCATTCTCCTATTTCATTTATTAAAAATACAAAGAAGAAAATATTACAGATAATATCTTACCAGCTGAATGGGCTCCTATGGTATAATTATATCATCAGTCCTCTTCCTCTCCCCAGACCTTTGGTGGGACTATGTTTCTCTGGCCCCTTAAACTAAGTGTGGGCATGTATCTCACTTTGGCTAATGAAATGTCAGTAGAACTGTTGTATGTCTCTTCAAGGCTGAAGCATTTAATTGCCAGGGTGAGACCCAGCAGAACTTCATTCGCCAGTTCTAAGGGTCAGGAAGCTCATAATGAGTTGAAATCTCCACCAGCCTGGGTTTGAGTGACCATACACACAGAGCTCTCCCGCCAGTTCTCACTGGTCACATGGCATGGGCAAGATATAACCTTTTGTTATATTAAGTCACAAAAAGTTAAGGGCTGTTTGTTACGGAAGCTGCACCTACCCAGCCCTCCTGACAGAATGATGGGATAACTTACAGAGAAAGTTGAGTTAATGCTGCTGACAAACTCATCTCACTAACCTCACAGAATGAGGATTATTCAACTCAATTCCTGGATGTCTAAAAAGACAAATATGGGGGCGCCTGGGTGGCTCAGTCGGTTAAACATCTGCCTTCAGCTCAGATTATGATCCCAGGGTCCTGGGATCAAGTCCCACATCAAGCTCCTTGCTTCTCCCTCTGCCTGCCACTCCCCTGCTTGTTCGTTCTCTCTCTCTCTCTCTCTCTCTCTCTCTAAGAAATAAAATATTTTTAAAATTTTAAAAATAAAATAAAAAGACAAATACAGTTGATTGTATGACTGCAACCTCAGGCTTCAGTAAGTAGCTGCCTCCCATCTATTTATTCTAATTCCAAGGGATTTCTGCTTCTTTGATGGTAAATACTATTAAAGCCTGTTTTTTAAACTCACTTGGCTTTTACAGGCTTGAGAAATTCCTAGACATATTTAATAAACATAATTATAAATACTTAATGTTATTTAGGCATTAAGATTATCCATTCCTATTAACATGGGCCTAAGTTGTCTAGAACAACTAAGAACCTTTATCTTTTTCACTCTCCAGGAAGAAATAGTTATGGTGGCTTCCCCCTGCTTACCTACTTATCACAACATCATAAAGTGTTAAAATTCTAAAACATAGAGAAGCCTAAGAAAGAGATAAGTATATATCAGGACTTGAAAAGCTGTAATGATCACAGAATAGGTCCCAGCCTAAAGATTCAAAGCAACCTTTCCTAAGAAAGGCTCACCAGAGTGCTATAAAGGCAGGCTAAGTCATATCTCCTCTCACCCTGCCAACCAGCAGTGTCTCCTATGTCCTACTCAAGTCCCATGTTTGCGGACTGAGTCATATACTCAGCTAGAGCTCTACAGCATGAACCATAACTGACCTGTGGCAAATTGCTGTGAAGTTCAGCATGAAAACTCAGAAAGTCTCATTGAGCCTTTTAACACGGCTAGAGCAAGTTATAGAATCCAGGTCTATGAACAGGCTTCCCTTGAAGCAATAGGTTCCTGGGAATGTTACACATAAATCTTGGTAGGTACACAGAAAGACAGATAGTTTGATATCCATATATAAATAAAGAGAGATGTTCATAGGTACATATTTTAAAGTCTCATATGTATCTAATTTTTACTAGCAAACCAAAGGAGTACTTATAGTAAAATACTTTGCACCATGACTAATCATTCTCCAATATCTTGGTATTAATCTTAGAATGTACCTCATTTGCCCTCTTTTATAACCTTGCATAAATGTCTAGGGATCAACTGCTTTATCAAAACCCCTGCCTGCCTAAGTGTTCTGAACAAGCAGTCGTAGCTAAGGAAAACCCACAGGATCTTGAGACTGCTGTTTTTCCCCATTTGTTTTGATTTCTGCCTCCGGTGGGAGTCAAAGGATGAAGGGAACAGACCTTCCGCTACAAGGCGGGTGGGCTGGCTTCCCACAGTGGTGCCTCTGGGCTGGACAGTGGACTGGGCATGCGCCCAGGCAAAAGCTCCACCTCTCTGAGGCTCTTGCCTTATCAGTAGGCGGGGTTTGGGGTAAGGTGGGGAGCAATAATCCAGAAAATCTCTAAAACTGTTTCTAGGTGTAAAGCCTCCTAAGGCATAAATGAGTGATTTAACATCTACTTTCAGTACGAGGCAGCAAGAGAATGAATGGGCAGGACAGGATGAGGCTGACTTGGCACAAACTGGAGAGTTTCTGGGGCAGGGGGACAAAGGACGTAATTTTACGGTTGTTTTGTTATAAGTATTCCTCTTGAAGCAGTTTTCACTGGAATCAAATCTGCAATTTCTCCTTCACCTAAAGTCCCTAACCCCTCATCAGGTATTTACAGACAGACTCTGTGTGCCTCTAGCCCCCAAATGAGGCACAGTTTCCTGCCCTGGTCATGGAGGAGGCTGATTCCAATAAAATAAGAATAAAAGGATAAAGATAAAAGACCAGAAAGAAAATACACTCACCAATAAAATGTGTTAATATGTCTGGTTTTCATGTTATCTACTACCAGTTGGAAGCTGCTGTGACAGAGCCTTTATTTCTGGGACATTTTTACATTCTCATGGAGACTAAACAATAGAAGCAAACACTAAACTACACTCAGTTAAGAGCGGAGGTTGTTAAGATCGGTGATGAATCCTCAGTGGCTGGTAGTGTGCCCTGATTCATCCTTGATTCATTTCTAATACACTTGTTGATAGAAGATAGGAAACCCCAACTAGCTCAAACAAGATAAAACAAACAGGCCAGTGGACAGAACACGATGGAAGTCCTGTGGCTTATGAGAGCCTGTCTATGTAATCAGCTGGCACCTTCTGTGGCTTTCCAGCATCCTTCTCTTAAGACGCTCTGAATTTACCATTCTCATTTCTCGTACTTTGCGCATTCTGTTCTCTCAGCCTGAAACACAACCCTCCTACGACTTCACTTTTGCCTAAATAATGCCTCCTTATCTCACTGATCTTTCTCCAGGAAGTCCTGCCTGACACTCTCAGGCTTAGTTAGATATTCCTCCAATGGGCTCCATGGCCCCATATTAAGATTGCCTGTCTGCTCCTCTGTGTCACCTGCAGGACTACAGGCCTCTCAAGAACTGTTACTGTGCCTTAATGTCCTTATATCCCCAGTGCCTACAGTGTAGCTGGTGCATAGTAGATGCTCAACCAATATCCATCAATGAATGAATGGTATAACCGAGTCTCCTGACCTCATCATCAAAATCCTATAACAGAGTCAGCCACACCATTCCTGTTTCTTTCTCCAAGGTAAAACCAAACAAGCTGAAAAACAAAGCAGTACTTCTCGCAAGACATTCTATTCTCCTTGACTAATAGCACAGGGAAGCCTGTGCCTGGTTCTCCAGGCCAGGCACATCACACATTCGGTTCTGTACTTCTTTCCCTTTTTTCCCTGTCACTCTTATTGCACCACCCCTTCCTCATATAATCTTTTGTCAAGTGTAAATTTTAGGGATCACTCACAAACCAGAGATTATTCAAGATACTCTCCTAAAAATCGTTCCACAAGAACCAAAAGAACATTCCATAAGAGAACCAAGGATGAAAATGGTCCCATTTATGTTATGTATCCTGAAAATCATTTTGATGAAAGCATTAAAGATGGAGGCTGTAGGTTTTGCTGTCAAAACATGTCCAGGGGGACATCGGGGTGGCTCAGTTGGTTAAGTGTCTGCCTTCGGCTCAGGTCATTATCCCAGAGTCCTGGGATCAAGTCCCACATTGGGCTCCTTGATTAGCGGGGAGCCTGCTTCTCCCTCTGCCTAACATTCTCCCTGCTTGTGTGCTTGCCTGCTCTCTCTCTATCTCTCTCTCTGACAAATAAATACAATCTTTAAGAAAAAAAAAAACATGTCCAGAATCTGACCACTTCTCACCAAATTTACTCTCTCCCCCGCATGCCTGTGACAACCTCCTCATGACTGCCTACAGCTGTCCTTGCTCTATGTCTCAAGGGAAGTTCTAATTTCAAGACAGCCACCACTTCATCATTCCAAATTGTTGTCAGACCACTTTCCCATCCTGTTCAAAACTCCCCAATGGACTTCTCAATTCACTCAGAGGAAAGACCACATACTTACATGGACTAAAGTTCTGAGGACCAGCCCCAGCTGCACACCTAAGACTCCATACTTCCTTCTGGTCTTTGCTCAAATGGTGTCTTCTTTTTTTTTTTTAAGATTTTTATTTATTTATTTCACAGACAGAGATCACAAGTAGGCAGAGAGGCAGGCAGAGAGAGAGGAAGGGAAGCAGGCTCCCCACTGAGCAGAGAGCCCAATGCGGGGCTCGATCCCAGGACCCTGGGATCATGACCTGAGCTGAAGGCAGAGGCTTTAACCTACTGAGCCACCCAGGTGCCCCTCAAATGGTGTCTTCTTAGTGATGCCATCCCTGGCCATCCTATCTAAAATGGCAACAAATATAAAAATTTTTTTTCATATCTTCCTTCCCTTCCTTATTTTTCTCTTTATCACCTCTCATTAATATGCTCTACACCTTCTAATTTATCTTATTTACTTCCTATACTCTAAAGTTTCACTAAAATGTAACCTCCAAAAAAGTTCTCTTTTCTCTTTGGATCACTAATGTATTCTCCACCCTTAGAATAGTAGCTGGTATAGAAGAGATATGCAATAAATATTTACTGAATGAAAGAATGAATGGAAACATTGTTGCCATCATACTTGGAAACAGAATGACTTGAATTTAACTAAAAATCTACTCCCAAGTCATTATTAATATTTATCAATAAATAATGTTGTAAGAGTCAACTCTGGTCTTTGCCGGCATTCTACAAGTGTGTCATGAGGAAAACCATTATAGTGATAGTGATGCAAGTGAATTTTGGTTGTTAATTGTAGATGGTAGAAGAGAAAAAAAACAGTTCAAACATACTGTTTGGTTTCCAATGTACGATGCTTTCCAATCTCAGCTGGACCCTTCCATCTTACTCAGGAAGCCATTCATTTTGCCGATCATGTCCCTATTCTATTCTTTATAGCCTATTATTCTAAGTGCTTAGCACTTTCCTCAAGATCCTCATTTGCAGAGGAAGAGAAGCCATCAGTATCTCTCTTTTCCAAGTGTATTGTAGTAAATAGAAAAATGGGTCACAGCTGTTCACACCTCCCTGTATCCATACCCTTTGCAATTTGAATTTCAAGCTCTTCCCAACAAGAGGTAAATTGGGATACCCCTAAATCAATGTCCCATCAATCTGGCCCAACCTTGGAACTTGCTTTGTCTAATAAAATGGGGCAGAGGTGATGCCATGCAAGTTCTGGTCTTAGGCGTCAGCAGAACTGAGCTCACTCTACCCACTCTCTTGGCTAGTCCATGGGAGGACACCACATGGGGCAGGGATGAGTCATCCCACCCAAGGCCATCCTAGATTAGACATCTCCCAGCCACCCAGGGAGCAACAGCAGATACACTAGTGAGGCCAGCAGAAACCAGAAGAACCACTCAGCTGAGCCAGCTCAAATTGCTGGCCCATGGAATCATGAGATAAAGAAAAGGTTGTTTTAAGTCACTAAGTTTGGGTGGAGGGGTTATTAAATAGCAATAGCTAAATGAAAAATTCATCTAAATCTTTTTTTATGTTTGTTTAAACATTTTTCTTTATTCATTTGACAGAAAGAGAGTGCAAGCAAGGAAAACAACAGGTGGGAGGGAGGGAGAAAGGGAAGAGGAGAGGGAGGGGAAAGGGAGAGGAGAGGGAGGGGGAGACGCAGGCTCCCCACTAATCAGGGAGCTGATGCCCGGATGGATCCCAGGACCCCAGGATCACGACCTGAGCCAAAGGTAGACACTTAACCTATGGAGCCACCCAGGCACCCCAAAACTCATCTAAATCTTTTCATATGCTAACTTATTATTACCTTGCTTTTTGTCTCACTCCCAGCCCTAAGGGAAGTCTCCACTACCTACCCATCTACTGTGACACTTTTGATATTCAAGAATGTGAGGACATTGGTAGGACAGAAATTACTCCATTAACTGTCCCCAAGAGTTGTCAATTAGCAGATTAACATTAATCTGCTCAAAGACTATGCCCTTGATGTCCAGTGTCATATCAGCAACAGTAGAAAACACAGAGAGTAGGTTTATCACTTCTGTAAATGACTTAACGCTACGCTGAAGACCTACTATTTCAAATCCATTCATTCTTTCTGGAACTATCTATTGTGTACTCAACCTAACACATGCCAGGGCACTGTTCTAGGGATCAGAATTAGCATGGAACAAAAAACACAAAACCTTTCTCTCTCAGAGTTTTCATTTTAAAGATAGAAAACAGACTTTGAACAGATCAACTAATACATGTAATAAATAAGCAACACTAACACCTTGCTGACCACCACCGAGACCAACACACCACATAATACAATGTGAGGAGGGGAGGTTGGAGAAAGCACTTCATGTCCTGATATAAACTTCAAAAACAGGAATATTCTGCCTAAACTTAGTCCTCAAAATAAATGAGACATTGAGCCCTTTCCCCAAAATTGCTAATTTAAGAGTGAGCCTGTTTACCCCCCCCCCCAGCCCCCGACTTTTGTGATACCAACACCTACAGATATTTGAAGATCCTACAGAGGTAGCAATCAGGTGAGAAAACTGCAGTTGCTTCCCATCACAAACAGCTAACTAATGCTAATCTTGAAGGGCTTTTCTCCTTACATCCTTGCTGTGTCTTTTCCATGGAGAAACAATGCGGAAGGCTGGTCTTCATTCCAAACATTACAAGTCAAGATCTCTTTGTTTTCTTTTTGCCTTCATCTCTGAGTTTTTCTTTCACACATTGAGGCTGACTCAGCTGTGCTACCTGAGAAATACATAAGTCGGACCCCTTTCACCCAGTTTTGTCTTCCTCAGCTCCTGGAGTTTTATAAAGCTGCAGAGATGAACTCTTTTATTCTTGATGATTCAACGTCTGTTTCTAACCATGCATCTTTCATTATCTAGATTAAGTCTGGTTCTCGGCCAGGTCTGATTCTGTTTTTTTTTTT